>NW_024373368.1:1574635-2092539 GCF_014805655.1 Passer montanus
CCGAGCAGGAGGAGGGGATACAGGAAACATTTACCAGCCCCAAAGCAGAAGTAGCAAAGAGCTTTTCTTTGTCCCCAGGTATTTGTATGTCTCCCTTCTCCCACCCTACACTTGCCTTGGAAGGAGAAAATGTTGCTGAAATATTTGGGGATGGAGAAGGAACTGTTTGAAAGCACCAGCATCTAGAGGAGATGATCTCTGTCCCTGGACTGCAGAGAACCTGGAGGAGACTGCTGCTGCTAAAACAAAGTCTTCAATGTGCTTCTCCTGGAGACACCCAAAGGAGGTGCCCAAATCCAGCCCTGGAATTCAGTAGAAGCTAATGGAAAAGGGGGCAAAACACAAATAAAGGCAGCAGACAAGCGTCTTATATTTCACATGAAAAGCACACTGTGATTTCCTGAGGCCACCTAAAGCCACCTCCTGAAAGAGTCTCTGCTCTCACCCTCATCATTCAGGTCACACATAATACAGGTTGTGTTGCTAAACATAATACACTTATTTCTCTGCCTGACCCTCATGCAGTCCTCTCAGTGGGTGTATTTGTTCTGGCTGTGTCTCTCAGGAACCACAAAGATACCTTGCTAAAAAGTAAATGACAGAATTTCCATGGGCATTATTTAAAAGTGGAAATGAAATTCCAGATTTGCACCGTCCAGTGTCATTGTTACAGAACCTCCACTGCTGCACAAAGTGGAGGAAATACATTGGAAATGCAGAAGCACTGAGCGTAAAGGGTGCTTTTAGTGAAGAGTACTCTGAAAAATAAGCTGCTTCCCATCAGTGAGTACATTCTTTATCTTTAGCGTAACATTTACAAAGCTTGTTCAGGAAAAAAATGTGTTAAATCTTTCATCAGGCTACAGACACTTTATTTGGAGTCTTCACAGAAACCCAAAGTAGTGCCATAAGGTGCCTGGAATATTAGCCAAGATAAAACCTTCAGGGCCATGCACGCTACTGTTTTCAAATCTGTTCTTTCATCTGATGTGCCAGTCGAAATTACTTCTGCAACATGGTCAGAACCAACCTGGATGGATTTATAATGCCTGAAATTGCTATGGGCATATTTTTGTGAATCGCCTAGAGACAAACAGATAATTCTCTTTAGATTGTGCGAATTGCTAATTCTTATGCATGTCATGTGTTTGCCAAGTGGCATGTTTAGACAAGGAAATTGCAGAATATTCCTGATGTCACCAGAGCTCTACGCTTTGAAAGCCAGGGGAGCGTAGAACACTGTCCTTTCACGTATCACACACATATATTACAAATAATTTTAACTCAGACAGTACTTGTTACCTTTCCTCACTACAGGAGTACCTGCCTAAGAAGGGAGTGAAATGCTGAAGAGCAATTATCAACTCTACCAGAGCAATGCAAGTACTTGTGTGGGTAAGGGAAGCAGAACCCAGCTTTATATTTTTCTCTGCTTAGGCAATTGGAATAAACAGTGTAAGTGTCATCTTTTGAGTCAACATGTCAAGTTGAGTTTTGTGATATCTCATCTCTGTCTGTTGGCATCATTACACCACACACAAAACCCTCGCAGAGCCTCCCTCGCTCACGCTCCCCCAAAAACACAGCTTGTGCCACCAGTCCCCGAGTTTCCCTCTCTGTTCAACCTCCTCAAAATTTCTGAACTCATTGGCCAATTTCACCCACATTTGACAAGAGATTTCAAAGCTAATTAAGCTCATGTGAGTTTTCTGCAAAAGGCGGCCAGTTGGTGCAGAGCCCCGATGAGTCTGAAGGAAAGGCTGCAGCGTGTGATCACACCTCGCTCCCACCCAGAGAACGCACACAAGAGAATGTTAGAACAACTCCAAGAGAAAAAAGCATCAATCAAAGGTTTCAATTAACTCTCTATGGGAAATCAAGCTTTGATAAGTTTTTTTCTCCTATTTGTTTTACTACATCTGACTCAGATTCGGAGGTGCCAGCTTTTAACTAATATAGAAATTAGCCTCATCCTTAAACCCAACAGGGACATCTCTGTATAGCATTTATTATAAAGCATAATTGTAGCTTCAGGGCATCATTTCAGATGAAAATGTAAGCTATACAATAAAAGAAAATTCCATTTGTATTATGGCCAGATTGTGCTTCTCAAGTGACTCTACATGAGGAGAAGTCACTGAGCAGTGTGTCCAGCCAGCACAGAACTGACAGTCCCACACTTATCGCTCAAGGCCATGAGATTATTAAAGCCATGGATTTAATTCCTGGCCAAAACACTTTAAAAAACTTTGGGCAAATCCTCCTTCATTCCTTTCTGTGCTGGATCCTTCATTTGTAAAACAAGACTTTGTTCCCTTCCCCTGCACTTCATCTTTGCTCTCTATTTGTGTTGTGCTCCCTTCTACACAAACTGGATGGTGCCTGCTTTCCCTGAATGACCATCAAACTGTTTTCTGGCTCAAACAAATCCAAACACAAACATATTGAATCCATTTTTCTGAAGTATTTTAAGTGGATTTTTGTTTTGTTTCTTTTAGTCCTTGATCACTGGCCATGAAAAAATTCCAGTGGCTCCAGAACACTGGGTCTGCCCGTGAGAAAAATGCCAGCTTAACAAAGCAGTAGCTTTGGAGTACTTAAGGAGGTGCTAGGAATAAACAGTTGCTTTTCTTTATTGAGAGGGAGACATGATTAATGTAATTGTTTTAGCATGTCCTATGGATGCAGCTTGGTTGTGTTTTACAAGGAGGAGTAACAAATTAGCAGTCATCCTTGAGTCACTTTAAATCCCCTTCAGATTTCATCACTCTTTAAAATGGGGTTTCTCAAGGCAAACAGGAAAGAATTTTATTTTCAAAGGGAAGAGAAAACAGTGTTGCTGAAACACTTCTGCTCTCTGTCCCTGTGGGATGCAAAAATAATCCATGACTGTGACTTCCATGAATTCAGTTAACTACGGCTAAATTGCATCACAGAGCCTGTCTTTAACAGATCTGCAATGGTTAATGAACATGGTGGGGAGACCAGATATTCCTTCAAAACAACTCATCAAGTAAGCTGCCTCCACTTAACAGATGTAAAGGCAGGGCCCGAAGTGGGAGCTGGCAGAAACAGATGGTGCCTAAGGGCAGCTTTCTGTTCCAGTGCTCTTGGGGGCCAGGTTAGGCAGGACGGGAGGGCTGGAGAGGTGGGGGCTGTGTTTTTCAGCAGCAGGTAAAATCCATTTGTCACACCAGCTCCAACTGGGCTTTCTGCACAAAAGTTTAATATCTGAAACCAATGAGGCATTCTGCTCTCCGACTGCAGCAAGGCAGGAAAACCTCTCAGAGCAGTATGGAGCCCCAGCCTTTTCCAGCAGGGAGAGATGTCAAACTCCTCATTCGGCGAGATTTGCCTTTTCTCTTCCTTTTCCAAACAAATAAAAAATGGATATGCAAAGGGAAGTGTTTTACCTTATGATACCTTCAGGGAAAGAACACAGAGTGGTGAGGGTAAGTGTGGTTTCTCTCTCTGTTCTCCACAGCATAACACCAGTAACCTCATAAAGCAGCCCCTGCTTTCTCCTTCCCTGAAATACAGACACACACTGCGGCACCAGCAATAAATCCCCATCACCTACAACTTCCAGCACTGCCAAGGTGTGTGCCACAGACAGCATTTTTATGAGCCCGTCTTTGACTGCCAGGATTTTGCCTTCATAAAGAAGAGATTTTAGTCCATTCTGTCTATTTATTTTGTGTAGAGGAATCAAGGTCAATAAACCATGGAGAAATTCACTCTACCTTATTCCATTTCAGACTTTTGTCATCCACGCTTTATCGAGTATCTGAATGAATTTTTAATATCATGCCACAAAATGCTTTGGTCTTCTATCATACACTGGGACTCTATAAATCTGATCACACTTGGGAGTTCTCAAATATACTCAGCACTGAAGAAACAGCTTTAAAGTTTAGTCATTCTGATGAAATGTAAGAGCTTATATCAGTGACAGGTTGACAGAAAAAGCTGTTTTCCTTTCCATTTCACAGACTTCCACGTATGAACGCCATGAAACATGTCAGGACTTTCTCTGAGTCTATGAAGACAGAGATGGCATCTGCTCCCAGTGGGGAGCCCTTCTAACCAGTAATACTGTAAAATTTCATGATTCTGAAATCTGATCGACAGCCAAAGGAAGGGCAGGGAGGAGGTGTTTACTGTATTTTATAGGAGAGCATCAATTGCTTGTCTTGGCACATGATGTATATTTTTATGGCATACAATGCCACTTTCAACATATTTTTTAAAATTAAAATGTATTCATGTTGGCTGAGCAGGTTTAGAATTTCTGCTTGCTGGAAAAAAATACACATCTTGAAAAACCAGGTATTAACCCTACTCACTCATCACTGCAGTTTTAGGCAGGGGGGCAAAAGAGCCTTGAACAAAACCTCAGAGATCTACTCTCAGCAGCCCAGCACAGAATCACATTAACTCCTTCCAGCACCATTGATCCCCCTTCCAGAGACAGCACAGAGAGGAAATGGATCCAGTGACTCTACAGCCAACTAAAAATTATCTCATAATGACGTGGCCAAATTGAGATCTCAAGAGACTGCTTTAGATTTTCATGTTTGCTTTTAACAAATATGCATCTCTCTGGTCCTGATGAATTTATGCAGCAGCACCTAAAGATTTCAGCAAATTCTAGAGCCCATGCACAGGTGCTCTCCCCAAAACTCCAGTCCCAGCTCCAGGCAGCAGATTCCACTGAAGTACCTCTGCAGGAATGGGCTGGTGTTTGCTCAGCCAAGGAACACAACCATTCCTTCTCCCAGCACCAGTCTTCAGCCTGTGATTTCCCCAATCCTGAAATCCCACACGTCCTCCAAGAGAGCTCTGCATCCTAAGGAAGAACAGCAAACCACCAGGGGGTACCTTTAAATTACTAGGTGCCTTTACGCCTTCAAAATAAATTTAAGGTATGCACAATTAAAAAAAAACCTTGCAAACCACCCCAGGGCTTGCAAACATACCAACACCACAACTTCTGACATGGTGATACAAACTCTTCCTCACAAAAAAGCAAGAGGACAAAGCCAAGACTTGTAATTTTACTGACTGTAACAAGATTAAATAGAAAATGAAAGGATGGCAGAGACTGGGCACATTTATAGGAGGTAGACACCAAATCTGAATTATTAACAAATGAAAGACTGCAGCAAGCACTGTGTAGATATGGATTTGGGGGAATGATTTATCTGTGTACACAGAGCTAGGGCTTTTCTTGGTTTTAGTTTAAAGAAGATCATGGAAGTACCCAGAAAGACATTTTCAGAGTCTGATCTATCTTTTACTTGCCTGAAATCACTGTACATAAAAGAGGGAAGACAGAATCAAATGCTCACACTAATTATTGTTTTATTTTGTCATGCCAAGGTAGGTGTTGGTGACATGAACTATTGTGGTATAAAGAATTCAGAGTAGTTGGAAATTCAGCCATGGTCCATCTAGCCAGAGCTAACTAAGGGTACCTGAGTCTGAACCTCCTGAGGTTAGGAAAAGTGGAACCTCCAGGTGTATATTGGGTGTATACAACAATGATCAATACATTATTTAAGAACATTGACATCTGACTTGTGGAAGTGTTTGCTCCCTGCACTTCTCCCTCCCCACAGCTCTGTGAGATAGGTGTGGGTGTGGAGGCATGTGGCTGCTGGGGTTCTGATTCAGATCATGCCATGGATGGCTGGAACAGATGGCATTCCCCATGCTGCTGCTTTCCAGACAAAGCCTCTCCAGCCAACTGCCACTCTCCTCCCTCCTGCTTTTCTTGACTAAGGACATGTCAAGGTGGAATAAAGCGAAGTTCAGGCCTTTCCATACCAGAAAACACCAACAGGGCAGTGCAATGCCAAAAAGAGAAATCATTGCATGCAGGAAGGGTGCAGCAGACTAAAGCAAATTAAATATGTAAAGGAAGAGGGGCCCACCCAGAAACTCGGGTGACTTTGTTATGCAATTAGAAAAGATAAAGTTATCCTTTCATCTCCTTTCTTCCTCCTCTTCACTGGGAAGGAAAGAGATTGGCTGCACTCCTGGGTATGTGCAGGCACAACTCTGACTGTCTGGGGTGGCTGAATTCAGAGGGGAGGAGAGGGTTGTGAGAACAGCTCCCACTTACAGGATGCACCCACTGATCAGTCGAAAAGCTATTGATCCCTGGCTCCAGGAAACAGCTCCTTCCATTGTGCATCGAGTACTCACTCTACCTTGCTGGAAACTTCAATAGCAAGGGCCTCGTTCCTGTGATAATTACGACAATTTCAGATTGACATAATTGTGAAAATTGTGAAGTTGTTCTGCATTCACACTGCTACTTGTAGTACTGCAATGAGAACTTCTTTATTTTAGCAGTTAAAGAAGGTCAGGTTAGCACAAGTTCAGCTTCAAAGGACTTCGAAGTTATTGTGGACTCCCAGGAAGCACAAAAAAAAATCTAATCTACACCTTCAATCTTATAAAACTGAGCTAGAAATTTCAGGATGACAAAGTGCAGCATTTTAGAGGTGGAATTTAAAAGAAGAACCATATGAGGCTATTTTGTTATTAGTCTGATTGAAATTCTGAAATAATTATTGTAGGGCTAGTATATATTTTGAGAGACAGATCCAGAGGAAATGTGATTTTAAACACTGTTTCATCCCTCCCTGCTTAAATGCTTCAAGCACCCCAGAATCAGAGTTGTGTACTCCTCCAAATGCAGAGCTGTGCCAGTTTATATCCCTGCACTCTGCTCTGGTATTATTGTTCTTCATTAACACAAGGTGAATGTATGAATTTAGCATTAGAGCTTTTGCAAACTATTTGGGTTATTTTACATGTAACTAACTGGTACTTTTAGAATAATTCCTTTTTATTCTGGGCCAGATAAAGACTGTAGTATATAACATATTGTATGGTGCAGAATGCTATAGCCAGAACAGGAAAATAGTCTGAGTAGTTATTATCAGTTTGCTTTATAAGTATGTTATTTACAATACGCAACAGATGTTCTCCGAATGTTAATGGAAAAATACAGGCCTTGTATTTATTTCCTTTCTGACAGACTAAAAAGTGCAACTAATATAATAATAATAATAATAATCTTGGAAAACCCGAAGATTACTTCACAATTTGGAAAATGCTGTGTTGAGTCATTAGTCTTATTATCTGGTATTTTCATAACTCACTAGATAAACACTGTAAACTCTGATTTCCTGGTAATGAGCCTTTATATGTGCAAGAGCAGGCCTCCAAGAAATCTCAATTAAGCCTAGGGAAGAGTGTTTTGGCATGACCCAGCCCCACATGCTGCAGTGATGTGTGAGTGCCTGCACCCACTCTGGTTCTCCCTCCCTGCCCATGGACAGGCTCAGGACTGACCCCTCCAAACCCTATTTCCCCCCTGCTAACTCTGCTTCACTCTGCCTCCAGCCTGGGCTCTGGGGAGCCTCAGGGGCTCAGGTTCTCCTCGTGTCAGGGTCTGTAGAACAAAACTGGTCTCTTTTACTCCAGTGGGGTCCCAATTCCATCCAGAAAAGCTTAAGGGAGATCTGCTTAAGATCTGCTGAGAAAATGGAACAACTTCTGCCATCCCTGCTCTCCAGGAACAAGGGCTCCAAGTTCATTCCTGATGTTGGCCATGGGAGATATAGATTGCCCCATGTGCAGCACAAGTGATTCCTGAGCAGATAAAGTTGAACACACCTTGCTACACCTCAGAACTGTTCTGTGATCTTACTTGGAGAAAACCGGGGACAGAGTCGTGCCTGCAGCAGACACATTCTGGAGGGTTTCCCACTCTTTGTTTGGATGTAAAAGCTACGGATACCACTAGATTTTCCCTGTCATATCTACTTTATCTGATTTTCTTGTTTAAATAGTAAATAGTATTACACCACACTGACAGCTGGTAGGTGCCACACAGGAGCATAAGTGGACAAAAAGCTTGATTAACCACGGTCTTGTGCCTTGTGTAGTCACTCAGGCAGCCTACAAGGCCTCTGTGAAATACTATTAACCTGAAAAGGTGATTTTTTCACCAGTCCTTCAGGGACAAAGTGCAAGATAGGGCCTTTGTTATCCTCTATCTGTGTGGCACAAATCACAGCACATAGGTGAGTAATTCAATTTTCATTTTTTGCCTGCTTTTGTGTAAAAAAAAGTTTTATGCAAACAGGCTCTCAGCACACCCAGCTCCAGTAACTGTCTAACCCCTTGCTGCTTTTCAGTTACATTTGATAGAGACCTAAAACTATCCAGTTATGAGAAATTATGTGCAATCAGTAACTGTGGTACAGGAAAGGGAGCTAAAGCTCAGCCTAGGAGTCAGCTGGCCAAGGGGCCAACAGCAAAACCAAGGCTGTGGAGAGTGCTCAGCCGGAGGAAGGAAACACAAGGGACCACAGGAACGTGATGTGTGCTGGGCAGGGCAAGGGAGGCTGGCACAGGACAGGGTTAGAATTCATTTCTCAGCCTGGAGAAGCCTTCCAGGTCCTGAAGAAGCCTACAGGAAAGATGAAGAGACTTTTTACAAGGGCCTGAGTGACAGGACAAGGGGGAATGGCTTCACACTGACAGAGAGTGGGTTTAGGTCAGAGTTAGGGAGAAATCCTTCCCTGTGAGTGTGGGCAGACCCTGGCACAGAGTGCCCAGAGCAGCTGTGGCTGCCCCATCCCTCGGAATGTCCAAGGCCAGGCTGAATGGGGCTTGGAGCAGCCTTGGACCTTGGAAGGTTTCTCTGCTCATGGCAAGAGGTGGAAAAGGACGATCTTTCAGGTCTCTTCCAACAGAACCTATTCTGTTATCCTATGGTTCTCTGTGCTCGCAGCACAGTTGTTTTAGCAATGTGGGGAACATGAGGTGCAATGTGGTTGTACAGAACTGTGATGCCCTTTCAAAACAAAAAACTCACCCTCTCTGCCCAAAGAAATCCAAATTGTCCCTACAATCCAGCTGTATTGTAGGACAATACAGCAAAGGAAAAAATCTTCATTCCTTCACAATTCTCTTCCCATCTCAGTGCCGCGGTTGGGAAAATAAAATCCATCGCTATTGTACATGACATGTGAAGAAAAAAATGTAACAGCCACATCTGGTATCATTAATACTTTAGCAGACTTCCTATTTTTAAATTAGTACCATTCTGCAAGCAAAATGACAGCTCCTCACAGCGCCTGTGAATGTGCACAGCACAGACACAACCCCGGCAGCCACCGCTGCAGCTGCAGACAGGGCTGACAGCATTTCAGAGCGCTCGCACCAGCACAGCCTGCTTCTGCTGAGGCCCTGAAATGCCAGGCTGGCATTTTCCAGGAGTTTTTACAGGTGAAAAGCGAGCTAATAAACTGCTCAGCAGCGAGTGCTGCCAAAGGGGATGGGAGCACATGAGGGGAGACACCTGCGGCTCCGCGGAATGGACCAGGTGCGCCCGTAACATTTCCTCAGCACTGCCAACGGGACACAGGCAACAGGAAACCAGCTGGATTTATAGGTCAGCTTAATCAAGCTTCTGCTGAGCCCTTCCAGCTCCTGCCTGCAGAGCCTCAGCACAGTGCAGGGCTGTTTGCTGCCACAGCTCCCACTCGGAGCCCTGGGCAGGGGGAACTGCCCCCTTGGCACAGCGGGAGCTCAGCCTGACTTTCTGTGCTTCTTCTCAGGCTGAGCACCTGGAGAACGTGCCAGGAGCAGAACAAATCATGGAGTGTGTGCCCTGGCTGTGCTCAGGCAGGAAGGGAGCAGAGCCAGCCCTCACCCTGGCACAGTGGCTGCTGGCTCCCAAGGCCAGTGCTCACAAAATCAATCGCTCCTGCAACACGAACGAGCTGTGGTGCAGACTTCAGGAAATATCAGTCTCCTGAGGTAACCACAAGCTTCAAATTAGGCACTAGGATGACAAAAAATTCTATCTGCCTGTGGCCTGATGTGTCTCATCCATCTCGGGGAGTTACCAAGGCTTCATCTACTCTGCTTACTTACGTCAATGAAATCAAGCAGGCTCCTGAAGCGACCACAGGAAGTTCTCCACATGTAGCTGAGGCATCTGGAGCTTTTCCCATTATTTAATTCTCACTTGGTTGCTAATTCAAATCACCACAACAGAAAGAAAGCAGAGGCATTTCTCAATCTTTCCTCAGGAGGGATTTACCCATGTAAATCCCATTGTGGAATAATGCCTCTGGACAAATTAAAAGATAAAACTTTCCAGTCTCATTGAGCACTTGACTTTTCTCAGGTCCTCTATCTCACTGCCTGTCTGGAACACCTACAACACTGCAAAATGAACCATCCAACAGTCACTGTGCTTTGCATTGTGTGCTGTACATAAAAGCATTGCCCAAACTGACTTCTGCTGTGAGCTGCTACCTGCAATACACCTGTAGATAAAGAAATCAATGTACTGAAGAAGTCTTAGAAAGTCTCTGTTGAGAATTAATCTTTAAACCTACTGATGAATAGATGGAACACAAGGGTTCCAGTGTTCACCAAAATGACAGGTTTCAGAAGAACAAAACCCACCTAAACCTACAGGGCTCAGATTTCAATCTCTGAAATGAAGAAATGGATCCTTGGATAGAAAAATCCACCATTCACAGTTCCTACCTCTTTTAAGACCTTTGCACATCTGGAATTCTCCAGCCCTACCCTGACTGCTGCTGTTTGGCCCAGACTTAAGTCACTTTTGTTCAGTTGTGCTACCTGGAAAAGCTGGAGTGGTTGTATACCCTAGTGAGCTTCCAGATGCTTCTTTTTTATTTTCCCCCAATTTCTCTTCATTGTAAAGTAGGATATTAGCTCTCACTTACACACCCAGTTAATTACAGCCAGAATGGAAGATGCATCTGCCAGACCCTGAGCAGGTTCTTTAGCTTTGTAACCTTTTTAAATATGAAGATTTCCAAAGGAAAACAACTCTAATTTCATGATGCTGAGTAAAACTGGCAAGTATTACCCCTGTTCATCTTTCTTCCTTACTCCATTTTCATTTATTGCTTTGTGTATGAAGTTGGATAACAAAGTGCAAGTCCCACCATGGACTGTGATCAGGCTCTCACAAAACTGGTGCTCAGCTGAGCTTTTAAAAATGAAACAAAGCAAACCCAAAGCAACAATGATTGTAATTAGCAGGGAAAAATATCCTATCCATACCTCAGCTGAAACCAAGCTGACAGCACCATAAGCCCATTGCTGACCAAAAGAAAACCTTCTGAACATGGTAATTATGGAACTCTCCTTTTTGGTACTAGACTTAGCACATCTGGACCGCAGTACTTCCTGAAGTAGGCTATACACAGCTAGCAGACAGACCACAGAAACTTCCAACTAGCAAGCAGATAAAATAACTAAAAATCCACAAGCTTGTGTTTGCAGGGGAGCCTCAAAAATCTGGGGTGCTCATGGCTATGTGCGATTTGCCTTGTGAAGAGGTAAAAACCCATCGCATCAGAAGGCAAAGCATCACTAAGGGCAGCTTCCACAGAGAAAGCCCAGTCTCCCTGGACAGCAAGACACTTCCCTGGCTTCCCAGGGAGCAGTTACTGGGTCAAAGCAATCTATTAGGGCTGAGCAGGCTGCGGTCCCCGCTCGGCTCCCGCGGCGCGCTGGCACCGCGGGCCCGTGTGATGTATTTTTGCTGTCAGTGCTGAAATAACACGGAATGCGTCGGAGCGGGCCCCACCTGCCGAGCAATATGTTCCCGATCCCTCAGGCAGAGCCGTGTGCTGCTCGGCGAGGAAAAACTTCCTCCCACCCGGCACATGGCAGGGCAGGGAGACACTCAGGGGCCCAGCGAGGATGGGGGTGGCATGTGCCACCAGCAGCGCCCCCGCCTCGCTTGCTGTGAAAGAAACTGCCTCCATGTCCTGTATTAAAAGAAAAAAAAAAAAAAGCCTCGCTTGCTGTGACAAGAAACTGCCTCCATCTCCTGTATTAAACAAAAAAAAAAAAAAAAAAAAAAAGAAAAAAAGGAAAACTACTAAAAAGGCAGAAGAAAAGGGGAAGAGGAGGAAGGGAAAGAATCGCAGCCTGTTAATCACATACATCATTACCACAATTGGCTGAGAAGTTGGCTCGTTGACGATTGATTCATGAGCTCCTGGTACAAGCCAAGAAAAGAGAGAAAGATGGAAGTCTCCTTATTTATTTATCTGTAATACAGCAGGAGGCTCTCCTGAGTGCTGGTGATCCCACAGCCCAGGCTGACCCTCGGGAGGATGCTCTCTGCCTGCCACAGGAGCTGGCATGGCAGCACTGGGCCCTTCCCAAAGCAATCAGCACCATCACCCTGGACCCCCTGGACCCTTCTCGTCACAGACAGGAATTAGCAGGGTGAGGGACAAGGACAGTGTGGGAAATTCAGAACTCTTGGACAACTAATTAATATGATTAAGTTGAAGCTTTTTATTGTTTATATTGCACACATATTTATAGATTCTACAAACTACTAAGGACACACTTCTTGTCTTGATCGACGTCTTTGTTCACTCATTTTCTGCCTGCATTTCTTAGAGTATGCGATTGGTTACAGCCTAGGTGTTTCACAGTCTTCTGTTATCTAGCTTTTGCAGTCTCAATATTCAGTTTCTCAGCTTCTTCTTTCTTAATTTATTATATTTTATGTTTCAGTAGCCTTGACGAATTCGTGAGGCTTTGATAACAAGCTCAGAAGCAGGCTGGCTGGTGCACACTGTGGCCTAACCCTTGTAAATACACTGCAACAACAATGCAATAAATACATTGCAACAGCACAGCCTCTTCAGAGGAGGAGAGGTCTCCAGCTTGTGGAGGTGCCTCTGCCAGCAGCAGCAGGTGAATGCAGATGAGTTTCCTGCTCGCTCGTGCGGCATCGCCGCTGCGCCGCCGGCCTGTGCCGCGGTACCTCCGAGAAGCAAAGCACTTCCAACCCCCAGCACACACAACAAATGGAAAAGGATGAGCTCCAGCCCATCTGGTGAGCCAGCTCTCTGCAGGTCACATTAAACAGCATAATTAATAGTTTTAGGCTAAATATGTGCAGCCCTCCTGTTCCAGCACAAATAATGCTTTCAAAGTGCAGCAGAATTTGGGATTTTTAACTGCTCCATGGCTACAAAGACATCATCTTAGTGTAAAATTACTTTTTCCTCTCACACCAATTTTACTTGGAAAGAGCTCCACTGCTTCAGATCTGCAGTTTGTGTATCATACTACAACAGCACAATTATTGAGATTCATCTCCCCAGCAGCAGGTTTTCTGCTGTGCCAAATTTCCTATTAAATAGATTCTTCTGAACTTTCAGTAACTGCTGGCTACATTAAGTTGTATTATAAAATGAATCCAAACTAATAAACAGTTATGGCTATTTTTTAATGTGGAAAAAGGGAGTAAATTTCATAAAAGAATAGCCATGAAGTATGGACAATAAAGTCCTTTACCCCTGCAGCTATTCTTCCTGATATGATTTATACAGTGGGACAGTCATAAACCAAGAAAGCAATAATATCAGAGGTTTTTAATGTTTCTGGGGTTTGATACTCAAACATTCAAAAGTTGTTTGCAACTTCATTCATTTGCTTACAAATCTATACAGAAAAACAAAAAATCTGCTGTAGCAGTGCAGCGCTGAGCATGTACACCAGGGAAGCACATCAGGGAATAGCCCGTGCCGTCCCACTGCTCCTGACCACTGCAGATGACATTTCCCCACCTGTATAAGAAGCTTTTACACAGCCTGGGTGGGTTTTTCCTTCCCAGTACTTCACAGCTGGAGTACACACACACACGTATGTCCTACTTAACACAAGTGTGCCCGTCCTTGTTCGTGTAAGCAGGGATTTCCAGCCAGCTCACCAAGAGCTGACATCTGCTGACACATGGAAACACTCTTGAGGCATCTCAAAACACTGGCCACACCAAAGGCAGGGTCCATGCCCTAGGGAGGTGATACCTCATGGACAGTGATTGTAAAATCTCTGCCTGAACAACCTGGCCTCACACTGAGCTGGATGGGCTCTGATTGCAAGGTTTGGGCTTTTTATATTATACCAAAAAAAGCAATTCTGATGGTTCCTCCTTTGGAGCCCCTCACTCAAATGCCATAAAATGAAATTAGCTGGTCCCATTGGCTCCCAAAGCCTGCCCATGTTAAAGACTTATGGACACTGCTAATCTGTGACAGAACCAGGAGGTGTAATTAGTCCTGTCAAACCATCTGCCAGGCCTGAGAGACTTGGATGATATTTGGGAAAAGCATCTAAACATGTGTGCACCTGTCCCAAGTCCCAGACCATCCAAACTTGGCCAGCAGCTGGGTAAAACAGGATATGACACTTCTGTTGAAAAGGCCAGAGGAAGAAAAAGCTGCTAATACAGAAAGGTTAATTCAGAAACTCCCAGTAACAACCACTTCAAAATCCTGGTGTAAACGACCAGCCCAGAACAGAAGGGAACTGAGAATTCAAACTGCACAGAACCACAGCATGGGTGCTGTCACGGGGAGTTGGGCTTCAAAATCTTTGTGTTTTGGGTGACTATTAAACTGCCTTCTCTACCCTAACAGCTCTCCCAGAGGTGTTTTGAGGTGGAGCAGAGTGTGAAGGTGTCTCAAGGAAGGCCCAGCTGGAGAGGCCCTCACAGACCCCATGTCTCAGGATGGACCAGCACCACTGGGCTCACAGTGGCTCCAGAGCTGCTCTGTTCTGCCAGGAGAACTCAGGGATTCCCTCATCACGCTTCTCTCCAAGAGAATACTTGATGCCTTTCGCAGCAGAAACATGAACAGAGATGGAAGAAGGAAAACTTGAGCTGGAGACCATCTCTGTAGGCCATGCTGCCCTGGACACAGAGCCAGACTGGTGCTTGCACATCAGCACAGGATGTCAGGGTAACACAAGGGGGCTGAAAAACACCCAGGTGTGGCCAAGTCAGACAGCACAAGGCTCTGACAGCAGCTTCTGACCGACATGGACCTTGTGGGGCAAACAAAGTGCATCCACCACTCAGGTTTGGTAATTTGTGTGCTCAGTGCCTGCCCAAGGGCCAAAGCCCACAGTTAAACAAACAGAACTCATTGTGCAGACTGTCCATAAAAACCCTGACAAAGGTTTTGGTTAAGTTTGTATTTGCCAAAATTTGCTGCTTTTTCAAAGTAAATGTTTTTCACAGAAGAATCACAGCAGAGTTGAGAAAAATGTTGAGAGGCTCTGGTGAAAAAAAATAGATTTTCCTTTTCCTTTAATGGTTTAACTGGTTTTGAAGACTGTCAGTAGAGACAGTTAACTGATCCTGACTTTCTCCTGGGATAGGCATGGGATGATCTCACAATCAATCTACTGCAGTTCCAGAAAGGATGAAGGTTGTTCAGGAAACAGCCAATTCTTTTATCCACTCCAATTTGATTCCAAGTACCTCTGTGATTTGATTTCAATCCCTTTGTCATTTGAGGCAGATTCTGGATGCTCTGCCCTGATCAGACAGCACAGGGACTGATGGCTGCACGCCCTTCAATCCCTCACAAGCCATCCATACTCACATTCAGCCCTCTCTGGTCTAAAAACAAGCATTTCTGTGTAATTTAATTTTCACATAGAAGGTTTTGTCTTGAGGGACAGTAGGAAGAGGAGCAAACACAAACTTTGTCCAGGAGCACAACTGCCATGCTGCAGGCCATGTGTGAATTTGCACCACAAACACCCAAATCCCTGGGTGCCAAACAAGAAACAAGTCTGGATTCACAGAAGGAGCCAGACCAGCCCACAATGGGTTTTTGTGTTAAATACTCAGCTTTGTATTTCAAGACAGAAATCACTGGTAGTGTCAACACACTAGGCATGGTTAAATATGTAGTCAAGCTTTCTAAATTTCATAATTCATGTATCTTTAATGCAGGAACATTCATCTGTTCAACTCTTCACCTGCCTTTACAGCTCCCTCAAAGACTACATGTTCAGACAACCTCCAAAAATATCAGAGGATCTGATTATTTACAATCACCACCTAGCCATGGTTAAGAAAAATGGCAAAGCTTTTCAATTTTCAGGGACAGAAGAGTCTGCTGTGACCTCTCCAAACACTGACAGACACTGAGGGGCCCCTCAGTTGGTTTAACCAGATTTCTGAAGTCACCACGTGTACGAAAGGAACATATGCAGGGATAGAGTGAGTGTCCCCACGGTACTGTCATATATGCCAAAGCTCTACAGATTATTAATACATGGGCTTGCCCCCTTCAATCTACAAGAGCTCTTGTAATGCCTCAAATTAATTGGAGGAGAGTGCAGCAGCTCCAAAGAGATGATTGAGATCAATTATTAATTCCTCTTCCTATTCTTTCCTCTGTATTAAACTTGAGGATGAGAATCCCACTAATGAAACAGCAACTACAATAAAAAAATGGTACAAAACTAGCTCCTCAATAAAAAGAAAAAAGTAATTAGGGGAAATAATTTTTGCCTGTTCTAAATTCCTGAGTGAGACCATCCTGTCGCAGTCAATATATATGAATGAAATATAATCACACTTTCTCTTCAAAGCAAATAGATGCCATTTTCTCGTTTTTCTTTTGGGGAAAATAAGACAAGTGGAGCTTCAGCAGAGTGCCCTCAAGGAGCTCAAGAGTTACAGAGAATGTAGGCAACAAAGGGTAAAAGGTATCTGTGTGTCTGAGAAAAGACCAGGAGTTTGCAGATCCATGTGGTGGCTGAGGAGGTGTTTGTTTAAGATCTGTGTTTGCTGGAGTTCTCTGGAGGATCAGAGAGTGGGAATGAGAGATCTTCACATCTTAGCCAAAGAGCCAGAATGTGAAGGACATGAAGCAGGAGTGGTGCTGGGCTGGCACTAACAAACAGAAACAAAGAACCAAGAGGTTAAAAATGTTATAACTAAAATCCTCTTTCCCTTTCAACTGCCTGAGCTTTGGACTTTTAATCCCAAGAGCTCTCCAGTTTTCTACTATGTCTCCTAGGAAAACCAGAGAAGTCTGGATCTGATATCTCTGAAAGAGAACAAAAAAAGGAAAAAGCAGCCAAGAACTAAACAAACAACCTTTCAAAACGTTTTGTACAACCTAACGAAGCAAATGGGACACAAGCAGAAGGCTCTTCCCCCTCCTCCCTTGCAGGTCACCTTTATCCATGACACACAGCAACAAAAGCAGAAAAATGAAAGTTAAGGCCAACAGGCTGTCCTTAGCTCATCCTGCTGTGCTTTGGTGCTGCGGGGCGCTCAGATTAATGTGGATGTCACACAGCATATGCTGCAAAAACGAGGCACCACAGGACGTGTGAAGAATGGAGGGTTCAGGCTCTGGGCATTCTTATCAAGGTAAAGCTCACAGACCTGAAATGCTTCATCTCCATGGATTCAGACCTTTGTTACTTGGATCTCTTCCCTCAGATTTGCAGGCTGGAGCATTGTGGCCATGGAATTTGTGCATCTGGATTTCCTGAGCATGGGAATTATGCAACGCTGCCTGAGCACTGTTGCCTTTGTTTTTGAAACAACACATTCATGCTAGGTATGGTGAACACACTGAGATCCCCCAAATCTCTGATCTTCACAGTCAGGTGCACAATACAGCACAAAGCTTTTGCTTTTGTTTTGATTTTTTATCTTACAAAGCAGACAAAAGACTTTTCAAATAAGCAGAACATTAAAAAGTGACGTGTTGTGCAATGCTAAAGCAAATTATTGGGGAAAAGTCCAGAGTACAATGTGAAAGCAAGCAGAATTTAATGTAAAAACCTTGTTTTTCAAGATGTTTGGCAGTTATCAGAAGCTAAGAGCTACCAAAATACAAGTCTTCATACATTTCACAGAAGGGCAGCAGCTGCACATGTAAAATGACAAGTACTCTTGTCACCTCTAGGTCAAAATCCATTTCAACAATATCTCAACAGTTTAAATCTGTTGTAAGTATACTATCAATAACTGGAATATCTACACAGTAACTCTCCAAATCACGAGCTGTGCTCAAAATTGTGCACAGAAGTCACAAGTGAACAGCTGAGATGATCCCCAGAGATGAAATCAAAGCAGAAGGAAATCAAACATTGAGGGCTGGCCCGTGGCACCAGGGCTCCCTGTCAGGCAGCAAAGGCAGCCCTGCCCCAGCCCTGCTGCAGGCACCTGCCCTGGGCGACAGCTCAGCTCTGTGTTCCTGCAGCAGGGCTGGGGCAGGGACTCAGCCCACCTCTGCTAGCCCAGCAGAGCCCCAGCAGATGGGACACAGGGCAGCTCTGAGGCCAGCAGAGAGCCCTGCCTGGAGCAGGGTGGGACCCAGGGCTGAACTTCTGCTTCTGTCCCAAACGCTCCCAAGGCACCAACAGCTGACCCTGCTCCCCATGCACTGAAGCAGCTGACAGGAGACTCAGTTTTTCTTTAAATAGCAGCTCTTGGCAGTTTATAAACACTATCAGAATGTATTCTTGCTGCATTCACGATGCCCCAGCAAACCTTGGGCTCCCTAAGACAGCAAGAGGATGCTCCCTTAAGTCTTAATTACAGGACCAGCAGTCCTTGTTTCTAGGGGCAAGGCCCCAGGCAGGCTGGGAGCTCTTTCTGGGAGCCACTCTGCCCCTGGCAACCTCCACAAGGGCAAAGCAAAGCCCTGCTGGAGGGGCTGGAACTGGATTTGCAAACAGAAAAGTCCTAAATAAGAGAAAGGAAAAAGGAGTAATGCAAACTGAACCTGAGCCCCCACAATCCTTGTTAGCCAGTCCTCACGCTGGAGAGGCTTTATATCCACACATTTTAAGAAATGTAAAGGGAACCATAAACCAAATTCAATTTAATTGGGTGCTCTCCTGACAGAACAGTTATTAATAAGATTGCATTGTACAAACCTCTGTGAAATCCCAAATGCAGTCAGAGGCACCCGCTAAAACATTTAACACCCAGCAAGCAACATGCTGCTGGATTGATGCTCCTCTCCTTTGCTCTTCCCCCTCCAATTCTCTCTCTTCTTTTATCCAATTATCAAATTAAAAAAAAAAAAAGGAGGCAAAAAACTGGCTCATCTTGAACAGCTCCTATAAATTATTCACATGATATTACAGTGTATGTCAGCAGTCTCACAGTGTTTAAAAAACTTAACTACAAGCCAATTAAAATGTAAACTGAGAAAGACGGATTGGGTTGGGTCGCTCTGGTGTGAACTTGAGCAGCTCATAACAATACACACAACTTCTAGACCTGCTAATTTGACAGCTACTTTCATCAGCAGGCGTGTTTTCTTCCTTTCTTTTTTTTTTTTTTTTTTAAATCCTGTATTTCTCAGAGGACAAGCCAGTCTATATCCAGCAGAGAAATGCTCTGGGCCCCACGGTGCTGTGCAGGCACTCACAGGGGCCTGAGTAACTTTCAGGATTGAGCAGTGGAAAAGGGGCAAAGGAACCTTCCCCTTCTGCAGACACCAGCTACTGAAATTTTGCATCTAAATGACAGCACTGCAAGAGACAGAGTGTATTTCTTAAACAAAGCCACAAAATTTTGACAAAAAACAAATATACACTATATTCTATTGCTACAGCAAAACAAACACCTTCCAAAGAAGACATTTAGGATTACCCAGTGTGTGCATCTGTGTAGCAACACTGGACATCTGCCTAAATTGCTTAGTGTTGGACTGCTGAGTAAGCCAGGCACCAATTAGCTGTTACAGTGATAATGACACTAATTTTAATCTTCATGGGTTAATTACAAGAGCACCATGAAGTCAGACTGTGATCTCACAGTCAGAAGCATCAGGGAAAACCTCAAAACCTTAAAGCATTATAGACACAAGATCAATATTTAACCAGGGGAATTTAAGGTGGTCCCAGCTAAAATCCTGATCAAGGAAGCAGAACATTTGAATTTCCTTGTGACCCACAGTCCTGGGTCAATGGGCCATCACAAAGCAGCCATTTCCCTCATCCCTGCAGGGGGAGGATGGTGGATGGCTGGGCTGTGAGAAATTTAACTGAAAACAGTAAAAAAGTACTCATTACTATTTTCTTGCTTTTTGTCTCTCTCTGTGGCTTAAGAAAAGTGAAACCTGGGACCACTAGAAACTGAATTAATCCACCACACACACACCCCACCACACCCACTGGGTCTGGCCTTCCAAGTCCTCCCAAATCACAGGTTCACCAGCCACAAGAGCAGCAAGGACTTGCTCCCTGCAGCAGCAAGGTCTGTGCGTGGTGGGACAGCAGCACCAACGTGGCTTCCTCCAGCTGGGTGTGCTGGGCTCCTGGAGGGGCAAGGAGAGGATGGAGCCAAGCCTGCACTCCCTCCCCTCCCTGCAGCAAGCCAAGATGAATAAATCCACCAGCTAAAGACCAAACACCAAGCAGGGGCACATCCATTGGAATGACATTGTTCTGATAGTGGGGAAAGAAAAGAAAGAGGGAATTTTTTGTAGAATAACCAGAGTTTTGTTGCAGCCAAGAGTACTGTAGTTCCCTGCTTGAAGATTTCTACTTTCAGCATTTTAATATTTCCATTTAGGGGGAAAAACCCACATTTTTATATCCCACTCTTAACCTGAACCAGAGCTTTAAGCAATGTATTTCCTGCAAGATCAACCAAGTCAGCCTGCCCGAACAGCCCTGTCTGCAGGGACTGAGAGGGGACAGAGAGCAAGGTCCAGCTCTTGGGGAGGGGCATGGGCAATCTGGGCCTGGGCACCTCTTTGCTCAGGACTGAGGCAAAGCAACAGATGAACATCCAGAAAGAAAAGCTCACTCTGCTCTGAAGCTGCCTGCTGAATGCTAACCGAAGATGGCAGAGTAGTTTTGCTCCAAATGTTCTGTATAAAATGGGAAATGAGAAACAAAGCAAGAGCCATTTTTTGTTCCTCTCTTACAAAAAAGAAAACCAATATAAGCAAAGCACTGTAACTTTTATATATAAACTCATGAAAATACATGGTCTCAATGGTTTTTTTTATCCCCCAATTCTCATATCATAGAAGTTGCACACGATAACTTTTTATAAATTAAAGCACTTTGAAGATGCAGTGAAACTACTTTCCAAAAGAAAATAAAAAGAAAAATAGGGAGCAACCTTTGAACACTCTTAAATCCTCATTTTTAGGATGTGTATGAGTCAGGAATAGAATCACCTAACAGGATTCATTTTTACTGATTCAAGTCATGCCATGATTGTAAATTCTGTGCTGGTCAAACAGCTGGAGCAGTTCTCATTTCAGACCCAGGAAAAAGGGTTTTATTTCTACCAGCATTCATTGTGCAGTTTTTCTTTCTGCAAGGCATTGAGAAAATGAAAGGAATTAGGATGTGGCATCTGAAATGACAGTTCCCTGAGAACACTGTTTTCTGTATACCTGAATTTGAGTTTTTCTATTGATCTTTCCTGCCTTCCCTAATTCACCTCCATTCTGGTGGTGACAGTGCTGATCATACCTGTCATCTCCAGTTCTTCTTGATCCTGTATGAGGATCTGAAATTCAAGACCCTAAATCCCAACAATGAAAGTCCTCACTGCATTAATAACCACATGCCAGAGATGCTCTTATGGCACTGGCAGAGCTTGAGCAGAGGCTCAGAAACCTCCTGGCTGCAGCTGCACATTGTTTTCACTGTTGCTTATTTGAATGAGGGCTTTTCCTTCCCTTTTTTAAGGGCTTGGCATCCTTCTTATCTGAAGGATACTAGTCTGCTAGTAAAGAGATGCTCTTCTTTCACTTCCCTTTACAGAAAAAAGATTGGATTCTGGAAAGTAACTTAATCACATATGCTACAAGATCCTGGTTTTGAGAAATTTGCAGTTTCCTCATTCACCCTCTTTTATGTTAATTATTTTACAACACTTGTGGAAATTTCATCAGTCCCATCATCCTACCTTATTTAGATATCCAGTCCCTGTGAACCAACAGTTATCCTAAGTTTATCCACAGAAAAACTCTGGTGGCTCTGTCCTAGCATTCCTCCCTGACAAATGCCTTAAGAGCAAGTTTCCTACTTATAGCAGCTCATTACAGTGGAAACCATTCTCTTATAATTGATCTTATCTCTATGTTAAACACTCTTAGCATCATGTCAACCCTCCAGTATGGTCAATTACTAGATAATAGTGCCCACTTCCACATATCTGATTGCTGAAATGGTAAGATCAATAATTAACAGAACAGAGCCCCATTAAGTGCTGCCTCGAGGAATGAATAAAGGAAATTACTCCACCTACTTTTGCTGATTCTGAGGATACTAGAATTAGAAGCCCCCAAATTCACTGATGCTTCAGGAAACTTTTTCATCCTCAGCTCTACCCTGACCAGAATGTCTTAATTAATATAAATAAAGCAAAACAAAACAAAAATAAACAAAAAAAACCAAAACAAAACAAACCACAAAACCCCTACAAACAAACAAACAAACAAACAAAATCCTCCACAAACAAACAAAACACAAAACCCTACTCCATTTCTTATATGTATGTGATCTCATTATAAAAAAGCAGCTAAGTTCTCCCTGCTCTGTTTGAATGTTCATGACCTCAGGACTGACTGCAAGTTCCTTCACATATTCTTTTTTCACAACTGGATACAATCTTTGGGCTTCCTTTTCTCCTTTTCTTAAATCCTGCTTTCTTTCCATTTTGGTGGGTCCTGGTCCAGAGGTTTTACACACATGCCTCAAAATTTAAGTTTTTACTCTCACCTGTCCTCTTTCCTCTGTGCCTTTGGGGCTGGGTCACAACACAGGATACAAAAATACATCAGCATTACTGGCTAAATTATAATATTGATTAGATATCTAAACTGGACATCAATTCACTACCTTAACTGATAAAAGCAGACATAAAACCCAGAATGTCAATTGTTCTTTGAGACAAGTGATGTGCTTCAGGAGAAGCTAATTTTAACAATTTTAATATGCTGTCAGGATTAGGCAGGAGGGAGAAAATCTCACACATAAAATATATTTACTTGCACCACAAAACCCCATACCATCTCCAGCTACTGGTTTCGTCTCTCCAAGTCATGTCACAAGAATTTGATCATTTCAGTAAAAGGACTACTTACAGAGTGAGCAACTGGCAAACCATCCACTGTGCCTAGAGAAGTTCAATGCTAAATGGAAATCACATGCAGAGTTTTCTAAGAAAACCCTAAAATACCTGACTTCTGTCTTTCTTATCCAGATATGGACTCTGGCACGGTGAAATTCTAGGGGACTGGGGTTTTTTTACATACTGCTGACTGGCAAAATTGTTTGGTTCAGCACAGTTTGCATTGTACAACAAAATTTCCATCACCTCCATAGCCCCCATGTGCTTAAAATCAGAACACTGTTAAGTGTGGGGTTTTTTTAATTTGTAATCTCAGTTTCACTGTTCAAAGTCTGCACAGTAGGAAAACCCTCTTCTCTGAGCTGAAGGAAATAAAAGGTATGTATATTTGTTCACTCCTTGGATGCTAAACTAACTCAGGGACGCTCAACAGGATGATTTTCACTCTTTCCAAATACTTACTTTAACATGCTACTTTCTAAACTTCTGAGGACTCACAGAAAATATCCCTTACATTGGTAAAAACCAGCTTTTTAGAAATCAAGAACGTGACACTTACTGGAAAACTCTGTTCAAGAGGAACCTACTATATGCAATTACCTCCAAAATCCTCAAGCCAATTCTCCTGTTTTGCCCTGGAAATCACAGCAAAATTCCCCTTTGTGTTTTCTCCCCTTTGAAAGGAACTGGGGAGAATTCTGATACACTCACTGACCTCAGTGAAAGAAAATGCTTTCCTTATGGCAAAGACTAAAAATAAGTGTGGGGAAGTTCACTGGAATTTTCATACTCAGGTTATATATAAAAATCTGGCAAGAAATCAAACTTAGTCCACACCAGTTGCCCAGTGCTTTTATTTCCTTCAGCCTTTGATGTTCTCCATCACCTATTTCCCACTCCTTCCAAAGCAATGCAGACATTTTTACTCTGAATACCAGAAAAACAAGAAGTATTCTCTGCTCACTACACACTTTCAAGCTGGTTGTTTGTGCCAGAATTGCTCTACCTACTTTTAAGTGCCACCAACATAAATGTCAAATTGTGTATTACAAGCAATGAGTCACGTCTGTGTTAATGACAAAGAAAATGCTTTATGGAGCAGATTTGTACAACACCTAGATCATCTTCTTTTTTAATATGCTGAGAAATGTCTGTGGTTCTGGACTTTTCAAGAAAAGATCAGCAGGGCTTCAACAATAATTGCTTGAGACTACAGATTATTCTTCTGTATTGCCAAAAAAGCTGTGAAATCTGCTCTCAATCAGTAATGTCTCCCTTAAGGAATGGGGGGAGAGAAAGGAGGGAAAGTAAAGATCATGTTTTTGAAGTTCTCTGCTTTTAGCAAGTTCTGTTCTATTTAATAGCTTCCAGAGTCAAGAAGGTCTCAGGTAGACCTGACTTACCTAACCACATGAGCAATTAGTTCCTCCAGACACTATGTCTGTTGTAATGTAGTTCACTTAACTTCACATGGTGAATCAGTTCACTTTGATGGTGTTTTTTTCCCCTTCCCTCCTATTATTTCTCTTCCTTGTCTCTCAGCAGCTGCCTGTCTTGACACCTGACCTTCACTTGCTCCATGGATTGACTGTTTCAGGCACTGTTAGGGAATTAAAATCTCTGCCCAGTCCCTTGAGAACCTGAATACACCCCCAGGTTCATTGCAAAATCCAGGTCTTGCAAATGCAAAAGGAGAGCTGCTTCCCTTGGCTTGGTTTAATTTAAGTTTGATTAAGAATGTGATTGCTGTTTCCAACACAGACTAAAGGGAGCCATCAGTTTCTGATGGATGCTGCCTGGGCCCACAGTCACAGCTGGTGCTTTCAAACACAGCTCAAAACTTATAAAACCCAGCAAAACCCTGCCTGACCCAGCAACAAAAATTAGCACAAAAAGCTACTTCACGTTCTTTGATTTATGTTAAAGTCAAATATTTCGATAGTCTGCCTAATTGGTCTGGGGTTTTGGAATAAAATCGAGATATTAAGTAAACAGGAATAACACCAACAACACTCCAGCAAACAAAGGGCGAGCACAGCTAATTGAACTGTTTGCTGAAGAATCAGCATACACAGAGCCATGGCAAAGGGAAGATGCTGCCAAGTACCTGTCTGCATGGTATAAAAATGTCACTCAGGCCCTTGAGTGCTGTTCCCTTTGTCTGTCACCCCCTGTGCCTAACAGAGAGTACCTGTACTACAGCTCACCCACTTGTCATTGCATCTCGAGTCAATTAGGCCGACTCTGGCTTTTATTTTTGAAAGCTGTGCAAATTTTTATTTCTTTCCTTGACTATCACCTTAATAACACTTGTTTAAGGCCTGTGTTTTCCTCTTGGTAAAAAGAAAAGCTCAAATCCCAGACTTTTCCTATCCTCATTTTTTAAGTGATCAGCACTTGGAGATGACACAGTGAACATCTACAGGCCTCCAGTCAGATGATGACTGCACACCATGGAATCACAGACTGGTTTGGGTTGGAAGAGACCTCAAACTCATCTTGTGCTACCCCCTGACATGGGGACACTTTCCACTGTCCCAGGCTGCTCCAAGCCCTGTCCAGCCTGGCCTTGGGCACTGCCAGGGATCCAGGGGCAGCCACAGCTGTACCAGGGCCTGCCCACCCTCACAGGGAATAATTTCTTCCTAAAATCTCACCTAAACCCATCCTCTGTCAGTGGAAGCCATTCCCCTGTCACTCCAAGCCCTTGTAAATCTCTCTCCCTGTTTCCTGTGGCCTCCCTTCAGGTCATCACTGCAAGGCCACAGTGATGTCTCCCTGAAGCTTCTTTTCCAGGCTGAACAATACAATTCTCTCAGCCTTCCCTTGCTCCCAGCAGAGCTGTTCCATCCCTCTGCTCATCCTGGTGCCTTCTCTGGACTCCTCCAGCAGCTCCAGCTCCTGCCTGTGCTGGGCCAGGGCTGGGGCAGCTCTCACAGTGACACAGGTGACAGTGCACAGTGCTGAGCTTTCCCAGTATGTGAGACAGCCCACCCCAGCAGAGGTGTGCACAAGCCCAGTGAGTGCCTCTTCTCTCTTTGCCACCTAACACTGGCACCTGTTTCCACAAGAGGGGTGCACCTGTCTTTCACACTGCCCCAAAGGCTCAGGGATGCATCCTTGTTGCTGTAGATGAGGACCACTTGTTAAAATGACATTACAATATCTGATCCTGAGATTTTTTGGTGCTCTGATCTCCTACAGACCTGAACAGAGGCATGTGTGCTCCCATGTTTTGTTTGCATGTCTGGTACCTCAAACCTCACCAAAAATGTAGAAGGTATTCCAAATAATAAACCCAATAAGCTTCCTCACCAATGCAATGTAAACAATTAAAAAGCCTTTTTGTTAAAAGGACTGTCCACAGCAGGGGTTTTAATGATAGCACTATGTTGACTATGGATTCTTTTAAATCACTGCTTATTATTATTTTTTAGACATGACATGCAAGTAAAATTTGGAGGTGGGTGCTTTACAGGAGGACAAAGTGTGTTGTGAGTGTGGCCCTTCACCTCACAGACAATCCCAGCCAGCACCAAGTGACCTCCCAGAGCAGTGGTGGTGCAGCTCCTGCCTGTCCTGTGACACACACACCACGCTTCTGTTCTGCTCAGGGATTTTCTTTGGGCTGCTGCTGCTGCCCCTGAAGTGATTAGCTCATTTCTAATTGCCAGGAAGCAGATTTCCCCATCTCACTTTAGCCATCTATAGTGTTTAGAGTAGCTTGTACTGGTGCTCCTTCTGTGCTCCATGGGAAGTGCAAGGTGAAGGGCCCTGGGGAACGAGGCACTCATTGTACTGTGGAGCTGGATGGATGTCAGTGCCTCACAGGGAGTGGGAATGGGAGTGGGAATGGGATGGGAATGGGAGTGGGAATGGGAGTGGGAGTGGGAATGGGGATGGGAGTGGGAGTGGGAGTGGGAATGGGGATGGAAATGGGAATGGGAGTGGGAATGGGGATGGGAACGGACTGGACAGGCAGGGCACATCTTTCCCAGCAGCTCTGCCCTGTGTTTCCAGTTTACTGCTGACACTGGAGGATTGCCACTGCATCACACTGCAGTGTGAATTCCCCACTGAGACACCCAGCAAGATCTAGAGAGAGGAACAGGGCTTACTGTGCAGGACAGGGAGCAGGGAAGGAAAGATCATGTCCATGGGAACGCTCTGAAATCCCAGCAATGAACCCAGCACAGCTCTGGGACACTGCATCTTCCTTCTCCCTCATCCACCCCATCTGAAGCTGGACTGCCTGACACCAGCTCTGGAGACTCACCAGGCACATCAATGAAACTGCAGACATGGGAGATGAAGGACAAATTCAACCACCTGCTCCTCATCTTGGGGGAAAATAATACCTTTATAATTTGCCTCTACTGCAGAGAAATGTTGAGCCGGGTCTGACAGCAAATTTTCAATATATGATATTAAAGCAAAATCCTTCTATCTGAATTCTTCAGAATGCTGTCAGGTTAACAATGCTCTGTTCATTTAACTCCAGCTGAAGTGTAATGGATCAATTTTCCATCTTTTCTACATGCACAGTGACTCTATTGCAATCTCAACAAGAGGTTTCTGTTGACCCCAAGAGATGCTGCTTGCACCGGTAGCACATGCAGCTAAACCCCAGCAAAGATGGTATTTCTTGGATGTACTTGTTCTGATTTTAGTCATCAAGAGGTACTAATGCTGATGAAAACTGTTTTCCCAGCCTGTCCACCCATTCCTATCTGTACCACAGCATCTACCCACGGCTTGGGCAGTTTGTGGGTGCCACAGAATCAATGCCTATGGAACACTGGTTTCTTTCTTTTCTTTCTTTCTGAAACAGGCAGCTCCAGGCCTGTCCTCACTAATGAAACACAAATGATTTCCAGGTACATTAATCAAGTCCTTTCAGGACCAGTTCCTGGTACTGCATTAACTTCTCCATGAGGGGCTGATTGCACAGCACTCACTCCACAAGGAATGGCTGTGGGCAAGAACATCAGCTTCTCTCATTCTGTTCTCTGACTGCTGTGGGGAAGAGACCATTTGGAGAGATTATCAAAAACAGGTAACAAGAAGGCACTGAATCTCACCTGCATGATTTAATCCCAACCACTTCGGACCTTGTAATGGGGGCTACAGAATTCCCATGGATTATGTGCTTCCAATACACTGAAGAAATGCACAATGTCATCCCTGAATTCCCAATGCTTCTCCAAAGAATAACACTAACACTTAATAAAGCTCTTTTGCAGAAGATGGAAACACTGCTCTAGCTTGAAACCATTAGAGGGGAGGATGAACCCAGGATAGTGAGTGGGGAATTGAGTGACGCCAGTGCAGCCTGAAGTGGGATCTGCCATGAACACTGGTCTAAAAACCTTTCCCCAAACAAGGCCAGTTCCTGAGACACATAGCAAAACAATGACAGAAAAGGGAAGACTTCTTTATAAACAAAAAGCATTCCCCAGGAGGAAAAAACCACCAGAATTTAACTGCAGGAGCATTTAATAAGAAACAGCCTGTTCCAGTCTCTTCTTCATTTAATTTAAAATAAACATAAACCAGAGCTTTCCTACACAACACAATCATTCCCTCAGAAGAATCAGAATGGAATTCAAAGGTCACTCTGGAGAGCTTGGTTGTTGGAAGCTAAGGAAGAGGCTCTTGTCTATCAGTGACCCCCGAGGAGCAGTTCCCTCCCTCGTGCCCAAAGTGCAGGGTCCCCATTGCAGAGCTCCCCCAGCTCCTCAGCCCTGGTCAGACTCGTTGATCCTGCAGTGCCAGCCATCAGCAGCCACCCCGAGAGCCCAGTGACCTTCAGAACAGGGCCTGCAGCACAGCCCTTGCATCTGTCCTCTGGCCAAGGCACAGCCTTCTGAAGAGATTTTCTACCCGGTCACTCGAACGATGACAAGGACCTCGGAGCAATGGGAGGGCACTGAGCCAACCTCCAGTTATTTGTCTAAAGCTATTAAACTTCAGGGCAGGCACTGCAGAGCACCCAGAGTGTCACTGCACATACTGACTGTGCAAGCTGTACAGAGTTCAGCCAAAAGCACACATGCATTTCTGATTGCACCAAAAAATAATAATAATAATAATAATAATATCAAAATGACTTCATGACAACCCCCCAGCCCAGCTTTACCTACCTCCATTAATCAGTTAGCCAAACAAATTCTCCTATTTTGCTAAATCTAGTAACAAATTGCAGCGTGCTGGTAAAACCCACAAGGGCCCTTACAAAGACCAGAGTGGAAAGAAGGAACTCTCCGGGCATCACAGCAGCTTTCACATCAGAAACCCAGGTGCACCCCAAATTCTGAGTGTGGCACAGGAGAAAGGCTGAGCTGTGCTGCTGCAGCCTGCTCCAACGCTGACCACCCCAAAGAGCCCGTGAGCAAACCTGGCAAGGAGCTCCTGCAACAACAAACCAGCCTTGCAATAAAAGCCATCTGCAAAAGTGCCAATTATCCTTCTCAAATGATTATGTTCCATCCAGTTTTGCTGACAAGCAAGTTATGCCACATTTTAATAGGCAATAAAATGTATTATTAAATAATTAGTAGCTAAGAAACAGAAATTAGAGGGCACTTCCTTTCACATACATCCCCCAGTACTTCAAACTATTGATTTAAAGGCAACTCGATCCTCTAAAGAGGACAAAATGGAACCTGATACAGCAGTTTACCAGGAGACAATTACAAGGCTAATGATTGTTCACAGAGAAATGAAGCAGGGAGAAATTCTAGAGAATTCCACCCTGGCTCTGTTTTGTCTGATCTGTCTCAAAATCCCCCAAAGAGCTAAAATTTCTCCAAACCTGTTCCTTGCTCTGAGCCCATTAATTACAGTGTTAAAGGTAAAGAAGTATTGATGTCTCTCCTCTGCTCCCTCCGTTCCCCCCCAGGTAACGCCAGCACTTGCTCAGCCTTTAAGGTATGGCTGCTCTAACTGAGAAAAGCCCCACTAAGACCAATTAAAGCCTTTACTAAGAGGCTGAAAAGAAGACAAATGGAGGCAGAAAGCCCGATTACAAGGAACCTTTGTACAGATGTAAAGCAATTAGAACAGTCTCAAGGGCTGGCCAGTGCAGTACCTGCTAGGAAAGGATTTTACAGCTTGTCTAAACTTGGAACAATCTGTCTCTCTCTCTTTTTGGCCGAGTGTAAAAGTGAACCCTGTATTAGTGTCATGTATCGGTTGATAGCTCATATTGGTTTCCCTGAGCATGTTAAATCTGTAGTGCTGGTCCCAGATCCCTCGTGGATGACAATAGTGCTACACAGACAGCTCTAACTTACAAGGAAAGGAGATATGTCTGATGCTAAACCATGATAAAAACCAGAACCAACTCTTTCAACCTTCTCTCATATGCCTAATGCAAAACCTTAGCATGTCTCAGATTTACTGCATTGTGCTGCATAATTTGGCACAGAATGTGTAAGAAGTGAAAATGTTTGTACTGCCATTTTAATCATCAAAATAAATTCTGCACTGACTGAATTTGAGGCAGCTTCCAATCTCAGGCCTCTCTCAAAAGCAAAAATACACTTCTAAAAAGTGAAAAGTGACCAACTAAATGGAACCTGAGAAGTTCTGCAATACAGGTGCCCCACACCTGCAGCCCCCCTCAGCCCACCCCTGTCCCCCAGCCCGACAGAGGATTTCACAAGCCCAGCTGCCCAAAAGCCAGCAGCAGCTGCCATAGGCAGCTTCCTCCTAAACAGCCTCCTAATCCTTCTGTGTTCTGGCTGCCTGACTCTGGTAGGAAAGGCAGCACTGCTGGGATGGTGATGCTGCCTTGGGCCACCTCCCTACACCTGCCCTTGGCACTGCTGGCACTGAGTGTGTGCTGAGAGCTCCTGGATCCTCTGGTGCAGCACAGATACCAAGAAAGCACCAACACAAATGCCCTGAACACTTGGCAGGGATTTATGTGACAGCACCTGCCCTGGGTACCTTCAGCCTTTGGCATCCAAAGGATGTAAAGCAGCCCATAAATTTGTAGCCAAGTGTATTTCTGTCATACATGGATTTCTGAAGTGGAAAAAACTTGTCTTACATTCAGGTCATCATAGCAACAACACGGTGTTTCCACAGGGTAAGAGAACCCAGAGAGCCACAGAAGCAAAGCCACCCCTGCTCTGCAGAAGGGAAAGCAGAGACTCCTGGCTAAAGCTCCTCCAGGTCAGCAGCCACACTTCCTGCACTGAATTAGGCTTTAGGCTACATGAAACAGGAACTGGAGGTTACTGGTCTCTGTAGGATTTGTTTTGATTTTATGACTGCCTCTCAGAGGTTTTGCTTTTCCATCACTAGTTCAGGTGGATGCAGAAAGGACACAGGTGTAGGAAGGGACACAAGTTGCTGTAACCTGCTTGCTGCTCAGAGTCTGACAATGAACAAACCTTCTGAGGAAGCCTCTGCAAGGAAAGATTTCCTGGCAGCTTCGTCAGAGATAAATAATGAAATGCAATGTGTTTAAGTTTTTTTACCTCTCCTCACCCACACTTTGTTGTGTTAAAGACAACCCCTTGAAACTGTCCCCACAACCATAGTTTCTAATAAAAGATTCAACATTTCTTAAATTAGGGATTTTTTTTCCGAAGTTCGAAGTACTCAGCAGCTTCTGCTGTGGTAAAAGGGGATGTCTTGTGACACAATCTTAGCCACTGACCTACTAAATTATTTTCAAAGTCTGGTCTTTGCTAATGTGCCTAGATAAACCTGAGCTCATCCAAAAACCTGGTTTCTGCTAAAAACGAGGTCCAGATAAAAACAAAGTGCAGTGATGTGCCACACTAGCCCTTCACATGTGAAATTCAGGTTCAGCAATGTCTCGAGTTTCAGTACAATAAATCTGGACATCCATCATGGGTACCCTTCACATCACAGCCATGACTGAGGGGTTTCATTGTATGCAAAACCAAGAGCAGCTGCTGGCCAGGTTTAAAAGTCTCTGCTCTAAAAGCATCCTCAAACAGCCACCTCTGTCAACCAGTCACTAATGCTTGTGGTGCTGAAGAATTCAAACACACAGAGATTATTTCAGACACAGAGTACCCAAAACAGTACACCAGGACATCATCTTTAGTGATGAGGCCAGCAGCATACCTTTGCTCTCTGAATTATTTAAGGGGATATTACTCACAGGCTGATCTTTGTACTGAATGGCAAAGAGGAGAGGGCTAAAGCAGGATCTCAATGCAAACCAAGCTGAGACCACTTAAAATCACTTTAGCAGGTGTATCACACTACATTACAATGAGATTCCCAAAGAAGAAACCCTCCATGGCAATTAACTCACCATGCAGCATTGAATGTATGTTGAATTCAGCTTAGATTTATAAACTCAAAAGATCACACACAAGGACTAAGTTCTTAGGAAAATACTGGATTACATCAATTACCTGCTTCATTGCCCTGTCAGGGCTGGAGTGTGATTCTCTGTATGCTGTGAGCCCCTCTAAGTCACGTCTCTGACAGTGGCCTCAGACAGAATTGGTCATGCAGCGCTCTCAGCAGTGAGGAGTTTTGATTCTGTCTCTTTTCCCTCTCCCCTCCACATGCAGGCACAGTTTGCCTCAGGTGAAGCTGAGGGCAAAAACTCTCCGTGGTGCTGTGCCCATGATCTGGGCTCTGTTCTCACCCAGCTGAAAACACCCACTCGAGCACCCTGGAGCAGCATCACTGCCAATATTGGGAAAAGGTTTGGAGTGCTTTGTGCTCTGTGCTGTTTGACTGAATGAGTGGAATTTGCCTGTGTTTCTCCAAGCCTGTTCCAGACAGAGGTGTTCACCCATCCATTCATCTCCACATCTGCCAAAGCAAAAAACTCACTCCAAATTTTGCTCTATTAATATATAAATGCAGTCACTTCAGCTAAAGAGCCATCAAGCCACTCTGAGGCTGGGTAACTTGATTAAATCTATATTAGGGTAGCAAGTTGTACTGCACGGCCTTTAACACTAAGGCAGGAAATAATTAAGTTTTAAAGCTGGTGAAAGATAACGCCAGGCCTGGTTTGCTGCTGCAAGGCTGATAAAGGAAGGGGTATACACTTGAACATTAATTAGGTACAAGCAAACAGCTTTGCTAATAGCTCATGTTCTCATTCCCAAAATGTCAACAACAGATATTAGTGCCAGATGCTGATGTAACATCTCCCCTGGCTGGGGCTGGGGTGTGGGGATTGGTTTGAGCACTTGGAGAAAATGCCAGCGCTGTCAGGGGGGACCTGGCATCGTGTCACAGGAGCAGGACACTTCCCCAGGAGGGATCTGCCCACCAGGCTTCTCTGTGATTAACCACGACTCGTGTGTCACACAGGGAGGCCTGGGAAGGCAAATGGGAGCACTGAGCTGGCACAGGCTGTGAACCAGAGCTGAGAGGTCACGGGTAAATCACTGGGGCTTGCAAAGTTATCAAGCACCTTCCTCTCAAATGGCTTTAAAATCCTTATTCAACCCACTGCCTCAGCTGCAAAATTTGGGTTAAAAAAGGTTTGTTACATTGCAGAAGTTATCCCAGTGCTGGGCCAGGCCAGTGACACCAGGCCAGCATGAACAAAGGACACAATATACAGGATTTCACCATGTCATTGTCTGTCAGACACTTCCCACCACTGGGCACCACCTCACCACAGAGAAAACAGAGAGAATGGGAACCAAAAAGCCTGAAGAAGCAGCAGCAAATCTAAATTCTCACTGCCATTCAGAGGTCAGGATGTGCATGAGTCAAACACTTCCAGCTAGAGAACAGGATCCAATAGCAAATGTATTTTTTGGTGGAACTATTATGAGTGGGCCCCAAAAACCTCACACAAACCCAGGAGCCCAGCATCCAAAGCCACAGGGCAGAACATGCTCCCACCTCTGGGCTGCACCCAGCTTTTCCCAGCCTGAGCCCCCTCCTAACCTGTGCCCCCCACATCCCTGCCCAGGTCTGGGATGAGCAAATCCCAGGCTTGGGATGCACAAACTAAAACCCTGGCAAGTAATGCATCTCTCTAGTGACATTTGAACTCCAGTTTAATCAAATCAAGTAGGATCCTTTCGAATATCACTTATCCTGTAACTGCAATTTCCAAATCTCTCAAATCCTGGCTTTCCTTTTAATCTCACATGAAAATTGTATTACACTAATACTGTTTACATCTCATTTCCTCTTTTCCATATAAAAATATCAGTAACTACATTTCAATTCTGTCCCATTACTCTTCTGCCTTGCCATAAAACCCATGGGGCTTCCATGGGTCAAGTTCTGTGCTATTTGCTGCTTTTCCCCTGGACTGTCACCTTCCCCCAGAGACAGGTCCCACCATTCCCAAGCCAGCTGGATTTCCCATTTTTCCAGCTGGATGCTTGGAGAAATCCAGTCCTCTACCAGGTGATGAGCACAGCAATTTTACACCATTCCTTGGTTTTAACAGGAATGGGCTAAAACCCCCTCCCTCATTCTAACACCTGTAAATCCAGCCACTTCCATGAAGTCACAGACCATGCCTTCCTTCCTCCCTGGCTGCAGAATGTCAGCCCTAAGCCTGTTTCCATTTTTTCAGTGCCATTTCAATAGATTTTGTGGAGTGGTTTCTCTGCTTCCATAAGGATGGCCCTAAATTCCTTTCTCAGAACCACAAAAGATGCAGCAGGTCAGATGGCTTCAGGAAGAGCAGTGCCCAGGACCTGTGACACAAAGGATCTGCAGTGAGGGGTCTGCTGAGGACTGAACACAGAAACAAGGATGTGTTTCCATTTTCCTGGAAAGGGTTAGGAATTGCTGTTCATTGTGTACCTGACTCTATTCTCAGCTGAAAAACACATGACACAGATACACCCTGAGGCCACAGAGTGAGTGAGAGCATCACCTGCACCTTCTGTCACTCTCTGCTTACCTGCATTCGACTGCTTTTGTGGAAACAAGGCTCAGGGCTGTGTCCCTCCCCGCAGGGCCCAGGGGAAGCCATCTCTGTCACAGCCACACCAGTATTACCTGTCTCCCTTTCACTCCAAAACAAACCACCTGAGCACATTAGCAAGTTAGAGCACTTCCAGAAAATCCACTGGCAAAAGCAAACCCCCACAGACAGGGACTGAACGAAGTATTTTTTGAAGGAGATATCTTTAATCACTGTACTTACCTTTTAATTTTCCAGCTAAAGACTTTCAAGTACTTAAGAAATGAGGGCTGTTAAACTGCAAAGTCTGGTCAGGGAAAGGATAAATCATGCAGGAAAGACACAAAGGAATCCAGAACTTCCAGTGGCACAGGTCAGCTCACATAAGTGCTGGGTCCAAAATGACACTGGCTGAGATTTAATCATAATTAGTGCAGTGAGGGCCTGAGCTAAATATGCTCCTGCACATTGGGATGAGGGACCTGAGTGATGCCACTGCTCCCAGCAAAAGCACAACTGGAGTCCTTGGCACTCCTTGTCCTGCCCTTCACTTTGTCCCTCGAGCCTCTGTGCTGAGGCTCTCTGTGCTCAGTGTCAGAGCAGCACCAGGAGGAGATGGATGAGCTGTGCTATGGCACCAGGCAGATCCCTGCACTTCCTTAACCTTCCAAACATTTTCAGATTGTAAAATGAAGTCATTGTTACTGGTGAAGACCAGTCAGTGCAAAGACATCAGCCCAAAATGGGGCCAAATGAGTGTCCTGCCTGCCCTGCACACATGGATAACTGAAACTAAAAAAAAAGATGAAAAGAGGCTAAACTCAGCATTTTTACTGACTTTAATACTTTACTTTAATATTTAATTCTACACTGAGGGTTGATAGCAATCTATAAACAAAATTATTTGCAAAGATACTCAGTATTGCCTTCCCTTTTTCAGACTGTTGACAACAAAGGAAATGCAATTGTGACTGTTTGGGTTTCACAGCAAGAGAAGCTACAGAAGCAGCACATGAAGCTCTATTTTCTATCTCTCTTTCTATGTTCATTCTTAAGGAGATATCCCTACAGGGAAATATGGAGCTCAGAAAAACTGGGGGTTTAAGTCCAGTGTTTGAACACTCATTTCTCATGTGGATTCAAAATTTCATTGATGATTTTGGCCTTCTTACAGCTACTGCCCACATCTGATTCACTTGCCACATGAGGATTGCCTGTTTTCATGGGAGAATTTCCTCTAGGCTTCCATAAAAATGCATGATGAGGTCCAAGTCTTCTCCTTCCTCCCAGCCCACCTTCATTAGGAAGGCAGGCTGCTGTTTCTTTAAGGAATATCTCAGCAGAAACACACAAAATCCTTGGAATCAGTCTGAAAGAGAGGCCAAGGACATTCCTTCCCAAGCATTAGATTTGGTTTCACATGAGATGATTAGACTCATCCATGCTAATTACACTAGAAAGAACTAATTAGAAAAATCTACCATTCAGCTAATGAGGGCTGGGCCTTAACTATCTCAGTGCTTAATTTTTCAGGTTGTAAAATATTACTTTACCCTCCTTCCCCCCTCTCCTCGCGTGCCATCACCATGTTAATTCTTGTAATAGAGTTGATCATTAAATACCTGCTAAAGAAATATTTGTTAATACCTGCAAGTGCCAGTTTTAAACCAGCTGCACTCTGCTGTAATTAAAGTGTGGAGAGGATGGGCTCAATCCTCTGCCAGCTCAGGGGAGCAGCCAAAGGACCAAACTGCAGCCTCCAAATCTGCCCACCCTGCCTCAGTTAGTCCAAGGGGTAGCACCAAACTGCTCAGGAATTCTCTGCACTGCTCCAGTGCAGCCTTTTCAATAAAAATACCTTTTCCTTCCCTTGGGCATAAGGAGAAGGGATTTCACATGTAATGTTATCAACGTGGGAGGAGAGTTTATTAAAAAGCAATGATACCACCTGATAAAGACTGACATCTCTGCCAAGGTTAGAGCATTTAGCAGGAAGCTGATGGAATGAGCATAATGAAAAGCTAATAAATCAGAGTCCTTCATTATACAATAAACTCATTAAGCTACTCGTTGAAAATGGCAAGCCAGACATAGCACAATATTGTTAGACTACCACTGTTAAAAGCTTTCCTAGAAAATACAAATTCAAAGCCAGGCTTTGAGTTTTGCTGTATTTACATACTTAGTGTCCATTTGGAAGTTTAATGAAAGATATTAGGAAATATCTATCTGGTGCAGCATCCATTCAGAACATAAACTGTGCTTTTCCAAAGAGGATTCTCAGCCAGTCTGGCAGGGGCCCAAACCCTGCACTTCCTAAGATGATGTGTGAAATTAGTGCAAATTGAAATGCCAGAACTTCTAATTTTTTTGCAAAAACCTTTGAAAAACCAGACATGTTTCTGTATCAGATTTTTATTTTATTCATTTCCCCATCCCCACTTTCCCCTGAAGCCACTAAACTAAATCTATTTAAACGTATGACCAGCATGATTCTGATTTTTAATAGGCTTAAGAAGACCCATCTTGAAATCCTCACTGTGAACACCACGGACTGTAATGAGAAATCCAAAACAGGGCAGGTCTCTCATGTATGTGAACTTCACAACAGTGGCTACAGAGGAGCTGAACAGCATTGCTGTCATTCCTACTTCAGCCACACTCACAGAGATCACAAGTAAATAATAAGAAATTAGTAAAATTAACTAATTTCTTTACATCTTCCATAGTAGGGCCAATGTTTCGTTTTTTGGGTTTTTTAAATCAAGTTTTATAACCTTGATTTTTAAAAGTATGGCTCAAAATGTCTATTTCTAATTTTTTGTCATCTACCACTCTAGAAAATTCAAAATAAATTATATCTATATCTATATCTATATCTATCTATATCTATATCTATATCTATCTATATCTATATCTATATCTATCTATATCTATATCTATATCTATCTATATCTATATCTATATCTATATCTATATCTATATCTATATCTATATCTATATCATCTATATCTATATCTATATTTATATCTATATCTATATATCTATATATGTCATCTATATCTATATACATGCCCAGTCAGAGTAAATACAACAAATCTTCCCCTTGACTAAATGGCTTTGATAGAACATAAATTCTTCTAATTCTAAATTCTAAACCAGAAAATTGGGGGTGTGGATTAAGGCCATCCAATGGGATTAGATGGAGACAGATTCAGGTGCAAGGGTTCAATTCAGAGCCTTCACTGCTGGCATTACACAGGAGTAAAGACAATGACCCAGAGCCAGGGAATGCCTGGGCATGACCTGATTTTACATCTGAGCACTGAACAGCAGAAGGTACCTCCTTGAAATGGATGAAATCAGCATGATGTAAGAAATCCCAGAACCAGTTACGGGCAAGGGTGGCCAAGGTCAGGTCCAGGGAAGGAGGATGTTGGTAGATGGGCGTTTTAGTAAGGAAAATTAGTCAGAGTTAGGGATTTTAAATGGCTTTTCTGGCTGCCTTTGGAACAAAAGCAATATATTTGTAACTAGACCACTGCAGAGAACCACCCTGGCTGCAGCTTTGCACACACAGCAATTCCCTTCCACTCAGGGTGTGCCAAGAACAGCTCTTCAGGAGCACCCACTGCCCACTGGAACCACTCTGGGAGCTCTGCCAGTGCTCACCACGGCCTCCTCTGCCAGCCAGGAGTTCCAGGGTCCCAAAGCCTGCAAGGACTGGTGTCCTTAACACCCACATCCACATCCAGGCCATCAGGCTCATTCTCCACCAACGTTCATAGCAGGACACCTCATCTCTGTAAACGACCAGAACTTGCCACCAGAACCTGCAGTGAAAGGTTCCAGGGGTATCTGGGGACTGACTCAGGTGTCCATGAACAGGCCTGTGGATGGGGAGGTCTGGCAGGGGGACGTGGGTGGCCCCTGGCAGATGCAGAACTCCCACCCCAGCTCTGCTGGCAAGGCTGGCCCTGAATCCAGCACGTCTGCTGCTGGCACATCAGAAGGAATTTTTTCTGCTTTGTATGATTTATCTGGAGAAGACCAGGTGGTTGGTACTGGAATCCCCTTTTCAAGTTTGCTCCAGACCCAGATCACAGAGGAGATGTGCAGTGCAAGGGAAGGCTCCCTTTGTGCAGAAGTTCTCAGCTCCCCCACCCACCTGCACGCAGCCTCGCGTTGTCTGAGCTGAGGACACCTCGGTGCCTCTGATTTCCAGGGCACAGGAATCACTGCACAAAAAACCTGCCCATCCCAGGCCACTGCAAACCAAAAACCAGAAAAAAATTGACAGAGCTACCTGGAAACTGCCATTCTAAGAAACCTGCCTCCCCCAAAAAGAGGTTGGGGAAGGAAGGAGCTGGGAAACCAGCTGCCAACAGAGCAGTGGGAACATAATCTTCAATTCACCTACATCTTTAAAGTAAAGATGTGGGGCATTATGACCTTACTAACTCACAGGATTTAATACTCAGTTTTACTACTTCTAATAATAATAATAAAAAGCTTATATATTCCACCAAACAGCCTCAAATAGGCAACCTTTATTATCTGTTATGTCAGCTGTGCCTAAAAAATCAAGCGAAACAGTGTGTACCCTTTAATAGTTAATCCTCTAACATGTAATTAGGCATTCACATGACAATCAGAACAGGACTATATTTCATGTTTGCCTTCCCTTTCAAAGTCTCTACTAGAGGGGCACTTACTCTGTCAAATCTGCTATAGTAATCAAAACATTGAAATTACTTCTTTCCACACTAAATATACTGGAACTGGTTGTTTGATTAAATGTAGAGCAGAGAGTGCAATTTGCTAAATTACAAGTATTCTGAACATGTAAATATAGTTTAATTACTGCAATTAAAGAAGATTACTGGAGATTGGCAGATGGGAATGTAATGCTGTTTTAATTAGAGTTTTTAATGCACTGTAACATAAGCATAATATTAACCCTTTATCCTGGAAAGGGCTGGCTAGTCTCTGAAAAATATCCTTTGAAAAATGTACTAGAGCTAGTGTTTCATAACAAGCCTTCAAGTCAATTCAGTGCAAAGCGCCAGGATGATTTGGGAGAGTTTCAGCTGTTATTTGCAGCACAGGCACTGCAGCACAGGCACGTTCTGGAGCACAGTCAGGAGCAGCCACACGAGGTGGGCACACTGTTTGTGCCCCAGATGGAAGAACGTGTGAAAATACAGCGTTGGAGTAGATGGATTGTGTTTCATAAAGAGTGCAATCATAGCTACATCACCAGAGATTTAAGATTCTTTCATGAAAGTTAAAGTACCTCACACTCCCAAAGATTTACAAAACATGAAAAGAGAAAAATGTTTCAAAATGCATTAGTTCAATTTTGAAAAACTGCCGCACAGAGACACAGAACAATATTGCCTGGGGCCTGGGTTATTACTACTCAGCCTCCAGAACAGTATTTGCCTCATAAAGTAATATTCCAGAATGTACTAAGCAATTTTTGTCATCTTGAAAGCTATCACTTGCAACATTTTATCCATTTAAGTCAATAGTCCATTAGAAATTCTAATTGAAAGTTCAATACTCTGCTTGGAATCTTACAATAGAGGTTGTCTTTGGAAAGCCATTTAAAGTCTTAATCTCTTTATCATTTGGTATTTTGAAGCCTAACTTTGTTCTTGTTAGGCAGATCAATGGCATTAATTTACAAAATGGGGGAAAATGTCACCCTTCATCCTTTAAATCTCAGTGCGGCGAAGAGCAGCGTAAGCGAATCCGACCGTTGCTCTCCCATATTAGCAGAAAACGGTGCCATGGGAGGTTTGACCTACAAATTTTAATTACTGCATGAAAAATTCAGTTCCTGGAGATGAATAGAGACTTGAGGAAAAGCAGAAGTCCACCTTCTGAGTGACTGCAGAGCTTAACTCTTCAAAGGCTGCAGTGGTGAATGGAGCAGCATGTGTACCTTCAATAGGCAATGGCTGCAAGGTGCAGGATCAAACTGCACAAGCAGTGGAAGAAAGGAAAAGGATTTCACCTACAAAGGATCTTTATGGGTGTCCAAAATAGATGGACACTGACACCATCCTCTAGGGCACAAATGTGGTGAGGATTTGTTTTGAAATATCCCCGACTTTGAGATAACTTTCCAGCTGGCCAGCTCACTGGTGGGGAACTCTGGGCTTTGCAGAAATCCATGAAAGTTTTGCCATGGTATCAGCAAAGGAGGATTTCACCTGTGCTCTTTGCCTCCAGCGCCAGGCAAACAGCATGTAACAATGTCAGGTGTTTTGAACCAGAGCTCCACTCCAAATCAGCACAGGGAGGAGTCAAAACCTAAAATTGATCCACTACCAAAGAATGGCTCAGCTTAACATTAGCAGACTAGGGACTTCCACAGGCAGTCCTAGAAAAACCCCTCAGGTTATACACATTGAGACACTGCACAATTTACTCCTTGTAATGCAATACAGCAAAACAATTGTGCTGCTCTGCAGGTGACACAGGTTTAAGGTCACAGCTGGAATTTTTTCATTCCAGATACCATGACTATTTGGGCTGGGGTGATGTGGGATGGATACAAAATTCTCCTGTTATCTACATCAGAAATTAAGGATTTGCATCTCTCTTTCAATAATGGTTATGTTAATGGTAGAAGGAGACAGAGATAAAAATTAAGGAGAGCAGAAGAACCCCAGAGCTCAGCTGACTCATTGTGTCAGAAAGCACATTTAAATGATTTGTGTGTGTATAAGAGAGAGGGATAGGCAGAAACAGCTCATTCCAGTTCTTTATCTGCTTTTTACATCCTCCCAGACACTTCCTGCTTCATCACAACTTGGCATCAATACCATGAATTTCTTTGTGGTGAAGTGGCTCTGGTTCTTACGTTCTTAAGAACTAGAAGGCAACTGGACTCAGGAAAGTTGTGGTGATATTTAGTCTCTCCTGTGTCACTGCTGTGACATGCTGAGGACAGGAATCTCATTTATTGGTTTCATGGATCTTTGCAGGCTGTGACTGTGACCTCACTGTGTTGGGTTCTCTGCAGACACAGAGCAGGAGCTGTGCCCTGCTGCCAGCAGCACAGGGTGGCATGGGGTGAAGGGAAGGGAAAAGGGGAAAGGAAAAAGAAAAAGGGGAAGGGAGAGAGGAAGGGTAAAAGGAAGTCTTCCCATGAGAAGACTCAACAGCAAAGCAATGGCCAGGTAAGGAGAGGTCATGAGCTCCTCCTGTAAGTTCTGATATATGGTCTCAGAAGGTATTTCTTGTATCAGGTGAGAACTCAGACTCCTGTGACACTTGCACTCAGCCCATATCATCATTCCCACCTGACAGAGAACCCTCTTCCCCTGCCAATGCCATACCCTGGCATTCAAAAAAAGATACTGACATGACTACCAGATTTAGTCACCTGGATCACCATTGTGGTGATGCAACCTAGAAACCAACTAGGAATGGTTTCTTTACAGGTTTTTGACTTGGTTTAGCCTTACCTGAAACTATACTCTTGACTAGAGCCCATTTTAATATCATGGAGACCACACAAAATAACAAGAGGGATTCAACTTCCAATTTCTCTTTTTCTCCTGAGTTCTGAGACTACATGAAGGACATGAAACATCACTTAAAATCTTCACAGTGTATCTTAATAGCAATATTAATTAACACCCAACCATTAGCTTTATGTAGAAAACAGCACTGGTCTCCGCTTCACCTCCAGATACTGACTGAAATTTAAATAAATGTGTTATGGTAGTTAACTATTTGGTGCATTTAGATGATTAATATTTATTTCCATTTCAAAGTGAAGAATTTCTAATGTAAAAAATATTTTCCTCTTTTGAGAGTCTCTTAGGTAACATATTTCTTGTTTCAGGCATTCTTTTAACTATTTCTAGCGAGGAAGGAAAATATTTCTAGATTGTGCAGGCTTCGCACAACAAAAACATTTCCATGGTTTGGGATGGTTCTTTAGAAATCACCAAGAGATTGGAGGGTTTTTTGCAATGAAACAGATAATAATAAAAGCTTGGTGTACCTTGAGACTCTACCCCCAAACTGAAAGCCTTAAATAATTCTCAAAGCCTTAAATTCCAGGCTTTGAGAATTAAATCTCAGCAGTGGCTGAGAACCTCAAGTGCAAGGTGCTTCCCAGGACACACAGTTCCCAGTGCTGCCAAGGAAGAAAAATGAGAGTCTCAAGCTGAGCATCCGTGGAGAGGCAGAGCCAAAGCCCCAGGTCCTGCCCAGCAAGACTGGTGGTCTTTATCCACTCTTGGTTCTTGACCAGTAACGTGCTCCACTCCCTGAAATTGGAGACATTTCCCAGCATAGACAAGGTCTTGGAATTAGACCAAAATCTGTCTGTGTGGGAAGGGTTAAAACAACCTGAGCAGTGAAACCCCTGCAGTTATCTCATAAGCCAGCGCTTTTAGACAAATTGAGCAAAATAGTCCTTTCAGCTCAGCAGGCACATGACTCGCTGCACAAAGGAGTCCTTCTAGAAATCCCATGAATACCCCCATTATCCCAAGGATTGAGCACAGAGCCACACATTTCACGCCCACTGCCACCTGTGATTAGCTTTTTTACAGTTATTATGGAGTACTTTGATGGTGATGATTGTTTAAAGGCCTCAACAAGCCTGTTAATGTGACTTGAGGACTTGACTCCTTTTCATTCCCTGGTTGCTCCAGCTATCACTCTAATTTACTTTAGGCAGAGAGGACAATAAAAAAAAAATCTACTCTGAGAAATCACTTAGCATAAAATTGATTTAGTTTCTTAAAGAAACGCATGCCAGGATCTCATGTTAAAGTAAATTAGATATATGATCAAACAAAGCTAACAGTCATTTGAGCCCTGGACTCTTGTGTAACACCTTAAATTTTAACAGAAACAGCCAAAGAAAAACAAAGGAAGATGCACACAGCAGCTCCAGCCAATTGGTTTGCCTGGAACTTTCCTCTGCTCTGCTCAGTATTTAACGGTGCAAATGTGAAGCAAGATGTTGGCTTCAGAGAAAATGTATTTTACTGTTTGCAAGAAGTGCTTCCAGAATGGATCGTATTGTACCACTCAGTGCAAAATAAAGGGACACCAGGGGAGCAGTAAAGCAGACTGGAGTGTGTGTGAGGAAACGAGGGCTCCAGCGGTGATGAACGGGGAAGGGGATGGATGAGGAGGGATGAGGAGGGATGAGGAGGGATGAGGATGGATGAGGATGTCTGTGCTCTCACAGAGAGCTTGTGTTGATCATAGTCTGGCAGCTCAGAGAGGCATGGAGGAGTACATGCAGAAGAAGTAACTAACAGCAGTGTGTAACTTCTCCCAGTTCCCCCTCCTGTTTACTGCATATGCTCAGTGAAGAGTTCAGCTGTAGCTGTCCTACACTACCACTCCAAGCTGCTCTGCTGTTTCACACTTACACATCCCTGCTGAGACCCATGGCTTATTTCTTTTTGTTTTCAAGGCAATTCCAGAGGTAAAGGCCCAGGATGTACTCAAGGAGCCCACAGAGCTATCCATTACAACTGTTTTTCTGAAAGTAAAAGTACATTTATCATTCTGTCCTTGCCATTCTGTGCTGCCACCACAGCCATGGTTAGATGCCCCTGCTGCCCAAATTGCAGGCCCTGCCCTGGGATGCAGGTGAATACAATCTGAGACAGAACTGCTCACAGTGCCCAAGCTGACTGACCTCAGCCTTCACAGGCAAGCAAACACCATTCCCTTAATTTAAAAGTACCTACCACTCCAAGCTGCTCTCCCGTTTCACACTTACACATCCCTGCTGAGACCCATGGCTTATTTCTTTTTGTTTTCAAGGCAATTCCAGAGGTAAAGGCCCAGGATGTACTCAAGGAGCCCACAGAGCTATCCATTACAACTGTTTTTCTGAAAGTAAAAGTACATTTATCATTCTGTCCTTGCCATTCTGTGCTGCCACCACAGCCATGGTTAGATGCCCCTGCTGCCCAAATTGCAGGCCCTGCCCTGGGATGCAGGTGAATACAATCTGAGACAGAACTGCTCACAGTGCCCAAGCTGACTGACCTCAGCCTTCACAGGCAAGCAAACACCATTCCCTTAATTTAAAACCAATCATCAATATCCCCTTTTAAGCTTGTCACCAATACCAGCATAAAGCAATGTAATTTATCAAATCCCCAAGATTTGGTAGCAGGAATGTGCTGCTGCCCCTCTGTAAGCAGGCTGGCTTCAGAAACATGAAGGAGCTGCTATACTTTAGGAGTCATTGCTGTTCTACCCCAGCAGAAACCCCAACTTCCCAACATCACAGCTGGTGGAATTACCTCTGCAACAAATCTTTGAAGTTTTTTTTGTTTTGTTTTGGTTTTGTTTTTTTTTTTTTGTTTGTTTTTTTTTGTTTTTTTGTTTTTTTTTGAGAAACAGAGAACAACAGAATAATAGAAGTAGTTTTAGCTTTCAGAGTAGGGGGAAAAGATGAAAATATTACACAGCTTTGTTGGGTCCTAAACAAGAAGACTCAAGGTGTTCCCATGCTGTGCTGATGAGCACATTGCTGGTGGTTTTATTACTGAACTTTTGGGTTCTTTGCATTCACCCACACCCATTTGTAAAAACCAAGGTAAACCAATTTGCAGTAAATTTGTGAAAACTGGTTCAGTGCCTTCCTTTGTTCTCCTGGTGCTTCCAACCTCCTTGGGGCTGTAGCTTGATGATTTTAGCTGTAAGTTTATTAAACCACTGCTTTCCTGAGGCCTGGTGATTTAATCTCCAAGGCTCACCTCCATGGAACAGGTGTGTTACTGTAACACCAAATCTGATGGCACAGTGACCCACCTTAAGAAGAAAAACACAAATCGAACCACAAGAAAAAACTGATAAAACTTCAGTATTTGAAAAAACAACAATACTATGAACTGGCTTCCAGTGCAGCCCCATAAACACATTTGTGTGCTGTGATCAATACAGAAGGTACAGCTGGGCTGGGAAGGGCAGGAACAGGAACATCTTTGAATCCACTGGTGCCAAACACCTTGTGACATCAAGAGGCAATCCAGAAACTCACTCATTCAGCTGTTCTCTCTGCTCCTTCTCCTGGTAGAAATGGCACAGCTGGCCGGCTGTGCTTCTGTTTAGTCTTATTCAAAGGCACTTTTCCAAAATGTTCTACGGATTTGTGTGAAGCTGATGAAGTTGTGAGATCTAGATGGAGCTCTAAGAAGTTACCAGAGTTCAGTCTCTCTCTTCTGCTATGGCTCCTGAATTTGACCTGTCTAAAAAAATGCCAGTCTATCACTGTCCCCTAAATTACGGCACCAGTAAGATCCTTTACATAGAGGCCTGTTTTCTGATAATTTTAATACTCAATGAGTCCTTATTTACTAGGAAATTTGGCTGAAATATGTCTATATGCTACAGAGCCCTGGTGGAAACTAGAACACAGCCAGAGAGAGTGATCACTTTGGCTTTGCTTCCATGGGATTATCAAATATCATTCCCTGTTCTTCACCCTGCAGCTCCAGTCTCATACCTCTGATGTTCACAGCTTTAAATGAGGTGGCTGAGCAGCCACAGAACCACTGCCCCATTCCACAGGTGCCTGCCTGTGGGACACAGCAGGGAAAGGAAGAGGCATCCTCATCTTCCCAGGAATTCAGTGCTTGGTCAGCACCATTCCTGCTTGGCTTCCTTAATGAACACGGCTTTAATTGTGCTGGAACAGTTCCTATTAATGTAGTAACACTCGCATTTGCACAAGGGCTGTGCCACATTTATCATGAGGGGAGGATGTGTACAGGCAGCAGCATTTCCATTAACAGCCCACACATGATGCTCTCCCGAGTTTCTGTGGAAACAGTCTAATCCAATTTGTCTTCCTGAAGTTCTGGTCTCTCACAAGACATAACCCCCTTTTCCTGCTTCCAGGGATCGTGCTGCTTGGCACAGCCATCAATCTCTTCCAGGACTGGCAGTCCAGGCTAATTCAGGGAGAATATCTGCATTTGGTGATAAAAGACAACAAAGACTCTATTTCTTCAGGTTAAAACCCAGTTCTATTATAATTCAGTGGGAGTTTTGCCATTGACTTCAAAGGGCCAGAAGGCTCCACTGGCCATGTCCTGGGAGAGCAACATGATCCTAGCAGTGTCCAGGGGCTGGAAAGAATGCTCCTTCTGGAGCAAAACTTCTTCAAGTTTAAAGCTGATCTTTCATTAGAGGCCACAAGGTCTGGTACTTCCTAAAAATATACCAAATAACTGTATCACTGGAGAATTTTAAAAGAGCTGTTATTTTATGCCCTAGTCATTTCAAAGCAGATTGGGTTAGTCTGGCAACAGCAATTTCTAAAGGAGTAACATGAAATATTTAAAGATTTATAGAACAAGTGGCCCACTTAGAGGCTCATCTAAGTTTTACTAAACATCGCTGGTTATGCCTTGCTGTGTCAGCAAAAAGAGGCTGAGATTTAAATAAATAAAACCTAGTAGCATGTAATAACAGACAGGAAAAAAAATAGGATACATCAAGTTACTACTGAAAGGAATATCGAGCTCTAAGTGATCTCTGTACAAACGACTCTGCTTGTCTCTGCAGCTGAACAGAAGACAGCTTTAATCTCCAGGCTGCATGTTATTTAACTAAGCTGAAATTGTTTTCAGTGATGTGAAGTGCATCCACTAAAGATAATGATCCCATTTTGGATTGACTTTATTTTTTTAACAAAGGGGGACAGGTGGATATACTGAGCAGAAATGTTTTTCATTAACTGCAGTGAATCATCACAGTGCCTAGTTCCATGAAATACAAATTTGTGGTATTCCTGACAACTGTTTCTTTTTGCTGTCTTGCCCTCTCATCAGTGTGGTATGGCCTGCTTAGGAAAGGATTTACTCCAGAAATGTTGAAATTGTCCTTGGAGTTAAATCAGCCACCCATGCCCAAACCCAGTGGGCCAAATCTTCACCTCCAAAAAATGACCCTGAATTATATTGCAGATTTATCTGCACTGAAAATTCATTCCAATTCCTTTTAGTTCAGAGAGACATTTTAGATAACTGCTTAGATGGATACCTCAAACCTGAAAGGGCAGGGTTAATTACTTCCCTAGATCAGCAAGGACTACACTCCACTGGAATGAGTCCCCTCTGCTTCAGAGCTGACCGTGAATTACAGAAGGGCTGGGGCTGATGGCTTCCTGTTTGGGTTACCCCTGTTCCATCTGCTCTGCTGATGGATGAAAGCATGCAAGGACATTTGTAGCTAAATTTCAAAAGTTTTCACAGCAGAGAAAGGCAACAGCACCCTGAACCTGCTACTTCTGCATCTTCATGTATCTCCTCTCCCAGTTCTGTTCCCACACAATATTTGGCTGGTGACATCAGCTGTACCTTGATGGCCTGTCAGACTGTGCCCAAATTATAATTTTTCAAGGTTGAGAAGTAGAACCATAATGGAATACCACATCTGGACAATGATGATGTGCAGTGTGCAGGAAATGTTTCAGATGTCACAATTCCTCATCTCCATGTAGGATGGAGAACACAAACCTGCAAAGCTCAGTGTTTCCTTCCAGAGTGAGCAAAGGTCTCTTTTGCAGTTGTACTTCAGGCACTTGCACAACCAGTTATTGCCAGGTACAATGTATGAGTTTAAAGTGAGACCTATTTTCTCTGCCTTGAGCAATCTGACAGATCAGTGATTGAACCAAGCCCTCACTACAACTTTTCCTTCTGAATGCCAGAGGCCTGCTCATACCAGTTTGAGGTTATTTGTTCATACTCAGCTCTCATGTATTTCAGTGTAAGAATGAGAAATTGGCAGTAATTAGTGACTCAATAGATCAGGTGGCCTAAAGCTGAATTTGGGCCCTTTTAATCCCTGGAGAGAAGCTGTCAGATAAAGCTCAGAATTTCAGCAGAACTGAATGGTATTATGGCAGTCCTGATGAATGGGTAGCCCCAAGTGCACTGGGCATCCAGGGCCATATGGAGGCAGAAGGACCAAGGAACACCTGCAAGGCACCATTAATAACCTTCCTAAATTGCTGTGAGCTCCTGAATACACTGACAGTGCCTGGATTTTCACTATCCTGCCTAAGAGCCCCCCTGCAAGAGTTTCAGCTCCCTGATGTCCCTCGGTGCCAGATGATTTTCTGACCCTTTTGCAGGATGCACAACATGGGGTTCTGGCATTTGACTCTGAGCACTACCACAGCGACAACCTCTGTGCTAGGTGACAAATTGTTGGCAACATCCACAGGGGAGGAAATCCTCTCCTGGCTCTTGTCAGAGTGACTATTTTAGCTTTGCCAACAGAGCATTGACAAGAGGATCAGAGGTTCTTCTAATGCCACCTCGTCTTTTCAGGTTAATTTATGCCTTGTTCTTTATGCCTGTTTAGTTAAGGACACGCTGTAGGTATGGAGAGGAAAATGTCACAGAATCACCACCTGGCTCCTCTGTTTTGATCCGGCTGACAAATGCCAGAACCTTTGAACAGCAGGTTGCTAAATAATAAACAGACCATGTATTTAAAAACACCTGGTGCTTGCTTAAAATGGTCATTTTGTACCTGGTTAGTGCCTGGCACAGGTGCCAAGCTCTAAGGCAGAAGGCTCCCCTTTCCCTCCCCTGCCCACCAAACAGAACACCAACAAGTAGAAGACACACAGCAATCAGGAATAGTGAAGGTTAGAATTCAGCCTACCGACCACAGGGAACATGAGGAACAACAGCAAAGCCCCTTTCTGAGTAGAAAAACTTCAGGAAAGGGAAGAGAAAATAAATAAACAAGGATGAAAGAAATGCCCAGTGGCAACCATTTTCAGTGTGACCTAGTGAGCTTTCAACTTCAAACCAGTCAGATCAAGAGCTTCCCAGCGGCGTCACCCAGGGATCTGTCACTCACACATCAACCTCGCTCACTCTGCCTTGTCTCACGCAGACACGCTGCCAGATACAGAAATATCACGGCCTTCTTGCTGACAAGGAAAACAAAACAACACAAAACCCCCTCAGCCCAACAGCCCTGGTGAAGCCCGAGAGCACTGACAAGCTGTGACCCCATTGTCCACAAAAGGGCAACGCCACCAGGCAGAGCAGGGAGGATGCAAACAGAATGGTAATTGGGAAACCATCTGCTATTAAAATGCAACTCAGGCCAGAGCCTTCCAGTGAGCCCTTCCCACTGAGAGATGATGAGGCTGGGATTTACTGTGGGGAAGCAATAGCTGCCCTGGGTGCTTTGCAAATGGAGGGTAAGTATCTTCTTTCAGCTCATCATTTGGGTTCTGAGCAATTTATGGTGTTACTGAGGTGGGTGTGGGGCAAAGCAGCTGCACCTCTATTGCAGCTCTTAGGGTATGGTGTTAACGTGGCCCTCAGCCTGACAGCTTAAAAAGGAAGCCAGAAGTAAAAGACTAATGTTTTTAGGGAAGCAAAGAAGGACAAGAAGCAGATCAGAAAGGAGAGAAAGATGTCACTACAGTTAAGGCATCAATATCTGACTGAACGTAATTCTACAAAATAGCTCTAAGTGACCCATGTAATCAACATTTCAATTAGGTTTCAATGCAATAATTTACCCAGAGCAGCCACACAGTAGCTACACCTATTTTTGTCCAATCTATTTCTACCATATTAAAGGTTAGAAGTATTCATGGAGTCTGAAGACAGCCATTAAGAAAATATCTCAAGTATTTAGTGTATAAACTTGGCATTTATGGTCTGAAATAGACACAAGCAGTGCTGATGAATCCTTGGCAGTTTCCTTGTTCAAGACAGATGAAGAACTCTGTAATTTCAGACTGATGCTGAGAAACTATATATACACTCTGCCTTTTTCATGAATCTCTTAAACCAAGGAGTGAAAAATGGGCAGACATCCTCATGTTTTCAACAGTTTATACAGCCTCTTGCACACACTGTAAGTAGTCTCAATAACAAGTGAGTAACAGCCACTCTCTAATAGAAAGTGAGACATTTTTCATCCAGCTATTTGTTACCAACCTTTGAACTTGCTACTTTCAAACCCTTGCTCACCAGACACTGGACAAACTTAATATGAAAATTAGCAAGTATTTTGAAAGCATTTACAAAAAAGTCAATATTGCGCCTATGAACTTCCAGTATGACTGCAGAGGACATACTGGTGGCACAAGGTGTAAATCATCCTCTGCTTCTGGACAAAATGTTACCCAGTCAACACGATCATCCAGTTATTACTGGGAAAGAATGGCACATCTGACTCTTAGCTCCAGGCAAACACTGCAAATGAAGCCATTGGGTGATTTCAAAACACATTTGCATCAATGACATTCCTAAAATAACCATACAGGTGTTTCATGGCAAAATTTCCAGAAAGAACCTCCCAGAGTGGCTACAGAAGTGTGTATTTTCACATAGTGTCAGTAACATCTTTCAAGGTGATGTTCAACGTCTTTAAGCGTGTTTGAGAGTCACCTGCTTAGACAGTAGAAAGTACTCTACGTGACAGGTCATGGGTGAGAAATACCTAGAACAGTGCACAAAGGCTGAAATATGTCCTCCTAAGGCCTTCACAGAGCTGGCAACAGCACAGTAATGAGCTGAGGGGTTCATTAGCGTGGCGTCTGCAGAGAGCCGGTGACGCATGGGCAGCTGCGCTATTTCCTGCGGGGAGTTTGTTACCAGACAAGAGAAATGCAGCCTAGCTTGGCCCAGCTGGCTCCAATTCCCACTGTCTCTTGCCCAGGCCTGCATGTGAGACCGTTGTGGGGCAGCCTGGTGGGGCCTGGCGGGGCTGCGGGACCTGGTGGGGCCTGGTGGGGTTGTGGGGCCTGAAGGGGCTGTAGGGCCTGGTGGGGCTGTGGCTACTGGTGGGATTGTGGTGCCTGGCGGGACCTGGTGGGGATGTAGGGCCTGAAGGTGCTTCAGGGCCTGGTGGGGTTGTGGGGCCTGGCAGGTCCTGGCGGGGCTGTGGGCCTAGCGTGCCCCACATGCCCATGGCGGCCTGGCGGGGACTCTGCCACCTCCCCGAGCCAGCTGCCAGTGGAGAAGCGGCCCCGAGCGTCTCCCACCAGTTGGCAAACAAACGAGACATCGTGTTTGTGCAGTTCAAGCTGTGTTGCCAAATTCTAATAGAACGAGAGTTTCTGTAATCCCGAAAAGGGGCTATGTGATCCTTGGAAACAAGATGCTCTTGTCTGGCCTTCCATTCATTTTGTAAAACATGTTAAGTTTAATTTCAGTGCTTGGAACTGCAGCTGGCCAAGGAGCAAAATCACATTCATGTGTTAAAATAAGAACTGGAAAGGGATGCAAGCTGCTAAATTTTGATACTGATCTGCAGCCAGCCTCCAGAGAATGGCTCGGTCAGGACTTCTGGGCTTTTTCCACTAAACAAGCAAAATATGACTCCATTTTTTACAATCATAAAACCAGATTTTCTGTCATTTCTTTTTCTCAGTGTAGGTAATATGCAAAATTAAACATGTTTGCTTTCCAGTGAAAAGCATCCGTGTCCCACACCTCTATCTCTCAACAGTTCTTGGTCCTAGCAGTGCCAGCCAATTCCCCCTGCTGCTGCACCAGCTGCAGAACTGGACTTCCAGGGCAGGAATTTCAGGAATGAAGAAATACCTGGTGTCATTCAAAGCAGCTAAGTAGAGAATCCCTGACTGATGACAGACATTTTCTTCCCATAGCTACTGACCTCCTATGTTCACCCCTTCAAATTCCCTGGCAATATTAATTACACACCTCTTTCCAAACCCACTGGGCCAAATCCTGATCACAAGAACTGAAACAGGCAGAGGAATGTGTCATCTTGCCAGTCTCAGACGAGATGTGGCTGGGGAAACACAGCTCAAACTCATTGTCAAACCCACACCAAGCTGTAGTGCAACCACAACCACCAGCCAGGGATGAATTAACAACCACTTTCCTAATTGCTACTGCCTTCTGAGGTCACCCTGTAATCCCAGGCTTTGGAATCTGATCCAGGGCCCACTCCAGCCTTTGTGAGTCTTTCCAGAGAGCTGAACAAACCCTGGTTCAAGTCCCTGAGAGTTCCTCATGTGTCAGCCTAATCCAATGAAATGAATCTTTGCTTTACCCCAGCTGCCAGGTACCGTCCCTCCTGTGAGGGTCTTACTTTGGTACAGATCCCTCACATGTTTCCTATACTCCAAGAGTCATTTACTTTTAACACAAAATCACTTGTTTATTAAAGGTCTCCATTTACAGCAAAAGAACACTTTTTAAATTCCCATTAAACTGAGAACCATGGGGCTGGAAGCCAAATTAATTCTCCTACACCAAGTTAAAAATGATCCCCTAAATGTTATGATGCCTGCCATGTTTAGTTTCTATATTTATACCTCAGGCATACAGTTACTGACAAAACTAAAGGCACTGATAAGATCTCTCCCAGAAAGCAAGAATTTCCTTGAAAGAAAACAGACTGCAGGATTTTAGTGTTGGAAATCTACTGAATATAGATATATAAAATATTTTAAGAGCCAAATAGTCAAGATCTACAAGCCTGTGGAGTTGCTCAGAATTTTGTTAATGAATTTTACATTGCTGGCTTCTTAATGAACTAATGCACTAAAGGGAGAGAAGCTTCTGGAATAAAAACTAGTATGGGCAGAAAAAAGGGGAAAGAGGGAAAGGAAGAGGCTGAGGCAAGAGCAGAGGGTGAAGTGAGAGGTCAGGTCATAAGCTGGACCTCAGAGGGGATGGACTTTTCCTGTGCATCTGCCTCGCTGCCCCAGGTAGCCAGAGGGACTTTCCCACCAACAAATCACTTTTTGGGAAATACCTTCTCCCCAGGCAAGACTTCTATGCTGCTGCCTGCAATGAAAGGCCCGTGCAAGGCAGTGGCACCAGGATCTCATCCCTCATCCTCAGAAAAGCAGCTTTTCATTCCACTTGTCTCACTAAGTGAGCAGTCTGGCCAACACTGCTGTCCAAAGGCTGAGCACATTCCTGGCTGGTGTTCAGCTTTTACTCCAAAATTCCCCTACCCTCAAATCTAGTTTCAATTTTACAGCTCCTGTAAACCTTGTCTCACGTGTTTTCTGAGTGTTAAAGGTGTCACAGTGTTTTCCATCACTGCTGTACAATACTGAGTAGTTCAAAGAGCTGGCTGAAATGCCATTTCCCCCATTACATTCAGAGCACAGACAAAATCTTTCCTTCTATTTGAAATATTATTTTTCAAGTTCTTATAAAGGCTATGAACATATTTTTTTTTAAGTAATAGAAATGCAGCTTTCTGAGACATCCAATTTTTCATCTAGTCGCATATTTCATGTTATATTTGGATATTATTTACCTGTTTCAGCATGCTGAATGTCTGTGAGTTTTCTACACTTCAGACATCTCTGATGCCAGGGTCTGACTGTAACAGCTCCCTCAGCCCACTGACAACACTAGGATGGAAGTGGCAACAGGGCTTAAATTTTTGTTTAATCCTTTTGTTTAAAATCATCCACAATGTCAAATAGAGGAGACAAGAAGGCTTCATTCCCATAGTGGAATCTGTCTAAAATCCAATGACACTGGAGGTATTCTGGACCTCTGAAGATGCTTTTTTTTGGATTCTTGGCTGCTTTCCAGCCACTCCATCTTTTCTTGCTGGACACTGCTCCACAGCTTGCAAACAGAGATGCTTCTTCCCATCTTATTTCCTATGTTGTTTCAAGCATTCATTTTACTTATTCTTACTGGGAAGTGTTTGGGGCTGAACTAGAAAAGGATAAATTCTTCTTCAGCCTAAAAATACTTAAGTGGTCTGTAGGCTAGCTTAAAAAGCCCTAACATATCCATCTCAAACCCTGAACCTAGCCAGAGATCACATGCATGCCTTTATTAAATATAAAATGCAGGACTAAAATATCAGCTAAAAAGGGTGGCTCTGGCACCAAGGCCAGGAAACTCTCAGGAAAGCTTTTCTTCAGTACACTCAGAGCACCCAGCAATTGCCAGGGGTGGGTGTTCTCTAAACTTCCTCCACTTGTAAATAATGTATTACTGGAGCAGAATGTTCTGAACAGAAATACACAGTTTTGATTGACACCTGCAGTACAGCAACTTCTTCAAGAAATGCTATTTCTCTGCTCTGTGGATGGGATGTCTCTAGAACCCCAAAATATGGTAACCTGCCTCATCCTTACCATGTCTCTGGAATTCTTTTCTCAGTGTTGCTTCCTGACTTCATTGCCCAGGCCACACATCAGAGAAGCAGAAACACAGTATAGTGCAAGAGGTAAATAGTTGCTAGGTTTTGCCACAAATAAATTTCAGCATGACTGTGAAAAATAGCCTATTTCTGTGTGGTATTTTTAACACCTAACCAACAGCTAGAACATGGTAAGACCCTGGCGTCTGGGGACCCTGCATTCCAGAGACATAAAACATTTAGTCCTGAGGTTTCCCTCCAAGACTTAATAAAGAAAAATGTGTTCTAAAAAAATGAGATCTTGTATGTGATTTTATACACCACAGGGTCATCTGTGGTTGGATGCAGGGATGTAATTCAGGACCATCTCATTTCAGGTTGATGTGAAACATGGAGCTGGGAGGATGAAGCAACTAAGAATTGCATCTTTTTAAGCAGCAGTTAAGTCAATCCTTTTAAACTTTACTGGGGATTTACTTCAGGAGAAGCTTATTTGTGTGGTGACCACATCTCTGCAAAATCTTGGCTTCAGATGATGAAACATGGGATAGGTTGAACACATATTTTATTGAACATGTGCCAAGGAACATGTAGATTTGACCTGAGTAATATTTTCAGATAGAAAACATGCACAGGCTGATAACAGTGCAAAGTTTTGACCTCAGCTACCAAAGCACATTTGCTGACTTTGGCTGACTTTCTCTTTCAGATTTGGAGCTTGAAGCCCAACACAGGTTGAATGTATACAAAGCAAAAGTGGGAAAAAAATAACATTTGCACAGAACTCAGCAAACTGACCCACACTCAGCTCTAATGAGAACATAATGGTTTATCCAGCTGCACAAAACAGAGGAAAGAAGCATAAGAGGAATGCCTCTGCTTTCTTGATTTTTTAAGATATGTTTTGACTTCAGTACACATGTGAGATTTATTTTTTTTCTGAATGCATGCATGTACACTTCTAAAAGTGCACCACTAGCATTTTAAACCACATTAAAACATCCTTAAGCCAGAATGGAAGGTTTGCTTCCACTGAGACCAATAAAAAAGAAAGAATACCAACTCATAAGACTGACTTTATAAATCTTGGGATTACCCTGCAGTCTGTGGGGTATCTTCTGTCTAACCTGCCGGCAGCCCCAGGGGGATAGGGATGGATCATGCCTTGCCCCTCCCCAGCAAACAGCCCGAGCCGTGATTATTGCGAGCTCTGGGAGACACACTGAGCACTGAGCCGAAATGTTTGTGTGTGTCAGATCAATCTTTTCACTGACCAGGACAGCTGTACTCACAGGGGGACCACCAATCATCCCGCTAGGAACTGCTTCTGTCCTTCAACAGGCAATTAACGTGAGTCCATTACAGCTCCCCCGAGGCCCCCGCGGGGCTGCAAAAGGCATCGACTGAAAGGTCAGAAACCTCATGAGGACAGGGAAGAAGCTGTGCCTGGCGAAATGGAGTGGAAAGCAGGAGCTATTTGTCACCCGCTAGTAATTCAAAAAAGCGGGGGAGGGAGAGGCTCGAAGGGGGTCCAAGCCTTGAGCACAACTGTGAGCACGTGGCAGTGGGAACAAGAGAAAGAGGAGCTGCAGGAGGTTCTTCTGGGACAAAGATTTTATCCAGTGTAGAGGTGGAGGAAGAGTCAACAGACCACAGCAAACCCCACTCAACCAATTCTACAAAGAAACTGGAAGTGAAAAAGTACCCAGGCTGATTAATAACCCACAGGAAAACTCTGGCAAGGAGTTCCCTGGGGGCTGAGGTTCACCACTGACACAAACATTTCAGGAGAGAACCAACAAGGAATTAAGTGACCAGAAACACACAGAGAGTGGCATTCATGAGTACCAACATCTTTCAAAAAGAACCAACTGCTTCAGTCCAGTGATGGAAAACCAGCAAACATGGTGGCTTGGAGGATCTGTTACAGATTGCTCTCTATTTCTGTTTGGGAGTTCTGGGTGAGACCACAAAATGATTTGGTTGGACGTCTCAGGTGAATCCCTGCACAAGACTCTCCACATACACCATCAATCAACCCTGGCAGTTTTCCCATGGAAATGCAATCAAGTGATTGCCAGGTGGGTGACCAAAGGAGGAGAATCAGCCTACATAGAATATTTAATTTGCACACGAGTGCAAGGAAGAGTTAGACTAAATTACTTCATGCTGTTAATTGTGAATACTTTCATCCAGTTCACTGGTTAACTTTCACCCACAGCACTCAATGGGAAGTGTTATCACTATTGCTCTTTCCTGTGATAAGAGTATTTCACAGAGATCTGGTAGTACCTGTGCAATCAATAGAACAAGCTGAAATATGGCAAATGTTAATTATGCAACAACAGAACTCAAAAGGTGAACAACAAGAATCTAAATAGTGAAAAATTGTCAATTTCTTTGGACATGATTCTGAATTATTGGTGTAATTGTAATTTTTCTTGATGTACAAAACCTAGACTGCAAAAGAAAAAAGGGCAGGAGGAAGAAATAATGAACAAACATGTGTTGATATCTCCTGTCTTCAGATGACTGTACAGGGACTGGAAACACCATGAGCTCCACTGCCTGCAGACAGAAACCATGGTGGGCTTTGATTCCGTCTGCACCATCTCCAACATGTCTTAGATTATGTAAAATTTCTGAATTCTACTTTCACACCAAATAAATTCTGGTGACTATGTTCTTTGAGGAGAGATGTGCATCACGTGCCCAGATTATTTATGAGGGTATAAAATGTTTGACCTTGCAGAGCACCCATCACCCAGGGGCTGACAGGCCTGCAGGTCACTGAGGGGGGCTGGGTGTCCCACTGTCAGCTTTTCCAGGCCTCCCACCTACAGAGGGCCCAGGCAAGGGCAGGAATATCCCTGTGGATGTCACCATCCACTCAATCACCTGGAGTCCCAGCATCACAGGGAGGTCATGGCATATTTCTTACCCATTTCCACAGAAAATTCTGCTTTCTATCTCCTCCTCCTGTCTCTTATCTTCTGGGTTCTAACTTCGTTTTCTCTCTGCCTTCAATATTTGATGTGCACATACACAGTGTGTGTGTGTTTATATCTACATCTAAATATCTGTGCATCTATCCCCAAACTTTTCTTCCCCGGATGAAGTTTAGTAAACACATATTGTGGATTCAGGTAAACTACAATTGCAGAAAACATTTTGTTCTGATATAAACTGCCTCGCTCCCCTTTCCAAAATGCCCAAGGGGTGGCAGGTTAGTTCATTCTCGAGGGCTGCCTGCACTCCTCACACCCAGCACCACAGGGCTTTATCCTCGGCAGCAGCAGGCTGATGTTTAAAAGAAGCTGCCAATTAGTATCCAAGACACCAGTTAACAAGATAGTTTCTTCTAATGGCTCGTATTGATGAATGAATTAATGAAATTCCACAAGTTGTTTATGTGTGCAGAGCACCGGTGTGACAGCCCTGGCAGCACAGGGACACTCAGCAGCCCAGAAGGTGACACAGGTCACCAGCCTGCCCCTCACACACTGTCTGGACAGTGCTGCAGGAGCCACCTGGGCACAGCCACAGCCCAGGGACCCCAGGGCAGCACTGCTGGCTGCAGTCACTCCAGGCATGGCCCTGTGCTGCCATTTAGGAAAGCTGGAAGAACAAAACTCTGGCAGTTTATGGGATAAACACATCCAAAGTGCCAACACTGAGGGGAACTCAGTCTGTTTTGCCTTCAAAATGACACTTTAAAGCTTCAATGGTCAACCCACATTTATGCAGCCAGAAAGACACATATTGAGATGAGGATATTGAGGCAAGCTTGCTCTGCCTTTAATTAGAAGACCATTAATATCAAGTGCTCAATTTTATTTCCTGTCAAGAAAAGCTTCTACTTTTTAAGGGCACTTGAACTTTTCTAGGAGCACAAGTAGCAGCATTCGATTAGAACATGGAGTAAATACTGACAGCATTAACAGCATTATTGCCTCCTCAAGGCAGACTGGATAAGCAGGAAACAGATTTTCACATATATGCACCACTTTGCATTGGTAGCAGAAAGTACAGATACACAACTGTGTAGTGTCAAGATCTGGGTCCCAGAAGTTACTGCAGTGCTGCAACCTCACCCTGGCTGTGCTGAGAGTTTGTTTTGTCTTCCTAGGGATAGTTTGGTTTGCTCAAATCAATAAAACAGTAGCTTTTTCCCAGTTAACTGAATGTACCATCAGAGAGCCAGAAACTCCACTCAGCTCTGGGAACTTTGCATTGAAATCTCAGAAATGCAGCTGAGATGCACCAGGGGTTTGAAGGCAGGGCCCAAGAATCAGGTGCCCTAACTTGATTTTGGCCACAACAATGTGTACAAAAACATTAAGACTGAAACAAGTATGAGACGCACTATGATGCATGTTTTATTGACAAGAGATCAATAAAATGAAGGAGATCATAAATTGTGTGTACAACCTATCCAAGCTGTCTGTCACCTCCTGTCCTCTCTTCCCTCTAAAAGAGATACAATCATAAAACCTTATTGATTCAAGTCCTTCATTCACTATTTGGGGACAGTTCTTTGTGAACTCAACAGGCATTTGTTTCATTTATCACAAATTCATTAGGGTTTTGAACACATGACCAGTCCTGGAAATGAAGTTGACATAGCTTGTCTGACTGTGGACATAAGAGGAATTTGAGACTGTGGATAAATGAGAGTCTGTGGTGGCCAAAAAGCAGCAATTACATGTGAATAGCATGGGGGAGAGAAGCAACACAGTGAGAAAACAGATATGGCTATTTTATTTGAATTTGAGTATTTGAAGCATGTTAAGGAAGAAAGCTTTTTACAAGGCAGGTGGTGAGGCCCTGGCAGAGGTTGTCCAGAGAGGTGGTGGCTGCCCCATCCCTGGAAACATTCAAGGTCAGTCTGGATAGGGCTCTGAGAGACCTGAGCTAGTTCAAGATGTCCCTGACCATGGCAGGGGGTTGGACTGGATGATATTTAAATGTCCTTCCCAGCCCTGCATGTTCTATGATTTTATTACTGCCTTCCTTAACCAGAAACCAACATGCTCGAGGACATAGCACTGTGCAATCAGCCCTTCACAGAGAGATGGAGGACAGATTTGCATTCAACTAACTGATCAAATGTTAAGAATTTCTTAATTGCCTTAATAGTTTAATTTTATTTGTCTCTAATCTAATTAGTAAAGAGAAGTGTGCGTGGGGGGAGCTGATTGAAGGGGAGGGGAATGCCTTCATGCCTGCAACACAGAAACCTTCCGCTCCCTCCTGCCCCAGCCCAGGCAGTGCAGGTGTCAACAGATCCCTGTTTCCTCCTCATTACCCCAGTGCCCTGCTGGACTGCCTGTTCTTGGAAACTTCCTTTGAAGCCTTTGATAGCAGCATTCATTGCTGCTGCAGATAAGGTGAGTCCAGCTTTTTATGCGCAGTAATTTAATAGGAACTCAGGTCTAATTTAATAGATCCTTTATGTCTCTGTCAAAGGCTGTTACCATTGATTGCTGCAATGGCTCACACAAGTCTGTAAATACATTAATCTCTTGAGAGCCTGCAACAACAATGCCATTCACAGCATGAGCAATACAGATGGACAAACCCTTCCTGCACAAATAAGGGACTGACTGAAAACTTACACTAAATTTATGCATAAAACGAAAACTATAAATAATATAAATATAAATATAAATATAAATATAAATATAAATATAAATATAAATATAAATAATATAAATATAGCTGGCCAAATTACCCCATTCTTAACACAGTCGTTTGGTCTTTAGGCAACTTTGGGAAGAAACAAAACAGAATTTGTGATCTGAAATACATGGGGAAATCTTTTGCCATATATATTAAATATAAAATTAATATAAAATTTAAAAAGTATGAAAACCTCTGAAAGTTAGGGTATTCCCTGGATCAATGAACGCTGCTAAATCTGCATCAGGCTGCTGAAGCTCCAGAAGTACCAGGCTGACTCAGGCAATGTATGCCAACATATTTTGTTGGAGTTTCATTTACAAGCTCTCCCTCTTTCAGGAGCCCAGCCTGCAAAGGAATGACCAAGTGAGAGAGACCCATCCTAGTGATGAAAGCTGGCCAAGACATCCAGGGACAGAACCTCTCCGTGCTGCTCACACATGGACTGCTGATGCACTCAGAATTTATTCACTTTTCTTTTCTCTCCTGTCTACACATTCTACAACACTTCACAGTCTGGGAAACACTGCATGGGACTGACTTCCTGCCAGATGCTGAACATCCTCAGCTCCAGCTGCTCCAAGAGGCACCAGAGTGCCCAACCCCTCGGCTGAGGGCTCTGCAACACCCTGCATGGGCTCTTCCTGCTAAACAATGGCCATCACTGGTACCTGTACACATGCACAGGGAAGGAGATTCATTAATGGCTGGTCCAAAGGCTTTCTGTGCAGCCCAGCATCGTGTCCTTTTCATTTCAAAGCCAGCCTGTGAGAGAGCTGGGTTAGGAGGCAGCAGGAGAACATCATGGCAGGAATATTGGTATATTTTGGATGCAAAGCAGAAGCTTATCTGTTTTACTACTGCAGCACCAGAGAAAATCAATTTTGACACAGAACTGCCACTTTACAAGAAAATAACTATACTTTCCAATAACCTAATCTGTGCAAAGCCTACTGAAAATTCCCTAAAGAACCAGTAGTTAAAACCTCCATTAAATCAAAGGGTTTAATATGGGAAGGGAAGAGAGGATGCAGTTTGACTTGGGAATGTAATGGACTCAGTGGGGAAATAAATATGTTGTTTTATGTGTACAGTTACAGAATTCGAGAACACAGCATTCATTTCAAAGGGAATTCTCTTGCTGTGCAACTTATTCCTAAACAGATGTGATTTTTGCTTATTCAAAAACATTTAGGTAACAATTACAGCATAATAAATTATAATTGCCATCATCTTCCAGCTATGCTATGACTTCTATGCAAACACAAAGAAAATGCAATTATATAGAACTGTAAATCCTATTTTCAGGTAGCTTAGAGCACTGACAGAACACTTGTTTGTTTTCCTTAGAATGAACAATACTTTTAAATATCTATCCAAAGGAAAAAGCCATATCTGCTAGGAGGCCTGGCAGCCTGATAAGGTCTGTCTTACACAGCTCCTGCTCAGAGAGGGCCCAACCCTAAGGAAGTTCATTATCTTTTGGAAGGTGATATTTTACTCTTACGTTTTAGATTAGGAGTCTGCTTAAATTAGTTTCTAAGCTGATATATTAACTAAGCAAGGCAAGATCAGTCTTTGAACACTGAAGGAAGAGAAAGTAACCAGAAACTGAGTGAAAAGCAGGATTTTTATGATTGAGTAGTGCAGGAGATCACACCCAAGAGTTCATATAAACATAAATCATTCTACAGCATTTCAGAGAGCTGCAGCTTAGGGGTGGAATTCTACAAGATAACTCAAAAGTAATCTCCTTGCAGTCTGCAACTCTTCATTAATTAACCTTCATACCGTTGCTAGATATCACTAAAGTTTTACAGCAGTTGTGTTAGAAATCAATTATAAAACACAACTTCAATTATAAATAACCAAACATTTATAAATGACATCTGTTTGAAGCCTGAGTCTAAAAAGGAATAATATACATTCCATATTTATTTCATAAAGGAGACATTGCATGAACAGAATGAGAGGCTGTAAAGTCCCTCAGTCAGTCACAACCCACATCTACATCAGGTGAGATAAAGTCCTGCAGTGTGACGTGGAGAAACACCACAACTTGGCAAATATTTACTGGAAAAACACAGCAACAATTCCAAGCTCTAGGGAAGGTCCCCACTGAGCTCTGCTTCTCCCCAAGCTGGTGAGAACTCTCCTGAAGAAGACAGCCTCATACTTGCATCCCAAGGCTTCCAAAGCAATATTTCAGACCAACCTGAACCTCAGGAAGGAATATCAAGGCTGTGAAAGGGATGCTGTCAAGTTAAGAGCTATTTTATCAGCACCAGTTTTAGATAAAAATGTTGCTTTTCTCCAAGAAAGAGCAGCAGGCCAAGGAGGAAGGAACTACCATCACTGACAAAATCCAGCTGTCCCCCATCAGCACTAAGGTTTCCCTTTCCACCTCATCTTTCATCACTTCTTTTGTTTCCTTTAGAAAAATATTTATCCTTAACAGGACGCCTGGGTTGCATTTAACTTTCTACTGAGTAAAATGAAAATCAAGTTCACACTCCACTTTCAAGGAGAAGAGACGGAAGATGGTGAAATCAAACAAAAAAGTCTTTTAAAGACACTTTTTTTCCCAAGACCTTGGAAAGAGTTGAAATTAGAGAAGTCAGAGTAAAAGAAAACATTTTATATGCTGGGTCACGTGGCACTACATCTAATGCTTTCAAAAACCCATAGGGCAGAATGACTGTCAGAAATTAATTTAAACAGTTGGTTAATTGTGATCCTTCACAATCATTAGTAACCACTGCATTTAAAAGGCCCAGGATTTAATGGCCTGTTCTATTTCAGAGCTAGAGCAGAGGAATCCATTCTCAAGGCTGGAGGAGATTTTCATAGTCTCAAACACACATTAACTGGTCTGAACACTAAATAAATCCTGGAGAAACTGGGTTCCTCTGGAACTCCTGGAATTTCATCAACACCCAGGAGCAGTGGGCACAGCTGTAATATCAGTGAGAGGCAAGAGCACATCCCAGTTGTGTCCTGCCTTTGGTGCACACATGGGTGCAGGTCCCAAAAGTGGCACAGAATTGGACCCAGCAAGGGCAGAGCCAGGTGCTGCCACTCCCTGGCCAGGTGGCTGCTCCAGACTCCTTCTTCAGCCACACTCATAGTTTAATGATGGCAGGTGGCAGAAATGTTTGTACTGGCAACTACATGAAAGAGCAAAATTTTTTCTGCAAAATTTCCCATTTAAAGAATTGCAGGATGTATTTTTGATGGACTTCTGATAAACATTAGCAATCACATCAGCAGCTGAAGCAATATCAAAACCACAATAATATTGTCTGACTGGATGCACCAGGATGTTTTTTCTTCAGCCCAAGATGTGGCTCTGGTGTTGAGGAGTTTAATGCTGCTGTGCATTTGGAGTTTGTCTCACAACCTCCTCCCTTTTAATGTTCCTCATTTTGTTCATCTGCTCCACTTTCTGACGTGTCAGCATCCTGCCTCAGATGTGCAGGAGATTGAAAGGTGTGCCCTGTGGGTTACACTCTCCCTAAATCATCCATGATCTATTCCGCTTGGCTTAAACGACTGAGTCTCATTTGCACAATTGCCCTATTAATTTACTCACCATTGATTTACATGACTTTTGCTGGAAATCCTCCACCAGACCTCTATTTTACATGCTTTCTCAAAAGCTCCCTTCCAGCTTTTTTCTCCCCCATCATGTTCCTTGTCTCATTTCTCTTCCATTTGCCGTCATTCATCTGTCTCTTATCTTCTTCCTCCCTCTCCCTCCCACTGTTATGTCTTCCTTCTGTTTCTTCTCTGTTCTCCTCCATTTCCCTCCTCCCTGCAAGTCTCCCTCCTTGCTCCACAGCAGCTAATAAATCTACCAGGAAAGCCCAGAAGCCCCAGAAGATACAGGTGTAAAGGCAAAGGAGCGTAAATAAATCAAGATTCCTGGTGAAGAAGAGCAGCAGCTGTGACTTCCTTTTGGCAAGTACAAAGACTGATGGGTGACCATCATTATCTATCTTGCAGCACTTTACCTCGTCCTTGTGTCTTTTTGTCTTCCTGAGAGGAGCTCAGTCTCTCAGTGCAGATTTTATGGTTATTTTCACCCTCTCAGCAGATCACATGCCCCTGGACAGGTGCCCTGATTGCCAGTTTTACTATGAAAACCAAACCTTTCCATCTGAACAGACAACAGACTGCTGGGCTTTGATAACAGGCATATAGAAGTGCATGTATACATTATAAAACACAGACAAATGTAACCAGAGAGCAGAGGCATTTTCCAGCTCTCATGACTGACTGTATGCTCTGTGTGAAAACCAATAAATGCAATTGTTTCTAAGCTAAAACTCTCATTCAGTATCTTTAATTCAAATTTGCAAAGGAAAAAAGGACTGAAGTGCAGAGGGTTAGACTAAGAGGACTACAAAGATTTACATATTCATAGTGGGTAAATAAATAACCTAACCTTAATGCCACACTCTGCAGGGTAAAGGAGAGAGAAAAGCATTGGAAAGAGAGGTTCAAAGAGCAGCAGACCCCAAAGAGCAATTGTTGTTCATGTCATAAATGAGCTGCTCAGCTTGGAAGTCAGGGACAATTGAACAAAGTCTCAAGGCATCCTTAAGACACCTGGCTGTGCCCTTCCTGCAAAGCCTCTGTGCAGTCAGAGGTCTCACTGGTGAAGTCACACCTGGCATGGACCTGAGGGAGCCCCCAGGCAGAAGCAAACCCTGTAAGTGAGCATGAAAGCCTGGTTTTACTCATGGCATGACAACCCTCCCTTTAAGTGTCTTGCATGTATTTGCAATAAATGCAAACCAGCCACAGCTATCAGTCAGTCTTGTTGCTTGCTTGAATGAAAAAAAATCCTCCTCCCTATCCAAAAAAGACTTAAAGACTGAGTTGAGAACATTCACCACCTCCTAAACCCAAATTAACAGCTGGGCTTTGCAGCTCTGAGCTGGACAAGGCCACAAACTCTCAGCACTTGGTTATTATCTGAAAAATAGCATGGAACTCCAAAGTAATGACAGACTTCTAGAGATAATACACTGCAATAATACAGTATGTGAAGTTACCCATTTTACTCTCAACCAAATTTCCATGTAGTTTGCAATTTTCAGATTTAATAATGTAGTTGAGAAAATACAAATTGCTTGTATTACCCACATATTTACATTGTACTGTACATAGCATGTAATTACAGCCAGTGGTTCCTGTGGAATTACTGAGTTTCTGCACAGTTCTTTGTGTCCTCCTCAGGAAAGTGCCAAAGGAATCTTTCAGTGTGCTGAAGCACAATCCACAGTGATGTGACAAAAAAAAATAAAAAAATGAGGGTGCTCCCTTCAGATTGTGTCTGGACAGCATGAGGGAAGCATAAGCAAAACTCTGCATGCAGAAGCATCATCAGCTTTCCTTGGTCCCCAAAGTCCTACAAAAGAGCACTCTGCAGTTCCTGATTAATGTTCCAGACCTCCACTGAAAGGGATTTTCTACTGCTGTACCTGAGCTCCTGTCCAAGAAAAGTGATTTTGATTGACTTGTCCTGACCTGAGCTCTTCTGGAGAAATTAAGGTGGCAGCTTGCCAGTTCTCTTGCAAGGACAGTGCTTGTTTTTCGTTTCCTTTACCACTTTTAAAAACACACAGACAAGACTTACATATGGTTGGCTCATCTCCGATGTCTGAAGGTCTGAAGTTTGAAGGTTAGAGCTAATCTTAGCTATGGCATTTTGTGCTGAAGTCAGAACACAAGTAGTTTACAAGAAAATCAGCTTTAACAAGTGATCACAGAAACAGAACAGGAAGAAAAGTATTACTGGTTTAAAATAAATGGAATGATGATCACTAAGAACTGTAAAATCCAATGACAATATGCTGAGTAGAGACAGCACTGCCAAAGCAGTGAAGATTAGAGAGGTCTAGAAGACAAGAAACCAAGTGATTATTTCTGATTTTACCTGAATTGTCAATATGACCTTAGGTTAAGTAATTTGTAGCTTACTGGTGATAAGAGATTTGAAGGAGGTGCTTGGGATGGCCGGGGCTGTGGCGTGCCAAAGAACCTCAGAGTAATGTCAGCTGTTAAAAAAGGTTTACTCCACACTAACATCTGATATTGCAAAGTTTCACCAGTTCATTTGGCTGCCCAAATAAACAGGTTTGCAGACTCTTTCTTAGGTCCTGAGCTTATAATGGGATGCTGAGAGCTATCAGAGTTGCTGGGAACCCTGGATTTCCACTTCCCCAGGACTGGAATGTTGTGTGTGCTGGTCATGCTGAAATCCCCCTCAACAACCAACGTTCAGGTAACAAAGAGCAGCTCCATGACTCCAGCTCAGCCACTGGCCAGCCCTGGGGCTGAGAGAGGGACACAGGGAAGGACATTTCCTGCTGGCTGCAGTCTGAAACCTCAGCCAGAGTCAGCCCCTCCTTGCCAAACTCCCTCCAATTCCTCACTTCACAGGGAGAGCAGCTCCTGCACTGATGTGATCAATGGAACACGTTCTGGGTACAAGGAGCCCCTTCCTGCCCCAGCTCCAAAGTGATCCTGGTGAACACTGTGCCAACATTCCAGTCAATTCCAAACCAGCCATTAGTGTTGAGGAGTAAGCATCTCTTCTACTTTTTAAGGGCAAGGACCACCCACCTGTGCCTGTAATTTCCATGCACTGGAACATATGTTATATGAACTATAAATGTCATTGTTCATCTGCAAGACACAATTTGCCAGCAGGTCTGACGTGAAAACAGAACTGGAGTTGAAAAAATGCTCCGCTAGGCTTGAAAAGAGCAGGAAAATGAATTTAAGTTTCTCCTTTTAATATTCAACTTACTTGACTGAGTGACTTGGTTGTCACCTGCAGAGATTCTTTTTCATCTTTGAGGTTTTTATATTGATATTTTTTATATACTTATAGACATATAACACCTAAACCAGTAGGATTCCCATTTCAGTTTCATCTTTTTTGGCACTATATGTCCAAACAATGGATGATTTTTGTTAAAAAGATTCTTATTGTGTAAAGCAATTTGAGGTACACACAGCCCTCCTGGGTCTTCCATACAGATGGATTTTACCTGCAGAATATTTAAAGTTAAACAAATTTTGAAAGCAGCAAAATAAATGGAAATCAACAAAAACTGCAGCCTTTTGTTAAAGTTGCTACACACTTCTTACAAGATCCTCTTCTTCAATTGATTATAGCTTTGCCCAACTTCAGACCATTTGGGCTGGAACTTTCTGTGCCAGGTGTCTGCCTCAGGCAGAGGAGAACGTGATCATGTAATTAAAGGCTGTTCCATAGTGCGTACACAGAAGGGGGCAAATTAAGGTTGAAGAGGCAACCTTAATTCTCAATTTCTTAACTTTCACAGGCTTGACTTTGCAACCCCAATAATGTTCTTTTAATGTAGGTTTTCATCTGCAATATTAAGCAGTTGCTACATTAATTTAGAGATACATCCCACTGAGGATGGATGTTTGAGTGGACTGGAATAGGAAACACCCCTTCCACCTCCCAGGCATGGGTTTAAATACAGCCAGGGGCTGAGGGGGTGGGGAGCTGTTACCCCTGGAGAGCTGTTTGGGGGTTGAATGATGTGAACTGGAGATGTGAGACCTTGACTGGGGCTGTGATCTCAGCAGAGGATCCGACTGCCCAGCCTGCACTGCCTCGCCCCCGTGGGGGTGCAGCCACAGTTCTCCTACAAAATGTGGTTCCAGGGAACTCCTTTGTCCATAAGGGAATGTTCCCTCACTCCAGGAAGACCCTGGATGGATGGCTGACACCTGCACTCCCAGAATATATGAGGGATGGTGCTGATTTGGTGGGGCTGTTCACGTACACAACACCAGAGCCTTCACTGAAATCTTCAGTGAGGATGGGAAAAGCCAGCAGTGCCACAATCTGAGCAATGGCTGTGCTTCCTCAAAAGGAGAACATCCTGGAAATTTGCTCAGTGACACTTCTAGAAAAAATGAGTGTGGACAACATATGAAAATTTAATTTAGCCCGTCTGGTGCTGAGAAACATGAAGCACTTGTCTAGCTACCAAGTGGGATTCTGCAAAAACAAGGACAGTTGTGCCTGAAGGAGGAAAGCTGAAGTGCTTCCTCTACCTCCAGAGGCTGTGCTGGAGGGCAGAGCTTTAGAACAGAGACCTTGTAGGAGACATTCACTGAAGGAGCTACTGTGGAGCTTCCCCCAAAGCAAACCTCAGGAACTACAAAGCCCCTTCTGCTCTCCAGTAAAGGAAATTCTGACACTTAAGCAACTAAATCAGAGAATCACAGAATAATTTAGGTTGGATAAGAGCTTTAAGATCATCAAGTCAACCATAAACCCAACGCTGCCAAGCCCCACCAAACCACGTCCCTGAAGTGCAGGAAGCAGGGTCTGACACCCTGGTGCTGCAGCAGCAGCTCCCTTTGGAGCAGAGAGAAGTTCCAGCTGTTCTCAGAGGGGGAGCAGGTTACAGAGAAACCACCAGAGACAACAGAGAAAACAGAAAGGGATCAGGAAGAGGGTAAATGCCTTCTCTGCAGAGCAGGAGACAATCTCAGCTTTAGTTCTGCCTCCTCAGTTCTGCTAGTTCAAGGCAAGAAAACACAGAGAGAAACTGTGTTCTTCAAAACTCTTTTTGACATTCCCTTTATGACATTCCAGCTTCCCCAGTCACAAACCCCCAAGCCCCCAAGCTTCAACCCACTGGCTGCCAACCCTCAAGACCTGACAACATCACTATTTCTCTCAGTGCTGGCACTGGTACCCAAACCAGACAACCCAGGCAGAAGAGCCAAAAAGCTTCTTTTCATCCCAACAGGAGTTTTTAAAACATTATAAATCACTTAGCTTTGTTTTGCTTGCCATTTACTGCATTCATGTTGCTTTTGAGAGGCCACATTAATAAATAGTGTGCCCTGATACCAACATGGCTTCAATCCCATCATTTTCTGCATTCAGCACTCACATGCCTCCCTTACTACAGTACATAAATGATATAAACTTCTCATCAATAACATAAAAAATTCATACTCTGTCTACAATGCAGCTGCTATCACAGGTTTATGTCAACAATCGTCCTGATTTTTAATAGCATAAATGTTTAAAGAGGCAGCAATTCCTGTAAAGTATCTGCAGGGATATTTAGAGCCGACATATGCCAAAACAATCCTGTTCTCATACAGGAGACATTGTTGCTCAGCAGGAAGACAGTGTTTATCCTCACAAATGTTTACTCTGCTTCAGTCATTAAAATGCTCCAAATGGCTGCCAGGGACATCCCAAACCTCCTGGTCACCCCTGTGAGCAGGGAGCACCAGCTCCTGCCCGTGACAGCTGAGCCCCCCTGCACTGCACACTTCTTGCCTGCCTCCAAAATCATCTCTTTGCAAGGCTTGGATTTGCTCTTTGCTATAAACATACAGAGACAGGATGATTTCAAAATATTTTCATGCTTCAAAATTCTAATGCACAGCCTGTCCTTTAATTTTCTTTTTATCATTAAAAAACCCCCTCAACTTAGCTTTCTGAGGGCTTCCCACCTCAATAAAACAATGTATATTCTTTCTTTTAATTTCTTCTACTTGCTGCCAATTGTGTAGGGCTTTAAGCTATTAAAAAAAATAAAAAAAGCTTTGCATACATACAACATAAAATATTTATTTTTAATCTAAGCAGGATTTCTTTACCTGCTGTGCAGCCACAGCTTTTGTTTAAGGCTTGCTTTATCATCTGTGTGTCAAGCTGAAAGCATTTCTCTCCTGATCCTTCATTCTAGCTGTAAAGAGCCTCCTAGCAGAGCCCAGCTGACACTCAACTTCCAACTCCTGCTTCCAATTTTCCTTCTGCCTTTTCCCCTCTCACCCAAAACCCCACAACCTGGAAGTTCCTCACTGGAACAGATGGTTTGGAGGAATCTGGGACAGGCTCGTGTGATTGAAAATAGGACTCCTTTAAGCAACACCTCGTGGAACAATTTTGTGAACAGTTGGTCCAAACAGTGACCCAGAAACTGCCCCAGCTCTGCTCTCCTGAGCCCCAGGAGCTTTCCCAGCCCTTCCTGAGTGCCTGACCTTGGGCAGCCACGGCTCCTTCTGCTTCAGCACCTTCCACTGCTCCTGCACGGAGCCACTCCTGCAGCAGGCTGATGCACCGCCGTGAAATTGCATTTTTGAGGTTCAAACTGGAATTATTAACGATAAAACCTAACCCTATGCTTCCCATTTGTTTACTGCCTGAACAACACCAAATTCTCCCAGAGTTTTTCACAACCAAAGTGCTCCATCTCAGAAAATGCAAAATCACACAGTCCCACCTGCCTGTGTCCAGGCTGGACACAGACCCTGCTGCTGTTGTTCAGAGGAAGGGAAGCAGCAATCTGACAAGTGCTGAATATTCCCAGCTCCATCCAAGGACAACAAAACAGCACATTCCCATGGGCAATAAAAAACAGCTTCCAAGTGGGGCTTCAATTGGTATGTAGGAAGTAATTTTGGGTTAGAATTAATAAATTTCCTGTCCCAAGGCAGAAGCAAAGTCAGCAAAAGAGGATGATGGAAGATGTGCCAGCAGAGTGCACTGCTCCTGAGCTGTGTTTTGGAAGTGTATCCCATCTTGGTGCAGGTGGACACAGCAGGAGGAAGGTGCTGATGAGCAGGACACAGGAACCAGGCTGGGTGAGCTTGGTGCTGACTCAGAGGGGCCATGTGGGGGAGGTAGAGGAAGGGGAGATGACTCTGGTGAAGAAATTTCCAGAAGAGAAGAGTTGTGTGTCCATAAGAATGGGAATTACAGGACTGGACAGCTCTAAAGATGTGGGCATGGCTGGATGTGGATGGGAAAAGTGGGCTTGTGGCTTAAGGCTTCCTTAGGAGCTGAGAAGGTGTTTGAGAGAACCTTGGTGGAGGCTTTAGGTGCAGTGGATGGCTGAGACTGTGATCAGCACAAAAATGTCCCTTACCAGAGTTCCTGGGGCCACTCTCCACTGCCCCCCACCAACTGCAGCCCACGAGGGCTGGTTCAGGGGGGGCTTGTTCAGGGGCAGGGCTGGGAGACCAATAACCCACATTTTCTGCTCCCCAGAGAAGACTTCAAAGTTGTGCCAAAAGCCACTGAGAGAACCCTGAAGTTTTCCTTTCCTTTGAACAGGTGCAATGAGATGGTCTCTGTTTAGTACTAAAACTGCAGATCCATTATAGCAAAGGTAAATATCAGCTAGAGAGTCAACATCTCCATTAACAAAAGCCAAGCTGCCTCAGTAGCCACCAAACACCGACATCTCACAACTATTTAAAAACACTTAAAAGCCTTAAAAACCTGGGAAATAGAAAAAAACCACAGCACCATTGTAACAAGCTAAATTTCCTGTCACACAGAGGCTTGATTCCTGTCAGTGCAACACTCATTTTAGTCTGATTAAGTTGCTGTGATGAACTTCAGAGTTTAGACTGCCCTTGAGCCTCACATCTATCTGATCTTTAATTCTACTACCCGCTCATTTCTTGCTAAGCACACAATTCTGAGTCCCACTGGAACAGCCTCGTTCAGGCTCTGCATCAATATGTTCAGTGCTGAATTCATTTCTGCAGGGAGCCCAGTAAATCTGAACTTTCCAAAATCATTTGGCCCCCATTACTAGTAAGCACTGCTCTTAAATAGGTTGTAACTCCAGCTAATAGGCTCCATAATCATAGCTGAATTGAACAAAAGGGTCCAGTATGGGCTGTCATCAGTCATTTTTATTCCCAATCAAATGCACTGCATAGAAGGGAACTTTTTTATATTTCTGGATGCTGAAACTAAGAAACTCATTTCACCTGAATAGAGGGTTTTTTCCTTAATAAAAAAAAAAAAAGATGAAAGCTTCCAAGGGTATCCTGTAGTCCAGCACAGCACTGATGCAAGACCTGGAACTGGTAACCTTTTCACCTTGCAAAATGGCATCTATCCAGAATATAAGGAGACAGGAAAAACATTAAGATGCAAAGCCCACATAATGAAAAATTCCAGTGCTGAGATACATCTCCTGCTATTCAAAGAAGTAACTGAGTGTAGCTAAACCTAAAGTAAAGGAGTTAGTGGTTGCAGTGCTTACATCTTGATCACATTTCCATGAAGACAAGCTTTGTGATATTGTTTCATCTAGTGCAAAAAAAAATAGAAGCCACCTTCTAAATCTTATCACTGAAATTGATAGTGTTTACTTAAAGCTTATTCCAGCTTTGCTGACTTCAACAGATATTGAAGTCTCCAATAAATCTATTTCAACATTTTTTACAACTCTCTTCTTTCTCAACATACACTCTGGCCTTCCTGATCTATATCAGTGGACAGAAGACCAGATTTTTGTTTATGAATATCTAGAAGTTTCATTGCTGTCTGCTGAAAAGCCTGAAATAAAAATGAATAGCAAGTAAATAAAGCAGAAAAGGAACTTGATTTATCCTTCTCTCTCCTGCAAGGCAGAGCCAGTCCTTGCTGGCACCATATTTTTTACACACAGAGCAACCTGCTACAAAGGCAATGCAGGGGAGCTCCTGCTGGACATGGCAGCTGGCCCTGCACAGGTGGGCACTGCTGGCACTGCAGGGGCTGCAGCTTCTCCCACTGTCCCTGGCCAGTGTGACTGGGACACCCTTATAACTCCCTTGGGGCCAAACACCTGCAATGGTCCCAGCTGCTGGCAGCCACAGCCACATTCTGTGCCCTCAGCAGTTCCTTTGGAGAGTGTGGGGTCACAAACACCCCACATATCCAGGATTCCTGGTACACCCTGCTCTGCCCTAGCACTGCACCTGATGGGCAGCTGGCAGAAATCAGGCAGAGAAGGAGGAATGGGGCACCTGTGGGTGTGGGAGCTGGTGAGTCACAGCGTGGAGCACTGGGCTTCCAAGAGAACAAACAGGACTGGTAAGTGAGGGTGTGCATGCAAATGCTTCACTCCAAAAATAAAAGAATAATTAAAAAAGAAGAGTTGACCAATTTTAAGGCTTTAATCAGGTGAGATAGTATAGAGGAACAAGGTCATATCCTTACAACTGATTTTAAATAAGCAAGGGAAAATCTAAAAAGTCAAAAATCAGTAGTTGTGCTAAATGACTAAAATTGACTAAGATGAATTTCAGCAACAAAACCCCCACAAATACAAAAGTTTCTGATACAGGTTACGTGGTTCACTGGTTTAACCAGAATTATAATTCCACAGAAATCAGAATAGCTGTGAGTGATACAAAGGGATAAAAGACATGAATGAACCTGGGTGAGATCTGCTCAGCAATGGAAAACTGCCCCAGGTGGGATATATGGGAAGACTGATAGAGATTTTAAATCAAAGCAGCACAATGGAAAGAAATCTTCACTGATTTCTCTTCAGCTGCCCAGATGGGCTCAAACTTCCTTCCCCCCATACATACACATGAAAATAAGAGGAAGATTTGGAAACCTGTGCATTCTGTCATCCCTCTTCCTACCCACATGCCCCAGAACAAAGCCTGCTCTTCTCCATTTGACAGCAGCTTGTGGAAGGACCTTTCTCTCCTAAGCCATTCCTCTGGATTGAAAAATGCCACATTTCTATCCTTGCTTCCCAGGAGCTGCCAGCAGCTGCTCTCCACTGTGCAGAGGAGGTGACCCTCTGGGCACCTGGCTCTGGAAGCAGGAACTGCCCAGGGCAGGAGGCCAGGCCAGCCCCATCCTCACCCAGGACTCATCCACGGCCAGGACACATCCAGTGTGGATGGAGCAGCAGCTCTCTGCACTGCTTCAGCAATGCCAGGGACACTGGGAGTCAGCAGGGGTGACACAGGAACTGAGAACAGCACAAGCAGCACAGGCCCTTGAGCAGATACCACCGATGCTCTTCATCTCCCACACTGGTAATACTAAAATATAAGTGAAATTACGACTTCTTTAAAGCTGCAATAAAGGACAGAGAGAAAGGTACACTGATACAATTCCAGTCAATTATTTTTAAACAATATGTGATGGATTTGCAGTAGACCAATGTAAAAAAGACAGGCTCATTTTCTACAAATGCCCACAAAGAGAAATGAGAGAGCTCAGCACTATAGCATGGCATATTCCATTAGGAATTAAATCTCTTCTCTCTGATGGTCCCATCCACATGTTCATTGGACAGTCTCCTGCTTTCATCTACATTATTGTTATTAATTTATGAATGAGACTGGAATTACAGAAGATGAGTCTAAGGTGAGGCTGCATTATAATAATAAATGAAAGAATGACTCCTGTTTACTTTCAAAATATTTCATAGTTAAAATGCTTACTGCATTTTTAACTGTGACATACTTCCTTTAGCTGGTTTCGGTTTTGAAGTAATGATATAAAATTCATTTCATCTCTTTTTCAAGCCTGAGTCTTTCATACATAACATCAGGCATGTCATATCTGAGGAATTATTAAAATAAGACGGAGCCTGCTGTATCTGAGCAGAAAAGCTTCTTTGAGCTGGCGTCCTCAGGAGAGAAGCAAGCTCAATCTCATTAGTTGGTGCTGAGAAGGCGTCCTAGTCACTAGGTTCAAGGTGATGAAAGATTAGGGCGTTTGGCCTCAGCTCATTCCGTATGCAGCTCACATCACTCCCTGCCCGTGAACACGAAATTACATTGAACCTGGGGAGTCTAACTCCATTAATTTTAAATGGAAGATTAATTTAACAATATGCGGCAGATATTTGTTACAAACCTATCATGTAAAAGTGACGGTTAGCAATAAATTGTGGTGACTCACACTGGCCGGTGGCCCTGGCTCAAATAAATCAGAAGGCATTTACACATAATTGCTGTTTTTAAAGACAGGGATATGGGAGATATGTTTCTTTGATGAAAGATTGGGTAACTCCATTCAAGGAAACAGCAGCCCGTGTTAAAGCGACAGCGTCTCTTTTGTGGGAGATGTTCTTCCAGGGACTACAGGACTGGGATGCAGTTATTGTCTGTCTTGGCCTTAACCTGGGCCTCATTTTTTTTTTCTTAGACAAATCATTTTCATTGATTTTCATGAAACATCTGAAAGAACAATACAGAAGTATTTCACATGAGCTGAAGATAAGAGGTGTGGTTTAGGAACGTGCAGCACACCTGGGACTGCAGAAAATGCTTAAACAAAGGTTAACTGTGGTCCAATTTTTTCTGCCAACTTTCTGACTCCTGCACAACATACAGAATTAACAGGTGGCCCTTCTCCTGCCACTGGCCCTTTTTTCTTTCATTGACTGTCCAAAGGTATGGTTGGGTATGAAATGTCATAATTGAAAATATCCTTTCCAGAGCAGGAGACTCACCAACTCCATCTGAGAATAAGAAACATATGGGAGAAAACTGGAAGGATACAATTTTTTAAAATTTCTTAGTCAAGTGTAGATAATGATCATGCTTCTGTGATGATATCCATTGCTAGAACAGGGACTGTCTACAAGGGAAGTAAAAATATCTTGAAAGCTAATGCAGGAGAGCAGAATTGGCTCCCTTGGGAAGCAGAATTACCCCAGACCTCTTTCCTTGCAGTCCAAGAAAAAGGAGAAAACCAACCCTAACTTCCACCCCTAACTATTTGTGATCTGTGTTTCTTACATAATTCTGTAAATTCTGCAGCAACAAACACTGGGTGGGACTGCATGTGGGCATGATTATTTATTTAAAGCAGAAAGTAGAGTGCCCTTACATATCTTTCTGAACTGGAGAGAACAAAGCAGCCCTGATACCCAGGGATGGCAGTGGCTGTGTTTCACACACTGCTGGGAGGGCTTGGGGCCTGCTGCAGGGAAGGGCATCACCTGCACTTGAACAAATCATGAACATCCTCTGCAGGCAGAGATTCAGTGACCTGGCCGAAGAGAGCAGGAGCCCCTGCACAACCTGCCCAGGGATGGAAATGCTGGGATGGCTCAGACTGGGTGTGCTGGGACAGGTCAGCAGCCACCACCCCTCCAGACCAGGCACAAGTGATGGAAGGGGTGAAAGGGTGGCAGGATTGTGTTCACTGTGCCAAAGATCTCACTGTGACCCACAAGCTTCCAAAGCAGTCAGTCAAACAGAGAGGAGCTGCAGTGGAACTCAGAATTCCCAGCCTAGCTGCCTGAGCAGGCAAAGGGAATCCATCCATTCAGCTTCTTCTCAGCCTTGAGTCTTTAACAAATGCCCTGTCCTCCAAAAGCATCCAAAGCAATCCACTGATGTTGTTCTTTGGGAAGGGAAGCAAAGAGGGGCAGCCTCCAGCGCAGTTAAGTGAGGCCAGTACAGATCCACCTCTGTGTGGGAAGCATAGGGTTCACAGCTCACCCAACCAGACAGAAACCCAACTCCATGCTGGGTTTGTGACCATGTGTGGTTTGCAATTCGAGGTTTTTAGATGTCTTTGGAGCCATTTATTTTAAAGTATCTAAAAATTCCAATTTTTGGCAGTATGGTCTCATATTGCGTTCACAGATATCTTCCCCATGTGACATCACACTGCCCTGCCAGACATTATCCCCACCAAGCTTTACAAACTCTCAGAAAGTGGAGATTATCTTCATGCACAAATAATCTACAGGTTTGTGCTGTGTGATTTAAAGAGAAGGATAACAAGAGATAAAATATTGTGCACTTGCTTTTGTATACAGCCATACCAAAACACTTGCACAAACCAGACAACATTAGAATAAGGTTTCTCAGACCTTCTTTTCCTCCCAGCAAGACAGGAGACTGTCTGTTCTAAATTGGCCACCAATAATCCTTTCCATATGGTGGAAAAGAGAAATGCAACCTCCAGCAGACCCTTGTGGGAGGCAGCAGCATTACGAATCTGGGAAGGTGACTGAACTGCGGGGATCGTGCTTTGTTTCCAGCTCTGCTGGGAGGTAGGACTGTGGGCAAGGCATTTCAGTGCTCACAAACTGCTGCAAGATCTTCAGATTGAAAGGGCCACAGAAAATGCAAATGTGGACTGGCAGTTTTACTGCCCAGCCTGACCTGCCAGTGAAGAGAGTTCACTCTGCATTAGCTGGTCTGTGGTTCACTGGTGTCTACATCAACTGTGTGCCACAGGATAGAGCTTCAGAGGGCATGGAAATACTCAGGTAAATAAACAGCTCTTCACACGGGCCAAAATTAATGAATTGAAAACAATTACTGTTGATATTTGAAGGAATAAGACTGATGCAGAATAACTACACAGAAAAAGAGCACTGTTGCTTTAAATTCCATGCCAACATCCAGGTTGCCAGCAATTGATGCCACTAACTCATTTTTGCACTTTAATGTTAAATTTCTTATGGGACCACATCACCTAATTAGAGGAATTGATAACTGCACTGTTCCATAATGAGGCCAATACATTTCAAAGTCATTAAAGATAACCAAGGCAATAAGTCTGTGTTTAAGCGGCACTTCCTTAGATTTCACAGCCTACATGGCGCTGGCATAGGAAAAAGCAATCCCTGCCTAGTCAACTGTAAATGCTGGGTTATTGGAATCTTTAAAACAGGCAGCAAGGAGAAAATTACATGGCCAAATCTCCTTTTTCCAGTTAATGAAGAATTAAGACTCCCATTTACCATATTAGAAGGTTCATCAGAGGTCTCTCCTCTCCATAGCTTGTGTTTGACAGCAGTGTCAATTTATCTGAGTCAGAACGCAGAAGTGCATGACAGTGCGTCATTCATAACTGTCACATCTACTTATCTCTCTCATTGTCACACTGCTAACGAAATTCAGGCCATGTTTTCCCCATCATGTCCTCTTAAAGGGAGAAGAATCCCCTTACCCACCACAGCAAAAACCCAGCCACGGCTCTGAGAGCAGCGTGGTGACAAATGGCCACACGGCTCTGGGAAGGGTGGATCACAGAACCTCGGACAGCCAGGGAAGGGTAAACCAGCATTTCCCAGAGGCAGCCTTCCAGCAGGACTCTTGCTGGCTTCAGAAGTAAGACACATTAATTCTTGGTGGCAATTACCAGAGGGATGGATTTATTTTATATTCTACCTTGTGCCTGTAAGATTTGTTCAGGTACATTTGGCATCCAAGTAAGAAAAGCAGAGTGACTTTATTGAAAGTCAATGGTCGAAATTCTGTTGGCTTCAAAAGCACAGGAAGGATTTTTAGAAATGCAACAGATGAAGAATTCCATAAAATTAGCACTAACTTTAGAGCATTTGTTAGCTTGGCTGAGGCAGAATGTAAGAGGTCTATCAAAACACTCGCAAAATATCTTCTTCCCTAAGAACCTGGACATGGTAAAAAAGACCAGAAAGTCTTTTTTACAAACCAAAGCATCATCCCACTAAAATAAAAATACACAATTGAAAAAGTAAGTTGATATTTAAAGAAGACACAAAGACCAACTCACCTGAGAAAACAAATAGAACAAAACAGCTTTAAAAGGAAGGGCCATGACTAAAAACTGACTAAAAAAACCCCATGACTAAACAATAACTGTTGTAAATATACACCCCTGTACTGTAAGGCAAGACACTGTCACGTTCTGAGAAAGAAACTTCCAGAATTGTGTTGTCCTCTCCCCTATAAGAAACATGCACCTGCCTTCTAATCCCAGTTGCTCACACCAACCAGCACAGGGAGAGACCCAGCAGAGCAATTCTTGTCTTTAAAATCTGTTTCTCCTAATGCATCTCTCCAGAACATTTGAGATAAAAGATTCTGATAAATTCAGTGAAACTCCCTGGCCCCTTCTCACCTCCTGCTCCTGGGTATGGTGACGAGCTATAAACCACAGCCCAGTGCCCTCAGCTGGGAGCTGAACAGCCCTCTGCAGCCCAGAGGACAAAGCTCAAGAGCTTTTCTTAAAAATCACAGGAAGGAATCCTTTTATTCAGTGCCACTTTTACAGGAAAGGGCCTCAGCTCCTGTCCCAGCAAACCCCTGAGGTTTACAGACAGTGGGGTTTACCCCAGTGAGGTGACTCTGCCCAGACCACAGAGGGCAGCAGGCACTGTCTGCCCAGGGAATGTGGGCACAGAAACCAGGCTGGAGGGAAGCACTGTCCTGAGTTTAAGGGCAAATACATGTTCCTGTCTATTCTGAAAAAAACCCCCACTTTCCACTATTTTCCACCATCACAGGCTCCAAAGTAATGTGGACTCATACAGTAACATCAGTTTTTAAGAAACCAACACAGCAGGCTTCAGGTGGCAGAGAATGAAAGGGCTGGAGCGATTCTTAAAGAGACTGGTTGTGCAAATTTGAGAAGGAGTTTTTCTTCCAAGAAAACTTTTCTTTCACAATATTTCATGAGAGTGTTGGGGGTTTTTTGCACTAAAACTAACATAAGAGGAGAGAAGGAAAATGGTGCCCAATTGGATCAAATTACGGGTGAAACATGCAAGTGAATGTGCACTTAGGTCTTCAGTTCTGAAAACTTCAAGAACTAAAATAAATTGCATGACCCCCCGGTAACTTCCACTAGAACTTCTGGGTACAAACTGTTTGCCTCAAGCTGGGTGAAATATACATTCAAATTCAGGCTCTTGAAGGAAATTATTAAGTAGAGCCATATTAGCTTTCTCTGAAGCACACTCGTTTTCTATATTGCCACTGTATAGACCAATTATGTTACCTTTCCATGCTGAGAAATGATTGTTCTGCTAACACAGTTCTGGTAAAAATCAAAAGCACTACATTTTTAACCTTGGGGGATTTTTGTTATTGCTGCTCCCTTGCTAGTTCCTTCAAATGGAAAACATCTTCCATTAATCTAAATGCAAAATTTGTTCAGCTTTCGAAAGTTACTTGAAAAATGTTAAGCACAAAGCAATAAACTTTTTATGCTCTTAAGACCACTAATGCTTTGAGCTTCATATTCATTTTGAAGAAATGAACATTTTATGGTTCACAGAGGAATAGCTACATGAATAATATCTGAGACTATAATGCATCTAGCAGAAAAAGATTAAGTTTATGTAAACTATTTAATCAGACGTGAAATTTTCTCTAGAGGATAAAAAATTCTGACCTTATTTAAGTTTACTTTAAAAAATACCAATATCACATTTCCACCAAGGGAACCCACCGATTTCCCCATCTATGCTGTATAAATATTCACAGACTCAAGAGCTAACTGGATACCACAGCCCCTTGGAGCCAAAAGTGACTTTAGGGATGTATCACATCTGCCTGGTCTTCCCATGGAAGACATTTCCCAGGAAGTGTGGCTGTAACTGCAGTGAAGGGGTGGCACACCAAGAACCCATGCTGGCCCTGGTGGTGATGGGCCAGCTCATCTCAAGGGAAATTTTTCATAACAGAAGGTACAACTCACACCAAAGTTTTGCTTTCATCTATGTTTTTTAACGTGTTTTCAACTGAAAAATATTCTGTAATCATCCTTTATCTCTTCTAGCCCTTCTGCCTGGCTGCCCCCTCACAGTGCAGTGATTCTCTCCCAGGTTCAGGAAACCAGGCTGTCTGTCCCAGGAAGTGTATGTTTAGAATTGTGTTATAATCATCTGATTTATTAAAGAAATGCAAATGTTTATATGTTTAAAATATCCAATTAAAGCGGATTTTATGTGAGTTAAAGTAATTCTAGGAAGCCAAGTGATTTGTACCCAATTAAACTATATCTGAATTTGGCCCTCATTTCTGCTGATATCCAAAGTAAAGCTCTTGAACTGTTTCAAATTAAATTATGGAAAATCTTGGCATCATAACTGCAAGCCCAGGTGCATTTATTTTTCTATTAAAAACAGAAAATTATGGAGGTTTTGTAAGTACAATATTTTCTGAATCCACTAAGGGCTTTTTGTTCTATGTAACACACTAACGAAAAAGCCTCATGCAGAAGAATCCTGAAAAATCAATAGGCTGGACACAAAATAGTCATGCAGCTTAAACAACAACATGATTATGAATAACCTATCTTCAAGCCCTGTCACTTGAACGTGGTTTGAGAACAAATGATGACCAGGCTATGAGTGTGATGTGATTATTTTTTTAACGTATGTATGAGAGCACCTGGGTATAAACTCTCATATCTCTGTAACACAGAACACCAAAATGGTTTGGGGGCCTCTTGATTTCAAAACAAATGTGAACTACTGAGCATTCAGCTTTTTCTTGCTCTTTTTATTCCAGCAAATTACCCACTCAAGCCAAAGAGGTAAACAGGAGTTACTCTACACTGTGGTTCCTTACAGACACGCATTATTGCTGGACCCCATGGAAGTTTTCCTTTCCCGTTCCCACAGTATTCAGTTCCCACAACAAAGAGTTTGATTATAAGTTCAATATCAGCTCAAATGTTCTCTCCCACTTTGGTGGCACTTTGAACTTCTCCCACAGGGAAAAGTCAAAGCCACATTTTGGATTCTCTTTTCCTTGCGAGTCCTTCCTGCCTTCTACAGTGCCAGAGAGATAAAGGGTTATTTTCAGCAGGGAGACAGCACATCTCCCTTGACAATCTCCTGGCAAGTGGAACTGGCAAAACCCTGGGGCATGTGGTAGGCTGACACCCAGGTCTGTGCCTTTGCAAGCACTGCAGGCAAACCCTTTGTGAGCATGGGGAAGAATCAGGGCTGTCTACAAAAATTAGCTGCATTAATAACGGGGAAGATGAAGGAAAGGCAATGGTGCTCGGAGTGCCACATGCACAAATGCAATTTTGAAGATCTTAAAAGCAGAAAGATAATGAATGTATTGGGGGGAGGTTGCATATTTGGGGGAGGGTATAAAAGAGAAAAACTACAGGATTTTTTTTTAAAGAAAGTTGCCATAAAACCCATCAGATCATTTGGATGCCATTTGAAGTACTTCTTCTATTCCTGGCCCCACCAGGGAGCTCTGGCCATGCCACACTCTGCATGGTGATGCCATGTGAAGGCTGACCTAGACTAGATGGAGCTAAAGAATAAAGCAGAGGTTTATTAAGAGGCCTCAAATAGATCCACCTTGGGCAGCACAACCCAAAATGGCTACAAAAATGGATGACAGTTCATGAGGCATGAGGTCTCACACTTTTGTAAGTTTTGGTCCATTAGCATATTGGAGCTAATTGTCCAATTACAGCTCCAGCCCATGAAGTCCCACCCTGCTTGTTTTTCTCTCTTCAGCCCACATTATTTATGCTGTTGGGCCTGAAATTTGGATCATTGTCCTTGTTCCCCAGCTAGAGAAGGAATTGTTTTGTCTCCCTACTCTGTGCAGAGAGCTCACCATCCCCTAATAGGAAGGCCAGACCCACACACTAAAGCAGCACAGAATGTGAAAAATAGAAAAGCTAAAAGCTGAGGCATCACTGGAAACCCAGCATGGAAGCCCAGCATGGAAACCCAGCCATTTTGCTCAGGCTCCCAACTGTACAAAATGGCTACAGCAGGCGGCATCTGCCACGGAATGATTGGTATTAGGCATAAGTCATTATTCTGACAAGGAGCTGGCACACAGGCAGGCGCTCTGGCACGAGCACCGATGAGATAAGGGTTTGGCATTGCTGCTGGTGGGATATGAATTAAGCTCAGTGTCAACACAACGCACATGGTTTCCTCTCCACGGACATGCCAAATCCTTGACACAATAATGAGTTGTGCACGATGCCAATCACTGATTGTCAGCTCAACTGCACATCTCTCTTCGGATGCCATCAAGCTGCAGTGGGATCCAAAGTTGAGAGAAAACTTTTCCATGAGTTTTGGTGGGGTTGTGGGGCTGACGGCACAGGCAGAGGGTGAAGCCTGTTCCCCCTCAGCCCTGCCAGGCAGCAGGAGAGCCCACGGGGGTAGATCCACACTGAGGCACAGCTCAGAGTGACCATGTCCAAGCCTAACAAAACAAATTGCCTGAGAAAATGATCAAGCCTGACAACTACATGGTTCCATCAGAAATCCAGTCTTAAACACCCCTTCGCTTGAAAAGATTCAAGTTTGTGTTCCATGTGTGTTTGTGAGAAGCCCCTTTTGCATGAAAAGAAACATTCCCAGTGGTGGAGGGAAGCAAAGCCATGTGGGTTGGCAGCATGGGACTGAAGGATGATGAACCCTGTTGCAGGAGGGTGGAGAAGGCAGGAGGTGTTTTACTCAGCCATAACATAACTCTGCCCTGGCCCTGCAGGCCATGGGTCTCCTCTGCCCTCCCCAAGCCTGCAGCAGGAACACCTTCCCACAGGGAACACTTTCCCACAGGGAACACCTCTCTTTCCCACACAGAACACCTTCCCACAGGGAACACCTTCCCACAAGGAACACTTTCCCACCAGGAACACCTCTCCTTCCCACAGGGAACACTTTCCCACAGGGACCACTTTCCCACAGGGAACACCTCTCTTTCCCACACAGAACACCTTCCCACAGGGAACACCACTCCTTCCACATGGAACACCTCTCCTTCCCTCAGGGGTCACCTCACCTTCCCACGAGGAACCCTTCGGAACCGCTGCCCTGCCCCTCAGGTGGACACAGTGCCATGGCCACTGGGGCTGCTGGTGCTTTGCTGTCCCTGCTGAGCCCCCACCCCAATCCCCCGATCTCCCCACCCCTCCTCACAGTCAGCACCAGCAGCTGAGGTTTCTCCTGCAGTCTCACCCCGTGCTCAACTCCAACAGGACTCCCCTGCCTCAGGGACAGGACCCAAATGCTCATCTCCCAAGAATTTAAAGCACTGGCAATAAATTTAATCTGTAAAAGCCAATTAGAATATTTTTATTTACCTCTTCCATCACCATCAAACCCCATAGGCCAGTTTTCTCCACCATGTGTGAAGTGGTGGCTGTCCTCCTGCTGGCAGCAACACCTGCCTCTGCCAACACCTCACACTGGGACTCCCAAGAGCTGCCAGGGACGCACAAGGAGACAAATGCACAACTTTCTATACTAGATCATAAACTTTGCATCAAAGGACAGGGAAAGGCTCACGGCTGCCCCAGCACCAAATAAACAGCACCAGTCTGGGTTGTGTGGAAAGCAAGCTGGGATTTACATGCTATGACTGTGACACAGTGCCCTAAACTAAATGACCATGGACAGAAATGTCTCTGAATATCTGTGCCTGCTTCGGAATTTATTAAAGACAAACACATGCAAAAATCCCTCCGATAGCATTTATTACCTCCAAATCCCTCCAAAACAGCATTTATTAATAAAATACTAGGAAGTGCTGCATAAAGGCCCAGACCTTGCAGTCATTTAATCTGAATAGTTTAACTCAAGACCTTGGTCCACCAAAGTAGGACTTCCCCTCATTTATTTTACTATCATTTACACAGATAGGACAGTGAAACTGTGTAATTCTTTTTCTGATGACAATGGAACACTCCCAAAAATATTTTTCCCCATCTCCTCAAAAGATGTGTGCAGATTTTTTAAAGTATTTTATCCATTTTGGAAACCTATTATTTGTATCTAGAAAGAAGCACAACTCCAGATGGAAAAAATAATATAAGGTTCAGAAATTCAGAGGCAAAGCATTTTCTGTCTTAGAAAAATCTCTGGCTTACTAGAAGCCTAAGAGAACCAAGTCTTGTTGTGAAAGGATATCTTCAACAATCCACAACAGAAAACTGAGCTTTTGAGTCTTCATTAAATATTAAAACTCACCCCAAGTTGACACTTTGGAAGGTAGAGTTATATGGTAACTCTATGATCTCTGTGACCCAAGTTAGGGGGACTCAGACCATCCACAATGGGCTTGTGCAGGACAAAAATTGCCACCAAATGCAGCAATTTCAGCCAACAGGTCTGTGCTGAGCAGAGCCTGGGCCCTCCAGGGCACTGAGCAGGGCACAGCACCGAGTCTGTGCATCCATCAGCAGCTCTCCTGTGGAGCTGTGTCCTCAGGACCACCAACAGCACCTCTGCTTAGGAGCTACCAATGGCAATTAGACCAGGAGAACACCCCAAGAGGGTCACTCTTGTATTGGGGATGGCTGAATGAAGCAATGCAGACTCCAAGGTCTTCTCTGAAGGCAATTGCAAAGTTTATTACACATCACATTCTTTTATAGACTGTTCCAAGAAGCTGGAGCCTATTGGTCCTCAATCAACACCCCTCACACCATTAGCTAATTAGGAAGAACACCCTTCTTGCAAATGTCTTACAAGTAAACAAAAAGTTCAAAACACCAGCTGCAAAGATTAAGGATTACTTTTAATTCTTTCTCTGAGCTTTCTCAAAACTCCCCAGAACAATGCCTGGGAAAGTTGATCTGACTTTCTCTCTGACCAAACTGTCAGCATCCACACAAGAGGATACAAATAATTAGAATGAACTTTTCCATGATGACACTTGCAGCTGCCCAGTCCCCAGTTCAGCATTGCCTGCCCAGTGCTGCCCCTCCTCACCCTCAGGGACTGTCCAGCAGCCCTGCAGTGACACCAGTCTGGGCAGCAGCAGCAGGGACAACCTGTGCTGACAGGGCATTGCAGCCCTGCCATAACCAATCTCATCCCACATCCCAAAGAGCAGAGAAATCACAGCCCAGCCCAGAACAGCCTGGTGATTCAACTGGCAGAGCAGCCTGCTGGACAAACCCAACGCAAGTGGGGAGACAGGCACCACGAGTCAGGGCTACAAACCAGAGCCATCCAAATGCCTCCCTGTTATGTGGGATTTGGCAAAAGGCTGGGGTTTCATCTTGCTCTCTAAATCTCAATTAAAAGTACGCAGTAACAAGTAAATTATTTAGGGGAAAACGAGCGAGTACAAGGTAAACGAATTTCAAGAACTCCAAATGGGATAAATCATGGAGATTATAAAAAGACTACACTTGACCTGTCAACATGAGAAAGTCCCAGAGTTTTTATTAAAAAGGGGCAGTGGGAAAGACAACCTGCTGTTTAGGGAAGCTGTACATTTAATTTTAGTGCCTATAATGGCATAGCCCATGACTATAAGGTATTATTTAAGACCTATCATGCAATTTCCTTGGAGGATTCTTCTCTGCATTTTCACAGTATGCCCCAGTTTGCTAGTCTCTTTACAATTTAACTACTGTTTACTGATTATTATTGAGTATGGGGCAAAATTCACCCTCTCTGGACCCATAAATATAAGCTTTAGACATGGAGAAGCAAAATATTTCAACTGCTGCCTGCCACCATATGATTTCATGAATATACACTTTAAGAAAATGGAAACAAAACAAACCAACTAAACAGAGAGTCACGGTTTATTAACATAACATACTGCAAATCTAATTAAAAGTCAAATAGGCAATACCCTCATCAAAATCCAAATGTTCTTTACAGAAACATCAAGGAAGAAGGGGCATACAGGGGACGGTACCACAAAGGTAATCAGAATTCATCTTCTGGGACTCGTACCCTATTACTCGAAGCTCATTATCAGTACTCCATACAGGAAAGCAACACCCAGAGACCACATCATTAACTTCCTACACATGCATTACCCCACAGCTCGAAAAACTGCAGCAAAAAGCCTCACCAATATACATGAAAAATCTGAGGGTTTTGTTCTGTGTCTTAAAAACCGGCCAAAATTTGAAATACAAAGCTACAAAAAGCATCTAAACCTTGTAAAAATGAAACTGGTCCTTTCTAATTATAACTGCATAATTATGAGTGTAGCCTAGCTGTTACATCATTTAACATCTCCATTTGTCTTTGTCAATACTTCTTTAATAATACAACTATGGCCGCTTCCTTTTTCTCTTTTGGATTTGGATTCTTTGTCTGCTGATCAATCCCTGTAAACTGGCAAAACACAAATCATTAAGTGACTAAACATAACTGACTACTCTGAAATGCGTAATCTAATTAGTTGAAGGAGAACACTATCTCTTCTCTCTGTTACCTGCCCAAAAGGAAGGGAAGAAACCTCCAGCATAGGAGAAAAGACGTTAAAATAGCACTGGTCACCTTGAGTTTCATGTGCTGTACAGTACAAAATATTCTCAGAAAAGACACTGAAGAACACAGCTACCACAATATTCAAGGAAATAAGCAACACACCCCACATCAAAATACGGTTACACAAACAGAAGCTTACATCATTGTCAAAACCTAATTTCAACCAATAAAGAACAAACCATCACAGATACAACCAGTAAATGGTGAGGAGAAAAGGACTGCTGAGCAGAGGGAATGCTGTAGGATGGGGGTGAAGGAAGGAGCCCACGTTACAACAATGCTGTACTCCATTTCTCCAGGAAACCACCTGGTGGTATTCAATGACCTATAAAGTCATTATTTATTAGACTTCACTGTCAGAGGTAACAGTGACAGTGACTAATGCACAGTGTCCAAGTGCTTCTGTGCTGCTCTCTCTGCTCTCTCAACAGAAGCAAGAACTATGGTACAGGGTGGTTTGACAACCATCCTGCTGACCAGTAAGGACAAGAATTTACAATACAGAAGTCAGGAGAACTGGATTTGGGAACAGGAATTACGAGCACTAGACCCCTCCTAGGACCCACCTGAATAACTGGAAGAATTTTCTTTTTGGTTGACTATTAACTGGGGAAAAAGGACCAGTATTCTGCCATTTTTTACAGGCATTGTGAGAAATGAGTGAAGAGTTGGGGATAGGATGTGGCTGATGCCAGGGCAAGTTGCCCATATTCCAGGTTTCAACATTCCCTTCCATCCCAGTGACCAGGCAGAGTCATGGCCTCAGCCACTACTCCCCTGCCCCAGCTGTGCCAGCCCATGTGCTGGAGCCTTTCCCCACCCCACACAGTGCTGCTGTTATCCTGTGGGAAATAGGAACTGGCAGGATTTTGTGCACCACCACTCTGGGTGCCTCAACAGCCAAACCCCACTTTGGCTGAGACCAATTTCACAGCAGCTTTTTTAAGCACTCTCTACATGCCAGCCCTGCCCCTCTCATGAATTCTTTGAGTATCAGGCTGTGTTTGAGTTGCCAGACTGGTCTTTCAAATGAAACTCCCAAGGTACTGGCACATGACTCAAGAGAGGATCATTGACCTAATAGCTACAGCTTTGAAATATTATCTGTGGCTAACCTCCACTGAGGGAAGATCCCCGTGCATTGTGAAAGTCACAGAAACCTGATTAAGCTTGGATCTGCTAATGGCTGATTAGAGGATCACACTGCAGTGGGTACAAGGCACAATCCGAGCAGCACAGATCAACCTCAGCCCAGTGGAACAGAAGAGTGCTGCCTCCCTGAATCAGTGACCCTACACCCCAGAACAGCAGCAAAAGGGAAAGCCAGGTAAAGGCACTGAATTTAAGAAGTCCTATACTGTTTAAGGGGGTTTCCACCCCACCAAGGGAGCTGCAAACCCTTGTAGTTCATCTTTAGGTAAGATACCAACATGTACTACTATATAAACCTCATTTCCACCTCTGTTACACAGCTTCAAAAATCCTCTGAAGATTTTAACTGTAAATCAGGAGGCTCACACTTCTGAGAGATTTGAAGACAACAGTAGAGCTAAACTCTGGTGGAAGCCTAAGGCATCAAAACTGAGCCTGGGTGTTCGAGGCAGACAGGAATAGCTGGGGCTGTGGGACCACAGCCAAGGGGAAGCCTTGAGGCCCCAGGCAACACTTTTACTCCAGTCACCTCAATTTACTTGCAAACCAGTCCACAAGCAAACAACACAGGAGTATTTTTACCATCAATGGCAAGCTGAACTAAAAAATACATCAAGTAAAGAACAAAGCACATACACAATGGTTTGCTCAGGGATATGCTCCTTTTTACTCTACAGGTGAGGTCTAAGACTTTCAAAGGAAAATAATAATTTGGGATTTCACTTTTTGCTCAGGAACTGGCTGGGCACCAGTCAGTGAGTGGTGAACAACTGCACTGTCCATCACTTGTATTATATATTCTAATTGTATTAGTAGTATTAGCATCATTATTATTTTCTTCCTTTACTGTCCTATCAAACATGCTTTACCTCAACCCTTGAGTTTTCTCAGTTTTTCCCCTTCCCCATCTCTCTGGCAGCAAGGGAGCAGCTGTGTGGGGCTGAGTTGCACCTGGGGTTAAACCACAACATCCATGTTGGAGATGAAAATCAGAATTTTAAAATTATCTTTGAAATGCGTCTGAGGAGCTTCATTTTACCAAAGGTTGAAGGCTGAGCCCGATCAAATCACCCTTTCCAATACAAAAAGTATGTAAAAAATTACTGACCATCTTTCCTCAATACTTTGGTGCACATCTATGATGTTTTGCACGTGACCACTGCAATCAATCCCCTGCAGCCTTACCCCCTTGTTCATGGGTTCAGCTCCAAGCCATGGGTTCAGCTGTGCTGATGGAGATACCTGTGACTGACCTGCTGTAGCCAAGGGAAGAGGTGCCAGATGGGAAAGCAAAGCCCTGTATCATTTTTTCTCCTTGCCTATTCTGCACTCCCTCCCCACCCCCAACTTCTTCCCAAAGAGTTGCACTTTTGTACTTCGGGGCCTCTTATTTTAATTTATGCAACAGCTTAAAACATTTTGTTAGGGCTGAGTGAGACCATCTGTGCAAAAAATAAAAGATGCCTAAGGGTAAAATAGGCAAGAGCAGTAATGCTGAATCCGTGGAAGGCAATTGACTGCCTATGGATTTTGTATCTACTGCTGTGACCTTTCCAACGATGGCTTTCAGTCAAGGGTAATTTCCATATAACGTCTGCTCCAGAAAGAAAAATTAATCCAGAACAGCATTAGTGCTTTCCAGAAAACTGGACAGCTGCAATTGCCTGTCACTTCTCAAAGCCTATGTACCATTTAGCATGACATTTGCATAACATTATAGAAAATCTCCTTCATTATGTCCTACAAGAAGATGTGCCAGCATTTGTTTTCCTGAGGTGAGCAGGGACTCAAGTTGATTCTGAAACATAAACTTTTTGTCAAGGATGGCAATGTTGCTCTTTAAAATGATGGATCACTTCCTACAACTCTTAAATTACCATTACAAAGCCCTGACCCTGTGTGCATTAAGTATTCCCTAAAGATGCTGAAGAATATTTTACGAGTTGTTTCATTTTGCTGTCTTCTTTCTGATTACCTTTGGGGCTTATTAAGAAAGTCTTTTTTTTTTTTTTTTTTTTTTTTTTTTTTAAGTAACTTAGAGAGGTCCAGGACTAAGAGGGAAAAAAAGAACCTAAATTGGGGTTGAAATATATTTAAGTTCAAAGATGAAAGAGTTTTATTTACAGAAAATAGTTTCAAGGAAAGCAGTGAGCACTTTTATCTAGGGAACCTCCTCCCTTCTCTGGAGCAATTACGTGCCAGTAAAGCACACAGATGGGAAGTTTTGTCTCAGTGTCAACCTTATATTCTGGAAAAGAAAAATCAGCTTCAAGATGACAGGTGACAATGGGCCAAGTTCATCAGTGGTGTAGGCTGGCTCGAAGCACCAGGGTGCATTGGAAGATTTTCAAGAAGGAACACTTGAGGCCAGGAAAAGCACGTACCTGGAATCACTCTCAGAAACCTTCAGAAAAGGCATTGATGGAAAACCTGTTTGCAATGTAACAGGGGTCAGCTCTGCTTGCAGACAAAGAATGAGCTGCATATCCTTGGGTAGCAAAAAAGAACCAGATTCCTTCATAGGTTATTTAATAATACACCATCTCAGAGAAGCCAGAATCCTGTTTTCAGACCTGTGCTCTTCCCTAGTCCATAGAAATGTGAGAATCAAGACTGGGAGGCAGAAAGAACCCAGCTGAGGCTGGAATTCATTCCTAGGATCCTGCATTACAAAATGGCTCACGACAGCAGCAGCACCACCATCGCCCCACGGCAGAACTCAGCAGTCCATGTGTGCACAGTGGCACAAAGGGACAAGTGCTGGTGCTGTCATTCAGCCCCCTCCCCTCACACAAATTTATCATTTAATGAGAGGAGCAAATAGATTGGTGAGTTGGCAGTTCATCTTCTCTTTTTGTTAATTCCTGCATGACTCCTCCCTTCACAATACCCTGGAGTCTCACACACCATCTTTATGAAATGTGGGGAGCACCAGAAAAAAGAAAAAAAAGGCAATTTTTTAACAACTGCATGGTTTGCTTCTGCACAAGAACAAAGGACCAAGGTAATTTGCAATAGTTAAAGCAACTAATGGCTTGCAGGCTGGATTGCTCAGGCGGCTGGTAATGGCCCCAGCACTCAGTGGTCTGTGTCTGACCAAGGTCAGTGGTTACTCCTATGTGACAGCTACTCTCCAAATTACAATTTCAGATTTTTTACAGGGCAAGTGTTCATATGTCAGTAACTGCGAACAGAGCTTCCAACAAACAGGCAGCTGGAGTGGCCAAAATGCTGGGAAAGCCTGATGTCCCAAAGCAATTCCATGCAGTGCCAAGGCTGGTGGAACAGAACCTGTAGAGCCGTGCCCAATCCATCACATTTTTCCCACTGCTCTGAGCACAGGGAGACCCAGCTCTGACAGCACCTTCAGGATGCAGCTTTCAGAGAGCAAACCAAGACCCTGCTGGACACCACCAAACTCCTGTTTGCAAATCTGCAGAGCTCAGACTCTTAATGTGAGAAGAAATCTTGACTCTGAAAAAGCCTTTTGCATCTACTTCCCTTATTTTCCTGGTTACCTCTATCTCCCTAGCAACATATGTTTTAATGAACTAGAGCTTTGCCATTACAAACAGGTTCTTAATTAGGAGCTTATAATAATATACAAACTGACAGCTGTGGCACTACACTAGCTGACCAAATTCGAACAATTAGAGCAAACAGAAGCCTCACCTGAAAAGCCAGCCAAACAAAGAGCAAAAACGCAAACCACCAGATTCTGAGCATGAACTTCTGCAGCCTACACCAGCACATTGCACATCTCAGCTAGCCAGTTTGGGAAACGAGCTCCAAATGACAGGGATCCATGGCATGCCATTAAGAGGAGTCAGTAATAAGGCACTGCTGTTGTTTTGCCAGGAGCAGAAACAAACACGTCCGTGAGATGCTTGTTTGTTGTAGGAGATGCTAAAATCATCTTGGCTCCTCCTAATGGGATAGAAAAGCTGGTGTCATTTGGGCAAGTGACTGAAATGAGGTGGTGGGAGGTGCAAGGGCAGGCTGCAGGCTCCTCTAATGACTGTTCCACGCAGGGAGCAGCAGCCCCGTCAGTGCCCTGGCGAGGAGATCCCAGCCCAACGCCGAAATTCCTCGCAGCTCTCCAGGCCTGATGGAGACACATAATGAAATACAATCCTGTCAAGCTCAGCCCCTGGGTAACATTTTCACTTCTACATTCCATTTTCAGTTTAGGTCGAGATTTTTAAGAAGACAGCAAGCAGCACTCCAGTCCCAGGTGACAAGATCTGCTCAGATTTAGTCTTTGAATGTTGCAAATTAAATTCCCTCATCAGGCCTCTAATCACTCTTACCAGATGGGGCTTGTGCTCAATTTTGGATCCACAGGAAATTTAATGGTTATTGTTTCTGTTTAAATAGGAGATTATTGCATTTTAATAAGTTCTCTTTGGGACTTGCAGCAACAATAGAGCACTATGAATTACTGTAGATAGCTGTTACTGCATGCTGGGGAAAAATCAAGTTACTAAGTGTGACAAGTTGCTTTTTCTTCCCTTCCAGCAATCGCTCGGAGTGTATTTACCACCAAATTAAGTATGTGCCGTGGGGATAATATTTTTATCCTGCCGAGGGGGGAAGGCGCTTGTCTGTGGATTTTCATTAAAATGACACATCTGTTCAGCAATTTCACAAAGTAATTCTGCTGAAAGTTTTATCAGCTAATTTTAATTATTCACTCCAGTGGGTTGAATACAGGATTCATCATGTTGAATTAATACATTTGACGGGAATTTCACAAAGAGGGGGGAGAAAAAGCAATCAACAAATTGAATTGTCATGCAATATGGATTAAATTGAGATTCTTTAATTAGGATAAGCCTGAGATTTGGTATTTTGAAGGTATTAGAAAGCTTAGCAATACAGTGGTAAAGATTAAGAAAATGCAATTAAATATTACACTTTGGACACAGGCAGCAATGTGAGCAGAAGACAAGGGTCCCCTTTTTAGCAGCACAGGCAGTAGTGTTGGTTTCAAGAACTCCTGAAAGCCTGAGTTATCAGAGATGGCATCCAGGGACAGGCTCTGTCTGACAGAGCTGAGCTCCAGGCTGGGGGTTTGTAAAGGAGGTGAGTGTTAAGTGATGGAATTGGACTTTTCTTTTAAAAACTACTTGTAACATAATTGCCCACAGAGTGTGACTCATCCCACTATGTTAAATTTCAATTTATATATAAACACACCCACTGGCTGGGGCTGAAGTCACACAGACTCAAAGCCTCAGTGTACATTTAGAAGAAGAAGCAGAGATGAAGTCAGGCCTCCAGGTCAGGGTGACTGTGGGTGACAATTGGCAGGTAGGTTTTTCCTAGATTAAATGTCTCTGTAGGATTTATGCAGATTTGTTTAGTTGTAAGTGATGAATAGAATTTAAAACATTTTATTAATTAAATCAGTGGAAGTACATACAGAAATTCTGTACTTACTAAAAGGTGAGGGAACAATGTGTCACAGAGGATTTTGTGTTAAATTTGAATTTTTTTACTACTTCCACCACCTGCAATGCCAGGAGACAGGATAACTGAGTTCCAATGAGTTCTGAAGAAACCCAGAGGCCCTGACCCTCCCTGGGAAAACTGCTGTGACTGTGCTGATACACACTGATGATGAACTGGCTGCAAGCAGCACGACAAATTGCATAACAAAGAAATATTGGCAGCAGTAGAACACTGTGTTATCTAACAATACATACTTTAATATGAGATCACAGCTGCATTTCTCCACTGCTGACACCGTCTCCTGAACATCCACTGAAATGGGGTCTGACTTAAAACTCACCACTCTCTGGTGTTAATGCCATATCCTGATGCCATGTTGCCAGGAATTCAACTTCCAAATGTCCATGAGAACTCACAAACTATTGGCTTTCAGCAGGCCGTGTTTTGAATTTATCTCCAAAAGAACAGTGATTTCAACCACCTGTGCAATTCAATTTTACCCAACTTTAGTCAGTCAAAATTGAAATGCCTCCTCCAGATTGGTTGCTTGAGTTCTCTCTACAGCCAGATGGAAGAGCCAGGCATGGCTCCACTCACCTGCCACAGACCCACAGAGCAAAACCCGTGATGGGCCATTCTCTGGGGGAATTCTGTCTGTGGATGGGATACAGAGAGAGCAGGAAAACTTCACAGCAGGTATTTGCAATTCCTGCTCATGGCATCCATCCTGCACATATAACCCCACCTCTTTTCTCAACCTGGTGCCCAAGGATGTACCATACATGCATTTGTCAAGGCTGCCTGCTCCCAGTCCAGGATTCTGCATCACTTTCCACTTTGTCCATCCTTGATCTTGCTCCTAACCAGCCTTCCTGACCTTGTTTTAGAATCATGGAATGTTTTGGGCTGGAATGGATCTAAAAAATCATTCAGCTCCACCCCCTGCCATGGGCAGGGACACCTTCCACTATGCCAGGTTGCTCCAAGCCCCATCCAACCTGGCCTTGGAGAAGAGGGACAATGACAAACTTGTCCTACAAACTCCAATTTTCGCAGTGGGTTCCCAGCCTGGATGAAAACCTCAGTGTTTTGCCATATTTGGACTGTATATTCATTTTTCAAGGGGTCAAACCCCAGAACTTGGCTAGAGGAAAGCATGGTGGAAGGATCACATCAGTTTTTCAGGCTTTTAAATCAAACAATAAAAATAACAACAATTTAAAACCCCCCATCCCCAAGTGTGCTACCCTGTGATGTCTGATTCATCCAGCTTCATGTCTCCCTGCCCACAGAGCCTGCAGCAGACCCACAATGGCCCCACATCCCACAGGGTGCACACCCAGAGCTGCCCCAGCCCCAGCTCAGTGGGGTGGGAGAGAGGAGGGCTCTGGCCCTGCTCCCGCCCTCACACAGGATGCTTTCTGATGTCACAGAATCAGTAAGGTTGGAAAATACCTCCAATATCATCAAGTCCAACCAATAACCCAGCCCCACCATGTTCACCACCAACCCATGTCCCCAAGTGCCACATCCATGTGCTTCTTGAACACTTCCTTCCAGGGCTGGTGACTCCCAGTGCCCTGGGCAGCCTGTTCCATGTCCTGAACAACCTTTCAGTGGAGACACTTCCACCAATAACCAACTCAGACCTGCTCTGGTGCAACCTGAGGCTGCTTCTTCTCATGCTGTTGCAGTGGATGATGTTCAGAGTGCTGTGACCTTCCCAAAGAAGTGTCCTGAAGATGACACCTCAGGGGCACAGGCAGGTCTGTGCTCACCCCGGGTGATTTCAGCTCTTCTGGGATCTGGGAGATGAAGGAGGAGAGACAGGGTCTGTGTGTGGGGTTCCAAGGAGAGCTTTATTGAGCTTCTTCCCCAAAGGGGACAGTGACAAAGGAGCCCCTCAGGCAGGGCAAGCAGGGATTTATATGGGAAAGGCAGGGGTGGGACAAAACACTGGGACCATTGGGATGAGGGTGCAGGGGCAGAGCAAAGGGGAAGGACCAATGAGGTAGAATAAATCAACATATGGCTGCAAGGGCCTCTGGAGTGAGCACTGGCTCACCCTAAGCCAGGGCTGTGCCTTAGGGGTTGGCTCTCCAGGGAGCAGAGCCAGACCTTCCCTGGCCCCTACACCTGTCACTTGTAACCTGGGAGAAGGGATTGACCCCACCTGACTGCCCCTCCTGTCAGACATCTCTGTCTGCAGAAAATATAAAATAAAGGACAAAATAACAACACGATCAGGACCCAGGGGCTGTTTGGGAGCAGCTGATGGACATGGGCACTGCCCTTCCTGTGGACAAAAGAGCCCTTTGCAAACACCAGAAAGCCCCAGCCTGGGAGAGGCCAACAGGGCTGAAACTTCATGAGGGGAGCCTGGAATCGACTGAGCTGCTGAAGTGATGAACAGCCCTGAGCTCCAACCCCACCCATTTTCAACAGGTTCATCTCTTTTATTTCACAGGAAAAAGACTAACTTTACTTTAAGGTACCATGCTGACTGTAGGGATGAAGTTTTAATTCCTGTTAATAAATGTTTTCACACATTCCCTGTGTGTTTCCCTGGGCAGGTTTGGAGATTTCTAAAAGAGTTCATCATTCTGCCATTTCTGCTTCTGGAAATTAATGAAAATTTTACCATTCAGTGGGTGAAGCATTAGGCCAGATCTGAACTCCAGGTTTATTGAATTCTTACTTTGTTATTTCTCTGAGATGCTGACAGAATCAATTTATGTTTGAAAATGTCTTTGAGACTCCTAAAGCATTATAACTCCAAATGACAAATATTTTCATTGTGAGTGATTTTTAAATAGTCAGCAATTCAACAAGTTGTGCAGCATCTAGAACACTGAGATCCATTCTGATAAAAACTTATAATCATTGCCTCAGTAGAAATATTAAGTAAATTACTAATGTGACAGTAATTTTTTTCATGCCTGAAATTATAAAATTTTCATATGTAAATTAACTTTTGTAATACGGTGGTCACTAAATTTTGAGGGAAAGACCACAAAGCTTTCATTTTCATGTGTATTATTTACCTCACAATTACCAAATTAATCACTTGTTGAAGCACTGGCTCATAATATTTTCCAAATCCATGGAACTGACACAATGCAGATGTCAATTTTCATACTGATTGAGGTCTCCCACTGCACCTCACATGTGGGTTTGTCAGCAAGAGCTCCATGTGCCTTCACTGGCTCTGCCAAGCTGGGTTGAGCCACAGCCTCAGAAATGGGGATCCTCCACAAGGAAAGAAAGAGCTGCCAAAAATCCTTACTCTACCCCTGTTAGCACCCCACTGAAGCAAAAACCCCACCCAAAATAATGCATAAATAAACATAACTCAACTGTGTCTTGGAGGTAAAAGAGACACATTGAAAATGAAAAAACTGGATGAAAAAGACATTGTGAATGGAAAAATTGGATGAAAAGCTGGAGGTTGGGTCAAAGTCTGCAAGTCTACCAGACTGCAGCTCCATCTGAAGTTGGCTGCTGCAGAGCTCAGGGATTTGAAGGCCGGGCTTCAATTACACTGGCCTGTTTACACACTTCTTTCTCTGCCTGCCCTTCTGCTGCCCCTGTGCTCAGATGTCATATTATCCTTATCAGCAGATTAAGAAACCTCTTTGCAGAAACACTTATCTGTATAATACCAGTGATGACACTTAAGCTTCAACTTTCCTATTTAACACTCCATGTGCCTTACTGATATCATTCTGGACAGATGAAATTATGTGTTCAAGACTTTCAGGGTCACAAGAACAGCAAAAACAGGTTGGGATAATGGTCCATCCAGCCTAACCTCCTGTCTCCAATCTGTTTCAGAGGAAGAGACAGAAATATCTCAAAGTCATAGGATAAACCTCCACCGAATAAACTTTCCTGCTGTCACACAAGATTTATAGCCTCACTTAAGGTTGGATGCTTGACAGCTCCCTCCTAAAACTCTTCTTTATTTCTAGTATTTACTCTAACAGCTGGAGACACTCTTGTTGATATGAATCAACACCAAATCCTTCTCAAAGCCTGACCTGAGGTATAATTTTTCTCCTGAGCTTAAAAAAAGAAAAAAGAAAAAAAAAATCCCTTGCTTGCTCTTAATTTTGGAACTTCTTACTTCTTGGAACTTCTCCTTGTTCTGGAATTGTGCTCCACTGTAGCCAATAAGCACATCTGAGGCTGCTGTTTCTGACATGCAGGACACAGCTCCTGAAGGGTCTCCAAAGAGCAGCACATCCCCCTTACTCCTGATTTCACTGAAGTGAATGAAGAAAGCCAGGCAGCAGGAAGGCAAACCCCAGCCACTGTGTGTCCCAGTCAGATACTGAACACCCCTGAACACACTTGCTGCTGCCATGTAGTTAATACATGCCATGAAGATGCTGTCCTGTCACAGCTGGGCTCTCATTTCCACGTGAAATTAATACAGTACAGCTGATCCCATTCTCGAAAGGATGAAAACTGTGCAGAACATTTCTGCCTTCACAGCCTACTGAGCAGAACACGACAGGTGTTGAGATAACTGCTCCTGGATGGCCTTGTTGGGGTGGTGGCAGGAGCTTCTCAGTCTGGGGCACAGTCTAAGGAGAGGGGACAAACCCCAGAGCAGCAGCCCCAAGGGTGGCCCAGGCTGCAGAGAGGTGTGCTGCCATCAGGGAACGTAGAGCAATATTTGCTAATTGCATTGGCACTCTCTGTGACCTCGTCAGGAAGGTAGAATCACTATATAATTACATTGGCTTCTTGGAATTTCCTGTAGGGATGTCCTACTGTAACTTCAGTCGGAAAAGCAAGCAGGAAAACGCCAGAATGACAGCACAACTTCCGACCAGAGCCCTGGGGGCAATCAGAGGACAGTGGCCACCCTCCCATGCTTCAGCTTGACTTAAGCAGCAGTTTTCCAAGATGAGAAACCTGCTAGAAATGAAAATGTGTAAGGGCCAGGGAGCCACTGAGGTAAAAGGCTCTCTGGGGAATGGAAATCATTTGTAGCTGGACAGAAGAAGTGCTCTGTAGAGCTGTGTGGCCTTTTGTCAGATTATGCCCTTTTCTGACCCAGAGATGGGACAACTGAGAGGTGTTTTAAAAGCTTTTATTCCATTTTCAGTCTCATGTGAAGGGTGAGACAATACAGATGTTATAATTCATGCCCTCACAATCAGAAGCCAACTATTTCCTAATTACAATACACTGTAAGTGTTCCTTGGCCTATCAGCTTTTGTCACACCATGCTGTAAATGCCTTAAAGCCAATCATCTAAAATTACCCCTTATGGGTCCTACTACAATGCATCTTTCATAATTCTATTTCTCCAAAATAGCTAATCTTATTTACAAAACCATCCTTTCAAACTTGTTTCTAGTTCCATTTCTCTCAGCAATGTCTGTCCTATTCCATGGCATTTCTAAATCAATATTTTTATCTCAAAGTTTACATACAAATACACACTATGTAAGCCTCCCGTCAAGCTTTAAAAATTCTCTGCAAATCCATTTCCCACAGCCTTGCAGCACTGTAGGAAGTTGTGGCACAAGGAGACCTTGGTGTAAAAGACAGGGACCCAAATGACAGGGGTCTGGTCTTTACATTGTTTTCCAAGTAATGGCTTGTTCTGACATAAAATTTCCTGTCTTCAAAGCATGCCTGATCACAGAGTAGACTCCTGCTCGTCTACTCATAGAGGCATCCAGAGGAGTAGGGCTGATGTTAAGCCTGGGCTAGTGCTGCAGAGCTGCTCTTCACTGACACACATGCTGACAGCCCCTGGGGCCTGGTCTCAAGGTAGGAAAATGCACCACATTCCCAGCATAAATGAAGTTCCAGGCAGCAATCACCTCAAGGCCGGTATATTATTAATTTCTAATTACACATGCACCCCATTTGTTTGAGAATTAGAATAAAGAAAATTATGAGCAATCTTATTTTGATGCATACATTTTGCATTTTCCCCACTACTCTGCCTGCTGAAAAGAGCAATTCCCAGTGACTTCAGCTCAGCAAACTCCCAGTTTAGCAAAATGAATGTAAGATCCATTGCTGCATTTTGGTTATTTCTCAATGTACCAGTTTCATTGGAATGTATCAGTTACCTGCCTGTGTGGGTAACTGGTGAGTGATCTCTCTCTGCCCTTTTCTGCACCCCATGAGCCTTTTGTTGTATTTCCTCTCACCTGCCAGACAAGGAGGGCAGGGCCAGAGGGGTTTTGGGGGGCACCTGGGGCAATCCACCACCATGGGGGTGATACATGATTAAAAAAAGGCAAAATAGCCCCATTTGAAACATTCCATGAGGAAAGTGGGGCCATCTTTAATTTTCCCAGCTGCAGGTATGCACAGAAAATCAAACTCCTGAAAGTGTGAATCTCTCTGACTTTTCTTTCACTGAAGGGAAAAAGGTCCCTTTCAAGCATGTTTCAAAAAAAAAAATTAAAATCACCCCAGACAAGAGACATTCTCAGCCAACTTTCATTGCCTGGGAGTGTTTTTTACGGCCAACTTATAAACTGCTCAAAACAGGTTTTACAAAGTAATGAAAACACAGCCAGGACCTAGGCAGGAGCCATGGCTAAAGGTGTGAGCACATGGAGTTTACAGTGAGCCCAGCCAAAGTGCAGCTCTCCCAGCTCGCTGCACACAGGCCAGCCCTGCCTCTGCAGATGGTGCAGGCATGCAGCACTCAAATCTGGGTGACATACTAAGCTCATGACAAAGCAATGATGACAAACTTGCAGACAGGGAAGCTGAGACCGCAAACACGACTGCCAGAACGCAGACAGAGCAGCAAGGAAAGCCAGCCCAGACGCGCTCACAAAACCCCCAAGAACAGCAACAGCCACGGAAAGATCGAAAGAATCTGTCTCAAAATGCAAACTGGGAGTTTTCTCAGGCAGCTTCTCAGTCTGTGAGCACCAGGGCAGCCAGAGCCCAGCTCAGTGTGTGCTCCTGCTCCTGCAGTCACACGAGCCTTTAACTGCTCAGGGACCTCTCCCACACCATCTAAAACATAACACAGGGACTTCAACTCTTTTTTCATTTCTTTTATGCTAGACGTGGAATTTCTATGTTTAATTTTAACAGAAATCTTCAAAATTTAATATATTTTTGTGGGGGTTTTGATAGCATGTATTTATTATTTCTTGGGAATCTATAGTTCCGTTTTCCCTCCATGTTAATCATAGAATCAAGGAGTGGTTTGGGCTGGAAGGGACCTTAAAGCTCATCCAGTTCCACCCCCTGCCATGGGCAGGGACACCTTCCACTATAGCAGACAGGTCACGGGGTCCCTCACTTTTATAAGTTCTGCTCCAATATTTGCATATCATCGCCCTGACAGCCAAGAATTCCCTCCCAAGATCTACTCTAAACCTTATGTGCAGTCCATTCTCAGCAGAACTGGTGAGGAAAAGCCATTACAGCCAACCCCAGGCCCTTTGGATCCTCCGTTCGTCACAGCCCAAACACAACACTCACGGTCTTCAAATTGGCTCTGAGATTTGCAACAGTGAAGACTCTAGCAACAAAAAGTCTAGAAAGTCTACCTACCTAGAAAGTCTATTTTCCTTTGAAAGTATTCAATACTTCTCATGTTTAACTGGGCCATTTTGCAATGGTTTCTGTATTTCTTGGCTCTCAGTTCCATTGTTTCTTCCCACAAGGCAAACACAGCTCTCCGCATGACTTTCCACAGCTGATTTCAAGCAATATCCATGATTTTCATGGGGTGGTGGAGGCCCCATCCTAATTCCATGGAAGACAAGATTAACCTACAATAAAATGCACTTGACTAACAAGTGGGTCAGGGCTCTTGTTGCCCTGTTCTTCTAAGTTCTTCTAAGTTCTTCTAAGCCTTCTGATGTTTACAGTCTTGTAACGAACTTTCTCAACTTTACATTTTTATGTAAATAATTATTGTTTTACATTCTTCTCTGGAGGAGGAGAAACTTGATGGACTGTTGGTTTGTCCAGTGTCATTGGAGAGGTGGCACTGTCATCCTCCAATCCACTGTCCCTTTTGGAAATCTATAAATGTTGGAGTCAGAAAATAAACTTCCTTTCTTTTTGCCTTGGAGGTTCCAGCATGCATGTCGTTTTATTTAATGTCCTATAGTGACAGGCTTTCATCCTGCCCTGTCCAAGGAGCTCTCCCCTGAGCTGGGCTGCAGGGACACAGTCAGGCTGAACTCTGAATACAACACCTGGCTGTCCATTCAAGCAGAATTGTTGTTTTTTTCCTCAGAAACCTGAGGAATCTTCAGTTGTTCAGAGATAAGTATGCACATGTATAAATAAATGAATAAATACAGACATGCTGAAAGTAGAAGTAGCCTGTGACTGAGCCCATGTAATTTTCTAGAAAAGCAATTTGGTTTGGAGATGTAGTTGTATCTACTGAATCTAGTCAGGATGGTCTAGAGCTATGATGTTACTCCTGCAATATCATATAAATCACACCAGTCATTATTTTGTTAGGGAAATCCAAGGGAAAACTTTGTGATTCTTCAGTGTCACAAAAAATCATCAGGAATAAGAAATATTCCTGATATATAAAGTAGAAAATAAAATATTTTATATATAAAATATATAAAATATAAAATAAGGAACACAGAGCCAGCCAGTGTGCAAGGGGACAGGCAGGGCCATCCTTCCAACTCAGAACTGATAACCAAGGGAAAATCCAGCTGTCCAGCTGGGCCAGACTGGGAGAGGGAAGAATTTCCATTTTTCCCTCATTCAGCGCAGCTGGGAAAGACGTGTTCCCACTCAGGTATTCACACCACAAGCACAAAGAAACACCACAAAGCTCTTCTCCCACTGCCCCTGAGCCAAGCCCCTGGCACACACAGAGAGGTGACCCAGTCCTAAGGGCCCCAATTTCCTCCTGCACTAAAGATTCCCTTCACCACTTTGAGTTGTCTCCCAGGACTCCCCAGTGCTAACTTGGCCTGGCTGCAGCCAGAGGAGACAGGGCTCCTCTAGGAGACAATTAGAGAGGGGTTTTATTTGGTGCTGGTCTTCCCCAGGGACTCCATGAGAAGTCTGTGAAGTTTCATCCACCTTGGTGAACATCAGCTGTGCTCACCCCTGTCTGCCTTGCTCTTGCTCCTGCACAAGGATCAACATTCCCAGGGGTTCTGCAGCTTGTGGGTAAGGCAGTTCCTCTGATGAGTGGCCAAGGAAAACTTAGAGAAGCTGCTGGAGAGCCAAAGGAGCCAATCTCCTGCTGCAGGGACTGCAGAGCCTTCACCTCCCACAGCCAGTGCAGCCTTTTCACCATTTAGCACTTGCTTCCAAAAATGACCAAGGGCTTCAATGGAAGGAGGAGAACAGGCTGAGAATCAGTGAATCATTTATGCTGGAAAAGACCTTTACGACCCTTAAATCCAACTGTAAACCTCACACAGCCAATGAACAGAAGCTGGGAACAAGCACCCTATTTAGAACAAATATATATCAGTAAATGAGAGGGAAATGCAACAGACAGAACCAACTCATGGGTTTTCACTGAAGGTAGGCAGGTTTTCCTGCTTTTTACACATTAAAGCCATTCACAGCCTCCGTGCTCAGCTGGTACAGAGGTCTGCTGTCAGACTTCCTCCACACAGCATCCATAAAAAACCTCCAGAAGCCTCCAGGTACTGAGAAAAGATAAACCCACACAAATTACTGGGCTCCACCACTGAAACATCCAAATACCTGCTGTACAGTAGAAGTTCTGGTATAGTAAGTGGCCAATAAATGTAAATTTAAAACTATTAAAACCATTTAAACCATTTAAAACTATTTTAAACCATTTTAAATCTATTTTGGGTAGCCATAACAGGTTACTGTTGAAATGATTATGTAAAAGGTACTCAAGAACTGGACTTCAGTGAGTTTCACTTTGAAATAAACATTCCACCAATAACTTGCTCCAGGCCTTTTTCTGGCTTACAGCAAGTACCATGTCTTTCCTCTTCATGTATTTAAAAAAGAAGAGGGTTCCCTCAGATTGTCACTGCAGATAGAATAGGGAAAGGTAATTCTGCTTGTGGTTTCTGTCCCTAGAATGAAGCCAGTTTCCTGCTCACACAAATGTGAACATTTCAAAAGTTATGAATAAAATCAGTGCACACCATCATTGCTGTTTCCTGGAATAATACTTACACTGTTTTTTAACAGAAAGTCAATTTACACTAAAAAACTTATTATACACTGGATATTAATCCACAAACCCCATCTTATTTTGACCAATAGGAGATGAAAAGGTGATATCCAAAATACACAGCTATTTTGCTGTAGTAATCCCAGCCTGATCAGTCCATGGAGGGCCACACTGTAACTACAGAAACGCTCAGTGCCATCAGTATTCCAAACACAGGCAGACAGGCAGATGTCCCATTACAGAGGGAATGCCAAATGTCTATCAATGAGATGTTACCATGGCCAGAAATAACTGAGGTAGGATGACTGAGTGGCTCCTTTGTGAGACAGTCCAAGTGGGGGAAATATTTACTCTTCAAGTTGAGAAATCTAAAATCAATCTAATGTCACTTAAAAATAGGAGTTGCACTGTAACTGATATGCTGATCATAGAAACCACACAAGGAAGATGCTGCTATTTCTGTAAATACAAGGCAGTGCAAATGGAGTTCCACTGAATTCAGGGAATCTACACTCATTTATGGTAGATGAGCATCTGATCTTTTATATTTGGAGAAAGGTAGGATAAATACTACCCTACCATACCAGCAGATTCCTGTTAACTCCCCCAATTTAAATGGATTTACACCAGAATTTTTTTTTTCTTAAACTCCCTACTTGAAAAACTACTCAGATATTAAAAAAATATTTAGCAAGACTAAAAGTAACCAATCACTGAGGTTTTCTGAAAATTCTACTACTGGAAAACTACATGGACAAAATTCAAATGCACATTAGTGCTCTAAAATCCAGTTTCTATTTCTGTAAGTAATTTCAGCCACTGAGGAGCCTGACCTTTGCTGTCCCCCAAGAAAATTTAGGACTGCAAGAGATGAGCCACCTTTTGCTAAAAGCCTCAGGCTCCTAAGCCCCTGCCTTTACAGATATGAGCCACAGCTCAGTGGTGAAGCTTACAGACAAAATCTGGTCTTTATACCTTTCATCAGCTGCAAGTGTCCATTCACACCAACATTCTACCACACTGTGCCAAGGAAACAGCAAAGAAAAAGTATCCTCATCCTGAAGGCTGCTTGATTTGATGAGCAAGTAGCACCAAAAACTTCAAATGCCTTCAAACTCCCCCAGCAGCAGTGACAGCAGCAATCTCGAGCCCTTCTGGCAGGACAGGTGGTGTGCTAAAGTGTCTTGTATTATCCTTCCTCACATCCAACTCATCTGCTCCTTTACTGAAGAACACAATCCACATTGTTAGGTCTGTGTGTGTCTGTGGTTTATGTAACATTTTGTGCTGTCTAATTGGTTCACCAGCAATTAAAAATAAACCCATGGCAAAGCTCCACTTGCTGGTTTCACCTTGTCACAAATGTGCTTGATGCTCACTGTGTCTTAAATAAATGTATCACTGGGAGGGAGAGATTTATTCTGTCGATTTTTTGCCACCATTTGGTATAATTATTCCTGACAATTTGCCCATCACACTGCAAGAGTCTTTCCAGAAGGAGAAAAATACTACTTTGTGTTCTTGTGATCACAAGTCTAATTGAGCGGAAAACAAATCTGTTAAAAAGAGAGAAAAAAAGAAAAGGGGGAAGAAAAAAAGATAAGAATAATGAGAGATTGTGGAAAGACAAGCTAATCTTGCACTTGGTTAAAAAAATATGATGAGCAAAAGAACAAGGAAACATGCAACCAACCACTCCTGGAGACCTGAATAGATTTTCTTCCCCTGCATTCCAGAGGAAGTCTCTGCAGCAGATGCTGTAATACAACTGATGATGCTCAGGTCCATTTTACTGTGATGTACAGGGGTTTTCCTGGTTTTTAATGCTGCCTTTCCACATCCCCTGTGAGCAGGGCCTGGCAGTGGCTGGGGCAGGGCACAGCTCTGGAGCTGATGGGCGAAGGGCCCTTCCCTCTCATCTGGGGCAGCACACACGAGGGCCACGTGTGTAATTCAAGCTGACAGGAAACATTAGCATTGCTGTACACTTTGTCAATTAAATGATGGTTTAATCAGCACAAATCTGAATGGTCAAATAATGTTATAATTAAAAGGAAATAATGGAAAGTGGTGCGGTGATTAATTAACAGAACAGCAAGTACCAGCAGCACATCTTGTCTGTGATATCACTTCTCCCCCGCTCCACGCTGGCTGGGGTGGGGGTGGTGGGAGGCACGCTGACCTTGCAGCCTCAGAAAATCCATTTTGGAGCTGCAGATCCAGCAGCAATGGCAATTTTCACAAGCTCAAATAAATGAGGGGGAGCTTTGCCTCTTTACCTTCCCTGCAGTGCTCTTCAAAGCACTGCCACACACGATCACTACTGACTCTTGACTTTTTTTTTGTCTTTACAAACAGCAGACTGGATACCTTGTAAACCCTGGACACCTTGACATATATTCTGGAGCACCAGGAGATAATGCCCTCTGTTTATCTCCCACTGCCTGAGGTGTTGATCAGGGCAGCAGCTCTGTCCATTTCCCACTGCCCTGGCACACAACAGCTCCTGCTGCAGAGTGTGACAGGTATTGTGACACACAGGTCAAACACAAAATCAAATTGTGACACACAGGATCAAATACAAAATCAAATTGATCACCAAAGCACTGCAGCTCTCAGGAGGCTGCACTGATCTGCAGATGTGCTCTGTACATAGTATGAAAAGGCACACTACAATATCAGGAGTTTTAAGATTCAAGTAAGAAAATATTCCAGTTTCCTTGTGGTGGGTGCTTGTCTCTGGACAGAAGTGATTAACTGCCAAATATTCCCAATATTCATGCCTCTAAAGGAACTAAAGCATCAGGGATGTTTTAGGAAAGGCCCCAAATGAAGGCATATAAAATTTGAAATTGTTTTTTTTCAGATGACATAAACTTTATAAATCTGTGCTTGATTTGAGCTGGATGTGATCAAACCTTAGAATGGAACAAGCAGCTAAAGCTCAGCCTGCTGGACTGTCCTGGGATGCCAGCTCTGATGAGACTGCCTGGCCTCCAGCAGTCAAAGGCTGGCATCATGAACACCACCCTTTCACCCTGGGTCACGAATCCATCGAAAGGTCAGGAGTCCCTCAAAGCCCCACTCCTGGAACAGCACAGCCCCGAGGAGCACGGGGTGGGATGGCTGGGGTGCCCTGTGCAGGGACAGGAATTGGACTCTGATGATCCTTTGGGCACCTTCCAGCCCAGGATATTCCACAATCCTAAAAAAAGGCCTGCTGATGGGTGTGTTACACCCAAGGAGTGGAGCAGAAAGAGTCAGCTCAGCTCCTGTTTTGGAGAGCTGCCCCAGTGCCAGCACATTCCAGCCAGCACATTTCCTGAGGTCCAGGGCTGCTGAACAACAGAGCTCAGGAGCCTCTTCACCCAAATTTGTCATGTTTTGCTTGATTACAGTGAAACAGCAACATGCACATTCAATCACGGGTAAAATGAGGGTGGGATGTTTTATTTAATATTTATACGCATGGCATACTGGCAAAATTACTGGCATCTGTATGTGTGTGAATGACTGTTTTGAGGAACATGTGTTGTGTGCAATGCTGTTTATTATCAGTAAATGAAGCCAAAAGCTAAGTTGAAAATGAATGCTAAATTAAAAATTATATAAAATGGAGTGAAATGATTTAATTAGCAGATTATAAGTGATACGCTTTACTATTAGAATTAGCTTGGGAGGGATTGAGGGAAGGGAGGAGGAAAAAAAAAAACCTTGACTAGACACAGAAGGGTGGAAAAACATTCCTTTTCCCTCTATCTGTGGAGTTACAAACACAGTAACATATTGTCCTGGTGTTTATAATCACAGACTCTGCTGCCGTCACAGTGCTTGCTTAATGAGGCAGCCAGTTAGAAATAATGAGACTTTGAAACAAATTGTTCTTGCTTCTGAAAAGAGAAAGAGAATGATGTGTGGTGCTCTAATACAGAGCATTTCGAGCGCTTTGCTAACATCTCTGTACTTAGCTCCTCGTGCTGGATGCCTCCAGTGGAATCTGTGAGTGGAGAAATGTGTTGTGGTGTCTTATAAAACCAGGAAGAATGCTCAGAACTCCATTTATTCCCAGGTTTTTGCCTTTCACTTGTTGCATGACTTCATTAAAAAAGCATTGCCCTGCTAAATTAATTAACACATGTGGAACACTTTGAACATTTTTGTTTGGTCTCTACCTTCAAAACTGAATATTTCACTCCTATAATGATCTTCTATTAAAATTGTCAATATTTTTTGCCAGCAGAAATTGATTTTGCTTCTCTGAGCTTCCAGGAGAAGCTGGAGAAGGACCTGATCCCCGGCTCTCCAGGGGCCATGGGGTGTCAGAGGTGGGAAATCCACCCCTGCAGCCTGCACGGGGCAGCTGCACCCCCTGGCTCCCCAGCCCTGCAGGCAGGGGCTGAAGGTAGATTGCAGATTTTCCCAGCATTTCCCTGGACACCCCATCTTGTCCCAGCACTCTCCTCCTCCACAGAGACTTTTCAAACAGCATATGGAGCTCACAGCCCAGCTCTCTGTCCCCAGCGTGCTGCTCCCCTGGGCTGCCTGGCAAACTCCCACTCCTCTGCTCCCAGGGAGAGGAGAGGAGCCTGCAGCACCCTGAGAATGCTCCGTGCTCAACCAAGCCTGGAAAAACCCATCAGCACACACAAGCCCCTCTTTGATAAAATAATCCTCCTTAAATTCAGAACCCACAAAACCATGACAACTTTGGTAAGCCTTCAAAGTAAAAGCCTTTAAATTATTTTCATTTCCAAACAGCAAACAAGCGTAAATGTAAATAGATGTATAGGGGCAGCAATACTTGGATTTATTTTGGTGGAAAGCCACAAGCAGCTGCCCCTGGTGACCAGCATTGCAAGCCTGCACTGCCAACCAGCATGGAGAAGGGACTCCAGGCTCTGACCCTGCAGAGCAGCTCAGCCTCACAGGAGGCTGGAACCTCCCAGCAGCTCCTCCTGGAGCAAGGACAGGGACAAGCTGCAGGAGGAAGGTGCAGAACCACGGGGAGGTGGAAGGAAGAGGCTCAGCAGCATCCAGAGAGCGAGGGCAGCCCTGGGAGGGAGCAGGGAGGCTGCCAGAGGGAAGCAGAGCCAGCCCAAGGCTGCTCCAAGAGCAGAGCAGCTGCTGGCTGCTCACACAGCCATACGGCTGCTTCCCAGCCAACATGCTGCTCCCAGGGCTGAGCAGCAACTGCAGAAAACAACAGACGGCAAATAATAAGGGCTATATATCACGTGGAGATTAAAAAAAACCCCAGGTTCTCCAATTGAGCATGCTGCACCTTTCAGCTGCTGCTTGGTAGCTGTGATCCAGGACCAGGGGTTGAGTTATAGGAGCTCTGGCTCTTTGTGCAAAAGCAGAAAGGCCACAGTTTGCAGCCTGCACACAAGACAATAACCCACATTGCTTGCTAGGCATCTATGGGCAGTGAGAAGCCGCTGATCAAGTTGCTAATTTGAAAAGAAAAAAAATAGAAAAAAACAAGATGGAGAGTGAACTTAATAAAAATCACTTAATATGTGTATCCTTATAGAAAAAAAAGCAGGCTGGAATGGGGGGGTGGGAGGATTTTTTCCTAGTCTCCCACATACTCCTAAAATGGTCTGTGCATTGCCTGGAAGTAAATCAATACTAAGCACAGTCCAGGCGAGACTGCCATCTTACATGAAGCACTGACTGTAAAATAGACACAAAAGACACATGATACTCTCTAAGGTCCCCAGCAGCTATAATATCCATCCTTGGCAGCTCGCTTGACATTTCCTTGCCCTGCTTCCCAGTCCTCTTTCTTCTCCCTCCTCCCTCCCCTCTCCCCCTCTCTCTAACAGCCCTGCTCTGCTCTCAGGGGCTCGCCGACCGGGTGAACAGATAACAAACCTGTCAAGAAGGGTTTAGCTGGGGAATAAATCCTGCGCTCGCCAGGAAATGATGTGTACAATGGGAAAATACAAGGGATGACATGAGCCTTCCCTTCTGAGAGAGTGGCCAGGAGATGCTTAAAATGTTACAGCTCGTGCTAAATGGACATTGGGATGGCTGATTAGATCGTATCTCAGACCTTTCAAGTGCCTCCCTTCCTCCCCACTTCTCACTGCTACTGAAGACACACAAAGGAAGCAGACAAAGCCCATCCCTGCTCCTACTCCTTAAAATATATATATGTACATTTAGAGGCTTGGCCATGAAGAAGGTGGGACTGGCATGTGCTAAGCTTAAGGTCAAGGCTAAAATCTCTTTTAGTGGCAGGAAAGGTCACATGAAATCCACTGGGTAGTCACAATTTCCATTTATAAAAGGAAAATAGAAAAGCAACAACCTTATCTTGGGGACTTAATACATGTCTTGGCTTATTACTGTTTTCAAAGGGCCTTTTGCACAAATCTGATTTGCACTGGTGCAATAAAGATTCATTACACTTTTACACAGCAGACTTTGCATTTCTGCTCAGGATTTAATTATGAAAAACAGAGCCCATCCCATAAACAGCTGCTAATCACAGTAGGAAAGTACTTTCATTTGAGTAACAAGGTAGCTCAGAAAGTTTGCTTGGAAATTTGCTGTATCAGCAAGAAGAGCTATTAGGGAGGAGAAAAGGGAGGGAAGAAGTGATTCCATCCTTCTCAGAGCCAGCATCTCCTCACTGGGATCTCAGGGAGCTGTGTTGATGGAAACAAGAGCAGTTCCATGTGGCAGCAAGGTCCCTCTCCACGCCTGAAGAAGAACCTTGTCTGCACTGCTCCTTGAGATTCCAGCAGTGGCTCCTCCAGCCAAACCCTCAAATTCCAGTCTTGGAGAACTCTGGGATTCAGGAGGAATCCTTCCTTTTGGTCTCTAGAACAGCAAACTGTGCAGCTGCTGTTGAGGACTGTTCTCCACATCCACGCACACACACCATGGCTCTGACAGGGGTTTTCCAAGCCAGTGTCATCCACCACACTGGCACTTTACAGAGCTGGGGAATCCTCACAGTGAGATTGCTGCCAGGGCACTTCCAGCCCTGAAATCCAAGGTGCTGGGTTTTACTTTTTTAAAATACCTTTTGAGCTGCTGATACCACAGTGCAGGTGTGACTCCAGTGGATGGAAATTACACAAATGGTGCCTGTTAAGTGCACAATGAGCAACACAGGGTAGATACTGTGGTGAGACAAGCTGTGAGCAAAGCAATGCCACTTGCACAGAGAATGCTATCCACAGGAATTCTAAAATAGTTCAGTTATCACAAATAAGTCATGTAATGGGTCCTTAAAGTCTGATGTCACAATCAGGAAAACATGGATTTTGCTAACTTTGCACAAATTGGTGTTTAAATACACATCACAAGGTTAAATCAGTTGTGCAGCAACCAAGTAGATGAAAAATAGAACTGCTTGTAATGCTTGTCAGTCAATGGCAGCACCAGTTTACTTAAAGCAATATATATAATAATATATCAATATAACATACATATATCTATATCTATATATATACAGTGTTTTCCAAGAGAAGTCACAGCCCAGGGTCCCCTGGTCACTGACCAGCCCTGTCTAAGCAGCTAACACCATGTGAATGACAATATTGCTATAATCAAGGCCACACTTGGCCCAGACAAGTCTTCCTGTGCCTCTTCAAACTCACAAACAACTTTCTTTGTGATATAACACAATGCAATAAACCTTGTGTGCAATGCCTTTACTAATGATATTTTAATGAGGAAATGCAGAGGCTAATTACTCTATCTTCTAGCTTATCTAAAATATCCTGCACCCAAGAAATGCAGTGTTAAAGGGCATTTTTCTGGAGTTTTGCTTTCTCTGTTTGCTTTGAGTTGGGACTTTCTCCTCATTTTTGGTGGAGCAGGCAAGACTAAGCAGGAGTGCCACAGAAATGGCTTCAGCTAAGAGGAAAAGATGACTTGAATAAGATCACATCTTCCTTTTTTATTCTGTGCAAGTTTTTTCTTAGTTTGCAACTGGTATTTTAAGGAAGAGATGCATAAAGTACTTATCTATTATTAGAGGAGTTGAGCAATATAATATGATCCTGTTTATGCCCTAATAGCAACGAGTGATGGACTGGTTTGCCACAGACACCATTTTATTACTGCAGGGCCACATGTGCTGGGAGCTGCAGTGACCTTACACTCAGAGGTTCCCATCTTATTTTCTACTGCTAAGTGTTGCTTTTTTTCCATTTCTGGAGGGGAAGAAGGTCACTTCTCACTATTACTGTTCCATTAACTCACACTGCAGCACACCCATTCTTAATCCAATAGCACCTTGCACTGTGCCTTTTAACTCAATAATGCATTATTTCCTGAAGTCTTGCCTACACTGACCAAATTAATACCCGAGGTTCTGCAGTCATCAAGAGCAGAGCAGAGAAGATGTTTAGTGAGAGCACTGAGGGGCTGAGGCACTGTCACAAATCTCTCTTCCTTTCACCTTTGCAGTTGTTTACAGGGAGTGATGGGCTCCCCACAGGTCTGCAGGTCTGCTCTGAACCTGCATTCCAACTCTCAGACCAAACTTGCCATTTTTCATGACTTACTGAATAATGCTGATGCCTCACAATGTTTCTTGACACACATCAGAAAAAACAAAACTTGCATTTTAGCAATACTGCATTTTATTAATATCACTCTCGGGTCAAGGTGTTGTTTGGAGCCAATGGGAATATGTGGGAATAGAGAGGATCCTTGTCAGACACACTGCTGGGAGTGCTGGGGCTCACTGTGGGACAACTTTTACTTTATTAAACAGTGGCTTTGCTCACCTGAAGGAAGAGACACAGCCCTGACCTGTGATTCATGTACCACTGGAGCCCCTCAGTAACACTGTCATTATGATTTTATCTGGCAATTGGTGCAAAAAGTGGCTCTGGTTCAACTTGTTCTGCCATTTCTAATTTATCTTCTTTAATAAATAAATAAACAAATAAGCAGGGATGTTTTATTTAAGAATCTGATTCTAGACATATCAATGCATTAACATGCATCCCTGCAGATTCAGCCTTTTCTGATTGAATTCTGGATCATTTTTACTCAGTGAATGGAATAGGAAAAGTCCAGGATGCCAAGAGAATAATATACTACAAGCTGGTGTTATGATGACATGCTTCAAATAATCCCCTGCCAAAACAAAATTTAATTATAGCCATTGTTTGTATTATTCAAACGACTATTGACAGTAAATCTATCCAGCATGACGTTTCCTCTTTGTATTCATTGCAGCCTTTAGACTGGAAGGGAAAAAAAAGAAAACTAAGGAAAAGAAAATGTTCTCCCCCCGTACTCCTTCCCTGGTATCAGGCTACACGAGGCCACTGAAGCCCAGTTGATTTCCCAAGTCCAATTATTTTGCAGTACACAATCCTCCAGAAGAGCCCAGCTCACCTGGGGACCCGGGCTGCCTAAACACGCCGCGCTTAATGGAGTCCCTCAAGTTGTCTCCATTTCATTGCTTCTAACTAATAGGCTGTGATATTTTTTTTCCCCAAACAGACCACAGCTCTTCCCACTCCTCTCTCCCATCCTCCACGCAAAATCCAAGTGGCTAACGAGGCATTAGGAGACCCCTCCACTGCGAGCCTTCACTACCACCTACTGACTGCTGGGCTGAGCGCCACGGCGCGCTCACCTGGGGGCTCCTCCTGCTCACCTGGGGGCTCCTCCCTCACCTCGCACCCCTCCCAGGTGCCCTCCTGCACAGGCCCATGAGCCTGCTGGGGAGAGAGCAGCAGCACTGCCCTGGAGATGCACTGTAGGCTCTGGGCACCCTCCATAGCTCAGGGTGAGGGAAGAAGCTTCCCCCATGGTGCCCTGCAGTACAATGTTAGTTTGTCCCAGTTCTGTCCTCCCCGTTGGCCTTCCCTGCCCTTTTTTCCCCATATGTGCATGTTCTAGAGAGTTCTCCCTTCCCTGTGTTCCCATTGGTTTGTGTAACCCCACCCATCCACCCTGGCATTCCCTATTGGTCCCTTCCCTGGATTTATACCCTGGATCCTCCTTAGTCTCTATCTTTGGTTGCTGGACCCCTTCAGTGTCAGATCCCAATAAACTCTTGTTGGAACTCCATGCCTGGACTCTCCCTGTCTTCACTGTTGAGTTGCTTTGTGTCTGTCTGTCTGTCTGTGTGCTGTGCTCTCATGGCTCCCACCCCTTGGCACAAGACACTCTCAGGGAAGGTTGCCCCCACCACCATGGACCACAGCACCCTCCCAGCTTCATCTTTCATCACAACAACATAAAGTGGAATTAAAAACACAAATATCCTGTAGCTATGCCTGCTGGCATGAATGCTACTAGATCCCTTCAAGGCTTAACAAGTGCTCTTTCTTAATGTGTCAATGATTTTAATAATTTTAGTATACTATGATCTATTTTTTCCTTATTTTCAGTCCCAACCTGTTATTTCTATGCATGTGCAACAGACCAGGTCTCCAGCAAAAAAAGAAAACTGCTGCTTCAGAAAAGACACTTGTGTGAATTGTTCATCAAAACATGATCTCCTGCCTCCCTTTTTCTCCTAAATCCTATCACTTTTGGGTTTCTGTATCACCTCCCTTTCAGTGCCTGTCTCAGACAGCCAAAGTCCAGTTATAAAGCACCCATTCTCTAAAAAAACCCATTAAATGGAACGCTAAAAGTGCCAATGTTTGCAGGTGATGAGGTTCAAAAGTAGGAGGATTTTGAGGTGACTTTTACTGTTGTATTTATAAAGCCCCACACAGCTGCTGGGGACAAGGTACTGCTCACTGAGGAGTCCAGGCTGGTCTGAGCTGCTTTTGTCATCTGGCACTGGAAGGCAGGCTTTACTCCAGCTGGGGCAGCCTGCAGTGGCAGATCTCTTACAGGCACCCACAGAAAGCAAACCATAATCTTGTTTTTGGTTGGTTGGTTTTTTGTTGGTTTTGGGGTTTTTTTTGTTTGTTTCAGCTTGTTGGTTGGTTGGTTGGTTTGTTGGTTGGTTTTTTGGGGTTTCTTTTGGTTTGTTTTTTTACTTTTTTTTTTATTTGTTTGTTTGTTTTTGGTTTTCCCTCCTAAAATACTATTCTGAAGTTTTGTGGAATGTAAAATGATGAAGCGAGGGAAAAAAACCCTCACACCCCTTCACAGGGAAGGGCTGACCCTCTGCAGGGCCCAAGGCTGGTGACAGAGCTCTGGGGGACAGGAGGTGGCACAGCCTGGCCTGGGCGAGCCAGGGGAGCTGTGGAGCCCTGGGAGGATGAAACCCTGAGAAGCCTGGTCTGATCTCAGAGCTTGGGCAGGGGCTGGACTAAGGCCTGCCAGTAAGGGATTCTTTGCTTCTTTTCTGCCAAGGCTGGGATTAAATCACGAGACAGTATTTCTTGTTGGGACCCAGGTGTTTATCAGTTCTTATCTCTGTCACAGTCTCACAAACTCTGAGTTCTACAGCACTTCAACAAACTGAAAATGGAGCCCTATCTCCCTCTCTACAAGGCCTTTTACGGATAAACTGTCCAATTAAGAAATGACACCAAAATTATGTTTACTTTTAACCCAATAACTAGTCACCTGTGGCCCTCAATGAGGACTTTTTAGCCAATTACACAAAACCACCCAAACTCATGGAGAGGAAGGTGAAGAAGAAGGACCAGCCTCTGCTCTTAAACCCCCATATTGCTTTATATATATTACTACATTCTAAAACCTTAAACTCTAAGTTTTCCCCCCCATGATATCACACACTTCTATTCAATCTCCACACCCACAATCCCAGTTCTATCATTCCATTTTGGAAGCCTTCTCCATGGCCTCAGGTCAAATGCAGTGTTCTCCTGGGAGTCAGTGCCTGTCAGCACAGAAAGTCTAAAATTCTCAGCAAACAGGGTTTCACCATGCCTGGAGTCCCTTCAGCCTGAATTATTCTATGATTCCCCCATTCCTTACAGCAGCAGACGAGAACTGCACTGATGGTTCTGAGAAACACAAACTGAGGGCATGCCAAGGCTCCTCAGAGGGGGTGAAAGGGCTGGATGGGCACAAAAGGCTGCCAGGGCACAGCCAGCCCTGTTAGGGAGGGCTTTGATTCTGAAAAATCAGAGAGAAGGAACCTCTCTGGAAACTGCAGGTCTGAGGGAAGAGAAAGGCAAAAGCCTGCTCCTCCTGTGCTCTGCAGTTTTCAGGGTCACCATGCCCTGGTCCCACGGCAGAGGGACACAAACTCCAGGTCCCTGAGGAGCTCTCTCATCACTGGTGCTGCCTGGCAGCTGCCTCTGTGCTCTGCTGCACCACAGCTCTGCAAGACTTTTTGAGAAGCATTTGAAAAGAAAGTAAGGAATATTTTATGGTCAGGCTCTGATGGTTTAAGTTTTTTGGGGTTTTTTTGGGGGTTTTTTTGGGTTTTTTTTGGTGGGTTTTTTGTGTTGTTTTTTTTTTTTTTGTTGTTGTTGGTTGTTGTTTTTTTTTTCATTGAATTACGTAATTTTTAAAAATAACAATAAGTAAGTACAGAGAAGTAAAAATCGCACTTCTTTATGACAAGCAGAAATCTCATTCTGGGTCACTACTCATCTGATCGTCCAGTAAAAGTTCTAGCTTAATAACGTGTTGTGAAGAGGAAGTGAAACACTTCCATTTCCGATTTAAAATCCATTTAAAATGCTTAAAATCATGAGGACTGTATCAGGTGAGAGCTGTGTACACAAGATCTGAACAAATAAACAATGTTTTGGAAATGAAAGAACCCAAAGTGAACAATAAAGAAAACTGAACCACCAATGCATTAATTCAACCTAGGAGAATGGTTTCTATGTTTTTCTCCTCAGTGAAAGACAGAATTCAGCAGAGGGAGGGATGATGTTGAGCTGGAGGTAACAGGAGGTCTCACAGCTCTCAGTGCTCCAGACACCTTCACTAGTGGGTGTCTTCCTACAATAAAAAAATGTAATATCTCATTTTATGTAGCCTGGGCTATGTAAACTGTCTGGGCACAGTAATTACCTTTCCTAAATAGCACTGAATACAGTGGGACTTTATTTTTCTTCGGATCTTAAAGAATACAAGTGAGGATGAGGGGTGGGAAATTGGGCCCATCCCCTCCCTGCTGGAGGCAGCGTGACAGGGCAGGAGGGGCTGAAGGGCAGCAGAGCTGCCTGGGTCTCCTTCCTGCTGATTGAAGAGCAGGATCTCAGCAGATAATGTTCAGCACCCATTCAGTCTGTTTCAGTTGTTGGGAAAGGTTTCGGGCTAAAAAAGCATCCTAAAACAAACCAAAGCAAAACCACCTTGGACAACTCTTGTTTTAATTTCTTTTTTTAAACTTTCTTATGTCTGTGTGGGACAACTTTCTACCATCCTCAAAAGACTCTCAAATGTCTGTTAAAAAAGAGGACCAGGCCTAGCACCTTTGTAACAAAAATATAAATAAATGCTTAGTTCTTAACACTATCCAATGTACAGCCACGGGAACATGCAGAGAATATGAACAGAATCATAGCATCAAGCAATGGTTTGGGTTGGAAAGAACCTACAAACTCATCCAGTGCCACCCCTGCCATGGCAGGGACACCTTCCACTGTCCCAGGCTGCTCCAAGCCCCATCCAGCCTGGCCTTGGGCACTGCCAGGGATCCAGGGGCAGCCACAGCTGCTCTGGGCACCCTGTGCCAGGGTCTCCCCAACTTCACAGGGAATAATTTTTTTCCTAATCTCTAATCTAAACCTACTCTTTTTCAGTTTAAAGCCAGCTGAGCTTTTGTCCAAAAAAAATCCCTGTCCCCAAGGTGAAAGACCTTGGTTATTAAGGTTTTACCTACTGCACACATAAAACTCCCATCATCATGGCAATTTTGAAAAAAAAAATATTTGCTTAATGCCCTCATAGGAGTTAAGGACGCTCTCTGCTCCACATACTGAATTTCTGAACAATGGCCATAATGACAGAAAATACTTTAGTGAAATTTGAATATTTTAGTTTCCACAGCCTGGTAAAACCAGCAGAATTCTTTAATTTCTAGGTATGGCCACATAAGCAAATACTGGGCTCTTCAAAAGTTACCCACAAGCTTAATTTTTAGGTGCCAAGCCTTTGTCACAAACCAGAACCCTCAGTCTTAGATTTGGTATTTTGGGCAGTTTTGTTAAAACTGAGATGTCCTGTATCACTAATCTCATCAGAAATTCTCTGCCAGACACATGGAACTCACTGTGAGTGCTCCAGACTCTACATATAAACAACTGAGTGATCAACATCGATTTTGGAACAAAGCCTTGGCTCTCTCATGGCCCTACAGAGGTGATTAGTGCTTCTCTCCTTCTGCCAGGCTCTGGTAACATCACTTTTATCTGTTTGTCTTTCAGATTTTGCCTTTTTAAGCTGGGGCTGATGTTGAGGGACACCTATTACTGGGTTTCTCTGAATAATCTGTGCAGGTGCCATCCTTGGGTGAAAGATGAAAACTCCTAAAAGCAGCATGAGTGCTTCAGATTTTGGTTAATTTGGTTTGATTTTTGGGGTTTTTTGGTAAGAAGCTTCTTCTTTAGAGGACCTAACAGAACACTGCCTGCATCCATCCCACCTCCCCCATCTGCCTGAGGAAAAGGGCTGTGTCCATCTGCCTGAGGAAAAGGGCTGTGCTGTCCAAGTGTGACAGCACAACATCCAGATGGCAAACCCCTCCAACCAGAGATGTCTTCAGGGCTTGCAGTCACTCCTGAGTTCCTGTACTCTGTTACTTGGAGCACGACATGATAGTAAGGTTTAATCACACTTGACATTTAGCTTGAGGTACAGTAAGTACACCTAAATCACTGCTTGGGCCAAAAGTGGCTTTGATGTTCCCATGGGAGACAGTTATTGTTGCCTTCAAAGGTTAAACCCTGACTGAACTCCAGAGGTGGAATGACAGGAGCTCAGGGATGAGGCGGGAAAGCCTCTGCAGTGATCACCTACATGAACAGAATTTCTTCCACACAACTTATAATGACTGTAACAGTAACTTGCAAATATATCCTCTATTTGAAGAGATTTCCCAGAGAAGGGAGAGCTTTCCTGTTTTGCAGACACCAGTGTTACTGTGTTATTGCAGAGCACATATTAAAATGCATTAAGACATAACTAGGGTTGTCTCCATGTTATGCTGCTATTCTTAAGCTGTTATGTTACTAAGCCACATTGGCATTTTTCAACTTTCCTTTGATGTTCTCTCTATTATCTTTTTATAGCATAATCACACATTTTGGTATGTCGAAGATCAAAGGGAAGCTGGAGCTTCTAAGGCTAAGCCTGGATATGGGGCCTGTAACTAACTGAATTCATTATATTTAATAATATTCTCTAAGGAATGGCAGAGTGAAGTCATATGAAATAATAAACAGGAAGGTAAATAGTGAAAAACTACTGGAGTAAGTTTAATGACAATTTTGTTTTATGCTTCTCTTGAGTTCCTGCACCAACCCTGTCACCCTGCACTACAGGAGTGATGAGACTCACTGACACTCAGGCCCTGACACCTGGCTGTGACAGCTCTTAATACTCCAAATTCTTCAGTTTAACAGCTCTCTCACCTAAAATTATACCCTTTTTAATAGACAGCGATACTCTCACAGAGATTGTTTTGAACAAATGTTCTGCACTTGATAAACAAATTGAGGCACTTAAAAACATTCTCAAAGTAGACAGGTGTAAATAAGAAAACAGGTCTTTATAAAGAACTGAATTCCTTTAGGCACCCTGGAACTCCTGTGTCAAAAATACTCATCTTCTGGCAGGCTTGGTAAGATTAAAATTAGTTCTAGCTGGCGTCACCAGAAAGCTGTAACACACAGCTGAATGACAGTCAAAAAGGTGTAAAATTCTCTTCAATTTTAGAGAGGACAAAGAAATGTGTTCTAGCTCGGTCCTTGTAGCTGAATGCTTACTGATGAGCGAAAGTGCGACCATATTAATTACCTAAGCACTGGCTTTCAGCAAACAGCCCTGAACTGCACAGCCAGGTGTCATCAAGGGCTTGCTTTTCACACTTACAAACTGGAAGTTAATCTGAATAAACTTGTGGAGTGTGTTAATTGAACTGTGCTGCAAAACCCTGTGCAGACACAATTGCTAAGGACAGCAGCTCTCCTCTGGCTGGAGATTTCTTGGGGTGTCACCCAGGCAGGGTGAGGAGTTACTCACTCCTGAAGTGCAGTGAACAGCTGGATACAGCTGCTCCCACTGGCCTGTTCCAGAGGGAAATGGAACAGCTCAGGGCTCATCACCTTCCCAGCAGCCTAAGGGAACTTGTCTCCCTCCCCACAGAGAGGGGCTGCAAGCTCTGCTCCCAAATCTTTCAATTCAGCAACAGGGCCAAGAGAGGGAGGGGTGGGAGAAGCAGCTCTTCCAGGGCCTGTCAAAAAGTAAGAAGTATAGAGAAATTAGGAAATGGCTGTTCCCTGTTTCTGCAGGTTCTTGGACTATAGCACCAATGGAAGTGTCACCAAGGGGAGACATAAAAATGGGTAGGAAATGGTTTCTCTTGAACCTGAAACAACCTGAAACAACATGGGTGGCAACTGCCAGCTGGGAATAGGTAATTTCTTAAATGATCCCAACTATGCTGCAAGACAATACCTGACTAATGTGAAAGCTATTTAGGATGTAAACACAACTGAATTAACACTGTTCTAAACTTAAGTAAGGAGCTTAATATGGCTTTGCAGCCCACTTCTGTGTAAATCACACTTCTCAGCATAACTTATTAAGAGTCTTCTTAGAGCCAAGCCCTCACCTGAAAATAACTGTGCCCTTTCTCCACTGACATTTCACAGACCAGAAATCACCTTCACGTTGCTCAGGCAACACCCACACTTGCAGCAGGAGGGCAAGCAGGGCTCTGCCTGTCAGAGACACCCAGGTTATGGCAGCAGCAGCTGCAGAGCACACTGCACTGCAGGAGTGGGAAACCCAGGTGGAAGTCAGCCAGGACCAAGGAGATAACCACTGGCTACTCAACTCTAACAACCAAAAGCCATCAGGCAATCCAGGGCAATCCAGTCACCTGCAGGAAATGCTTTGTGCTGATCTATACGTCTGTGTAACTGAAATTCTTTGTAATTATCAGAGAGAGGATTAAAAGCTCCTGGAACTTTGGTGCTATTCTGTTAGCCTGAATTTTCTTCTGAAGCCCCACAAGCAATTACAAAGACTCTACTGGCCTAGCTTTTAGAAACTACAGCTTAATGGGAGAGGCAAAAAGAAGAGGCTTTTTCTTTTATTCCATCAATTACCCAAGATCCATCCATATCTCACATGGGTATGACACATGCAGCTTTTTCCTTGACTTTTCTTGAGAAAGCCCTGGAGTGGCTTGTAATACCCCAACACACTGCACACACTCGGTCCTGTCTCAAAGCTTTTGAGATTCAGCATTTAAATCCACAAAGAATAACCAAGAAATCAGCTGAATACCCCCAAGGGTGCAACCCCTCTCACCCAGGGCAGCTCTGGCTTGGACACAAAACCATCAACATCCAGGAAACCACACACTCTGAGGGGTGGGCTTGGCCACTCTGAATCCTGTCCCAAGTGTTGGGATGCTCAGAAAACATGAGAAACCCAAAAGGAGAAGGAGCTGAGGGTTCAGACCTGCCTGGCACTGGTGCCAAACAAGCCAACCCCTTCTCCCAGCTTCCCTGTTTACTGCAATACAAACAGGGGATCCAGGGAGTTTATTTTTAGAGTGCTGCTCAATTAATCTTGGTTTCCTTGATAGACAACAGAGAACTAGTCTTGCAGCTCTGTATTAAGCATGCTCATTTTTTATCTCTATTTATTGTACAATAATTTAACTTTATTGAAGTGAGGGTTTAAGTCCCCAAGGCAGATTGAAGTGCTGAGCCTGGGTATTCCAGTGCAACAACAGTCCTTGTGCCTGTATTAGTGCCAAAGTTCCCTGAAACTCTAACTTTCAACATAGCAGCTCTTTTCCAGTGTGTAAAATTTCAGTGTTTAAAGTTATACTTTTTGAAACGTGCAAAACATACACAATTTTCCACAGAATACCTGTTTCTATTTAAACATTCACTGTTACTTTAAGGATTTCTCAGCATTTTTATTTATTTTATGGAAAGGATTCCCAAACAATTCTCTCTGTGTGATAAAATCTACTTGATGGGACTGACAGCTGGTACTAAGTATCTCTAGGGAATATTCCAAGCTGCCATTACACTTCATCTATGAGCCAGTCAAGAGACAGAATTTAATTAATTATTTTCTATCCAGAAATATATATAACATTTGTAAAGCCCAAATGCAAATGGCTGCGTATGAAGATCATTACCTCAATACCAAAATTAGTATTTTCAATACCAAAATTAGTATTTCTCCAAGAAGCAGGAATATAAAATCTGACCTTCACTGAAGATTTTCAACTCTACACACTGGATGTGAAACAAGACAGGAAATGTTATTCCAAGACTTTGAAAAAGAAAGTAGAGTTATACCCTTCCTCAAATGGAACTTGGATTTCAACTGGTTTTGAAAAGTACTGCAAAACACTAAAAGTTGTCTGTGTTTTTGGCAGCAAAGCCTGTCTTAAGAACATGGAGTAGAAAATCATAATAAAGGGTAACACAACCTTCTGTTGTACACAAGGCTTTTAGGATGGGATTAAAAAAGACTTTGTGTGATTTATTTGGAATGATGCAGCCCTGCAGTGGGACCTGGGGAGTGCCAGTGGGACACAAAGTAAAAGCTCTGTGGTTTTCAGGAGCTCTGTCCCTGCTGAAGCTGTGGGTCACACCTTGGTGCACAGGTATCATGTCGATGCAATCTGGTATTTTTGGGTTATTATGCCTGAGTGGAAAGAAAGGTTACAATAAGGTAGGAATATGCCCTCCTCCAAAGGAATGGGAATTGCTACTTCCAGCAGAATATTGCCTTGTTTGTTCCTGTGTAAAACACTCCAAAGTGTGCTGGAAATCAACCAGAGAAGAAAACTGCGTTGTTGTTTTTGGTGAAGATTTAGAAGTCACTTCTGCCATATCAGTCAAAGCACCACAATCCAATCCCAGCAGATTATTATCAATCCAGAGGGTGTTTTTTTGTAAGCTGCCAATGGGATTTAGATGCACAACCCTTATTTATTTAAGAGGAGCTGTAATTCCAAGTCTGGACTTGAAAGCAGAGTTTTATATATATATATATATATATATATATATATATATATATATACACACACACACATATATTCATACACACACACACACGTACCTAAGCGTCTGAAAACACAACCAAAGGCAAGGGAGGGTTGTTTTGACAAAAACAGTGAAGACAAGAACAACAAACCCATAGGGAACAATAACTGTAATGGATTACTGATAATGTCAGAAATGTCTGGATGGCTCCAGCTAGAGAAACCCACTGCAGGCTTGTTTATACTGAGACAAAGCAATACATAATATATTGGCCATTTGGGTTTTGCTGTTTGTGAAAGAAACTCGAGCCATTCTGTGTTTTCTTTGCATCTCCTAGTATCACTGGAGGTAACCATTAAGCTCATTTTACTTGTGAATAGGTTGAGACATAAATCCAAGGTTACAGACAAAATCTCTGATTCAGCAAAGCACTTAAGCACATGCTTAGCTGTAAACACATGTACCATCCCATAAAAGTAAAGATAATCATGTGCTTAAGTGCTTTGCTGAATCAGGGCCAAAGACAATAGCAGAGCCAGGAGGAGAAGCCAGGCATCACTAAAACAACTAGACAACTTTCCCTGCAACATAAATGTTATAAAAAGGAATAGATCATAAAGAAGATGGTTATGACTTTTTAGAAGAGTTAAGAACAGCTGTCACAAGGTGGGGGGTAGGGGCTGAGAATAAACAGGCATTTTAATATTGGTTTTCACAGCATCCTTAAGAAAGCAGAAGGTAATTTGCTTCCTATTTCATATGATGCCACTCTTCAAACCTGCATCCTCACTCGAGGAAAATCACCGCGCATTAACCAGCAGCTCTGCTAATTGATTTAAGACTGATCATCCTTCATTATTGTATCTTTGACTATTAAAATGATAAAGAAAGAGCAGACAGGTGAGGGAGAGCAGGAACTAGATGACAAGTAGAAAACATCAACATTTTTCTCACTGGGATTTTTATTAGGTAGAAAATGATCATTTCACTCAGCATCCTTTTATGTTCAGAAGTAAGCAACACACCAGGAAGGATACAGGCAGTATTTTCAGCACATTAAAGCCCTTCCACAGAGAATCCAACCATCAGTCAGGTTGAGATGCTGCAATTCACAGCCCAGCCCATGTCAAGATGCCCAGTCCTTCCCTGGGCACAGGTTTCTGCCTGGCACAGCCTCACACAAAGCAGCTCTGCCACCCCCATGGCCTCGGGGCTCCTGCTCAACTCAGAGGGATGAAACTGGAGGTGCAGAAAGCCCTTGGGGGAAAGCCCTGATTGTTCAAACAACCCACAGTATGGTTTTAATATATTTTCTGAATACATTTCAGAAACGTTGTAGGATTTTTTGGGGTCATGTATCTGCTCTGCATTTCTTTTCAATTGGAAACTGCCTTAAACTATCCAATTCAAGGTTTCTCCTATAAAGCCCTGACTTGCAATTACTCTCTCCTTTCTCTGGAGCCAGAAGTGCTCTTATCTGGATTCCCTGAGAGGAGCAGCAGGTACCACGGTGCTAACCACACATTTGGTTCACATTAACTTATCTCCCCCTTGTGCAGAGCCATAAAAAGTTAATTGGAATATGCAGCTCCAACACACACCACAACATGAGCAGGGCCAGCCAACACTAAAACCTAACTGTGTGGCAGCTCTGTTTGGAAACAAACTCAAACCTGTCAGCTCTCATTGTGAGAAAACAAAAAAGGCAACGAAATTGAGCCAATATCTTGTTCCTTCTGGTGTAACCTTGTAAATTCCTATGGGACACCACACATCACACAAACCAAACTGCTGGAGGCAGAGATGGGAGCTCCCATGGCAAAATATGATGAAAGCCAGTCGGGACCATAGAGACAGAGCAGAGCTGAGCCCAGCACACCCTGCTCCTGCCTTTCACCAGGGGTTTTCCCCAGCAGCACTCCCTGGAGTGCAGAGCCCCTGAGCAGTGTGCTGTAAAGCAGATGTGCAGTTTGGAACTGGATCCTTCAGTCAGCAGCAGCAATAAAGCAAACATCTGGGTTTAGGGGATGTCTCACACCCCAGTTTATGGAGTAATTTCCTTCTTGGCATCCTAATGAACAGCTTCCTACTCTTCAAAATTATTTTTAATTATTTTTGATTAAAGAATAAATTAATAATTAACCCCCCATCAGTGATAATAGAATTTGGAGTGCAAATCCTGCAGTTTGGGAGCCAGAGTTTAAGCATAGCTCAATAAATCAATCCATCCATCCATCCATCCATCCATCCATCCATCCCCCTGCAGCTACAGCCCTTCTTACCACTCCCACCCCTCCCCACGAGGTTTTCACAAGTCAGATCTCAGGGAGCACGGTCCTCTCCTGTATCCCCACCCCTGGTGAGTGACCACCACCCCAGAGAGCCTCCAGGAGTAAAGCCTCACTCAAGCAGTGACACAGCACTACAAATCAGGGAAAAAACTCCTTCCACAGCTTTTGACACAGAGCAGAGATTTAATGAGTTTGGCACTCAGACCTTCTAGATCAAAGTGTAAAGTCTGAATGTTTGGTTAGTTTTTTACAGGATGAGTGTTTGCTGTGCCCTGTGTGCCCCAGTTCCTTACACCCCCAATTCAGTCATGTCAAGGCTCTCCTCTCGTGGTGCCCCTGGGCAGGTACAACATCATCCTACCCTTTTCCAGCCTGTACAAAACATTGCCAAGCTCCTCAGAGGAACATCTTCCTCTGGCAGAGGAGATGCAGAGCACTCTCACAACAGAGCAGTTGGTGTTTGCAGTGCTACAGAAATATAAACAGGCTACACTAAACATCATTCACAAAAAGCATTTCAGTGCTGTTGTGCACAGGAAGCAGCAATAGTAAATAAGACATGTCCTGACAGGAAGGGAGCTGCTGACACAAGAGATGGCTGTGGGGCACTGCCCTGGAGTCGGCACAGTGAGCACAGGGAAGGGCAGGTAAAGGCTGTCCCTGTCCCTGTCCCTGTCCCTCTCCCACACACACAGAGCAAAGGTCCTGGGTGCAGGGAGCCAGGCCTTGGCTGTGCTCTCTGCACAGAGATCCTCATCTGCCCCCAAGGGAGGATGTGTTTGATGAAATTAGATGGTGTGTTTTTATAGTCACTTCCAAAGGCATTTCCTCAAACCCCACTGTTATCTCTGAACACACAAGTGTAAATAACAATATCCATTATGTCGGTGCTTCATTCAACACACAAAGGTAGCTTCTTCTCCCTTCCCGAGAGGAGGCAGTGTGATAGAAGCTGAAAAGGCCATTAGAAGCCATGACTCCAACAACTGTGTGAATAATCTCCCACCATCAGGTGAGAGGCAGATCATTAGACAGCCCTACCCTGCTCCTTGTTTCATCACAGTCCCATCCACTCATCCTGAAGGATGGCACACGCTCATTTCCCTTTTATAGAGTCAAAAATAAGACAGTAATTGGATTGAGGCTTTCAGGGGAGAGGGGAGGGGAAAAGGATCTTCTTAAACTCCCTAATGCCAATCTTCAGGACCTGTCTGATCTCTCAGTAAATGCCACATATAGGTTAATCCTCACAAATCCTCAGAATGACCTTGTCAAATCAAAGTGTTCATCAGTTTGTTCGGGGGCTACTAGATAAGAATAAACAAATGAACTCATGCTGCATGTCTCCCATCTGTCACTTAGGAGTGCTTATAGACAAGGTCTCTTTAGTGGGCACCCTGCAGCAAAAGAACTCTGACTAGAAAATGTGAGAACGAACAGATCAGCAGCCTAACTAACACACCTGTGAGCACCCTGCATGTGAAAGGTACATGCACTTACACAGTTCACTCTGTGTGCCCTAAGCATTCTGTACTCTCCTTGATTTTCCCAATTTTAAATAATATTTATTTGCAAAAGACACACATGCACCCAGAGTACAAAGTATGGTAACCTGATGCTGAAGGAGAGTGTTACAAGGACGTGCCTTAGACATCAAATTGCTCCTTTGCCATCCAACCCAATTAAAATGCAGCAGTTCCTCATTGCCTCCCACAGACTTTGCTTGGCCACTGAGCCTCTTTGGGGGCACAGGGGGTCATTTGCCCCCTTTAACCTCAGGGCCATCAGAGGAGCTCCTGCTGTCTGCTCCACCTTTGCTGCTGCCTGTGCTTGGCCTGGTGCCATTCATCCATTCCGTGCTGGCCTGCAGCCACCCACCAGATGGCAATGACTTTCAGATGGAGCAGGGTAATTTTGAACTGGTGACCCAAAAGGTGGAAGGTTTCCTAGCCCACTGCCTGCCCTCTGGCCCTAACATCTGTGAACTTGCCCTTTTCAGAATAAGGCTGCAGGCACTGAAAAATACACACACAGCATTATCAGGAGGTTGGGGTTTCTCCCTCTTCTCACAACCTCCAGCACTGTTATGTCACACTCCAACTGCTCACCTAACCACAGCTTGCATCATGTCAACACCCGAAGAGTGAAGTTTTGAATGTCTGCCTGTCATCTTGTCTCTCAAGCACCTTTGCAATTTCTGCCATGCTTTCTCTTCATGGGCTGAGGAAAGTCTAGTCAAAATTTATTATCTGTCCCTCATGTCTTAGGAGACAGCTCACTGTCATCATTAAATCATAAACTGCTGCAGTCTACAGTTTGGGCTTGGGCTTTCTCTACCACAACTTTGTTTCATCTATGTGTGATTCCAGACAACAATTTTATTGTTTCTACAAGTTTTCTACAATTTTCTTGTTTTCTACAATACATTTTTTGAAATGTGTGAAAATTTGTAGGTACAAATACACTGCAAAGTACCTGAAGAACCCAAAAGCCTCTGTGCACGTGTTTTTCCCCCTATACATGATATCCCAGTTAATCCCTAAAAAAGCACATATCCTCTCTTTGGCCTACCTTCTATGGCATTCTCTGTGGTCTGGGTTTGGGTTTTTACCCCTTTTTTCTTCTATTGCAGAATATGTCAGATTTCAAAGGTCTTTGCTTTCATGTACTTCATCCTCAAGACCATGATCACAGCAGTTGGTCCTGAGGCCAAGAAGCAAAAGGAATTGTGATCTTTTCTGAACCATGGAGGTCTCTCAGGAATCAGATGAAGATCCACTCTTTCAGGAGCTGAACAAAGAAAACAACCCTTCTAGTCCTAGGAAACTGTTCACTGAATTTCTAAATTACATCAGGCTTTGGCTCACAAAGCATCTCAGCAGAGAGGCACAGCATGAATTGAGGGACAGGACTGCAGTGAAGGGTACCCCTGGATATGCCAAGAGAATGGAAGAAAAAGGAAGGAGTGATAGGAAAAGAACCCCAAAACCCCAACAAACCACCAAAACAAACACCAAGAAATCTAACATACTTGCCATCATGCTTTTTGGGGCATGTGGACAAGGCTGCAGTTTCTGCATAACCATCCCATCTGGATGGAGTTTTCCAACTCCATCATTAATTAACAGGTTACTCCTCTGCAGTCCTCATAACAAACCCCAGAGCAAATCCTGCTCCTGGCCTCGGAGTGTGAAACACACAGCTGACTTTGGGATTATTCTTTATATTCAGAAACCTGAATAAATCACACACCATCAAGTTTATAATTTTTTCTCCTCAGAGAAATATGAAATATTACAGATCATCTTCACTACATCAGTTTCTTCACAGTCTATTAGCAAGCAAAGTCTATTTTTCATATAATTTACCAAGCCACTGGTCTAATTTCTCTTATTTCTTTTGGAGCAGGAAACATATACAGAGCATGTTCTCCTGTTACACATCACCCACAACCAACCTTCCTGTCTTCCATCCCAGGGTTCCAAGAAGTTGTTGGGGTTGGCTAGCAGCTCGAGGTGGTCCAGATCTTGGGTTTCTTTATAGAGATTCTATGAAAAAAGCTGACTATCAAAAATAAAACCTATCATCAAATAACTTCAGGATGTTTCAAGCTGGATGCTCTGAAAAACACCTCTCGCCAGACACCAGCTCTGAAGGGCTGGCAGGTTTTGTGGTGTAACAGAGGATTGCTTACAGTGCTGTTCTGAAATGAGCTTTTCCCTCACAATCTTACTTCACAGATTCCTCACTCTGATTCCCTGAAAAAAACAAATCCAAAAAAACAAAAACAAACAAAAAAACCCCACAGCCATGAAAACCCCCATAGATCAGAAAACAGGCTCAAAGCCCCCAAAAACTCCTCCCTGAGGGTACAATGGGCACGGGCCATGCTGGTCCCTTTGTGCCTGCACACCCAGGGGAAGGCTGGGCTGCAGAACAGAGCACATCCCACTGGAGCTGCCTGAGAGCACAAGGAGGACTCCAGAGCCCAAGAGCACCAGTTTGGTATTTTCACCAAGACCATGAAATCAGCTATTACAAAAAAAAGGCAGTGGAAACTAAAGTGAAGTACAGTACAGCCTTGGTACAGTCTTTCCTTACAACAAAACCCTTGCACAAAGCATTTTGTGCCAAAGATGAATGTGATTTCCCTTGCTTGGAACAGGGCAGAGAGAAACAGGTTAAATTCCAGGAGTCAAGAGACACAGGCCTGCCTCATCTTTTCCCAGCTCTGTAAGGGGAAAAAAATCACAAAAATCTGCAGTATGTCAACCTTTCCCCCCCCCCCTTTTTTTTTTCCCTAAAAGATTCAGTTTCCCTGGAGAAGCAAAGAGAGGCTGAAAGGATTTCACATTGAACCACTGCAAAAATTGCCACAATTTCTTCCCTACCAGCTGAAGAGTGAATGGCATGAGTCCAAACGTGGGCAAGGAGGTGACATTCACTTCTCCAGTCTCTGCCTGTAGCCTGCAAGAAAGGCTGGGCTGGAGAAACACTTTGGAAGATCTGCAGATGGAGGAAACTATCAAATGCCACGACTGCAGTAAGAAATGCCACTTGTGAAAAACAAATTCTTAACAGGGTTGCCAGGCTTGGACACTGCATATATACCAAATATATATGCAAAAAACAAAGCCCCGAAACTTCAGAATTTTCTTCTTCATAAAGCAAAACTGAGACCCAGCTCCAAGTGTAGAAAGAAAACTCTAATGGTAAATTGGGAATGTTTTTTCTGCCTCACTTGCATGGGCCAAATCAAGCTGGCAGCTGGCAGCTCCTGGAGGAACTGGTGTGCTGGTGTTGGGTGAAGCATTGCACCAACCACAAAAGAAGGAGCTATTGCTTTTCTTAGGGCTTCTGCTGGTAATAAACTGCAGATCTGTGTTCCTTTCCTGCCCCATTCAGACTGGTCTCCAAGGGCACTTTCACAGGAGGGTCTTGGTGGCTCTGAGACCATTTCACAGTGCTCCAGACCCCACAGAGAGCACTGGCTGCTCACAATGAGAGCGGTCACACTGGATCTGGACAGGGGCCTCCTGTTCCTCTCAGGGTTTAATCCACTTCAGCAGGGTGTGCCAAGGCAGCAGAGCACCACAGGAAAAGAAAATACACGAGGGCAGTGCCCTGCATTAAAGCATCACCAGTCCAGTGACTGCTTGGGGTCAGGTGGGGCTGTAGTAACCTCAGTTATTTCTCAGGATTTTTTTTCTCATAATTTCCAATTCCCCTGAACTGTTGACTCTCAAAATCACTTAGTAATAAAAATGTTTTGCTCCTTCTTTGCACAGGAACAACCACACTATAACAGAAAACATTTATTCCAGAGTCAAACGTATTCAAAACATTAGCTCCAGCAAAAGAAACAATCAGACACAAGAGCTTTCAGTTCCATTCCCAACAGAACACTTAGTAAGAAGAGAATGACTTTATCAACAAGCAGTAAAAACCTTAGTTTCCCATGTCTGAAAGAGATTTCATTAAATGCTTCCCTTGACTAGGTGCAGATCATTATATTTCTCATAGACTGTAAGCAATGTGAGCCTGTGTCTGCACCTCGAAGCCTGTGCTCTGACTGACAGCTCTAGGAATTACAATAAATACTGCAGAACACAAGCCATGCTTTCCTAGGAGCCCACTGCCAAACTGAGTGCTTCCTTGCAGAGGAAAAAAAACAAACAAAAACAAACAAACAAAAAAAACCCCAAACAAACAACAACAAAACAAAACAAAAAGGTAAAAACAAACCAAAAAAACAAAACAAAACAAAAAAAACCCACCAAACCACCAAACCTGGAATAGCCCCATTCAGTGGTGTTTCTCAGATAAGAAGGACACTCTCAGGGGAAGCCCCTTCCCATTCCCCATCCCTGCAGGATTCAGGCTCTGACCCCAGGACACGCTCCCCCTCCCCAGCCACGGCCTCTGAGGCTTCTCACCTTCCCAGCTCCTCCCAGCCTACCAAGGATGCAACAAAGGGGGTCCCTGTCCAAGCCTGAGGAGAGCTGAGCCTGCCCAGCCCACCCAGCCCTGTTTCAGACCCCTGCCAAGCCCCTCCTGGCACTGGAAGCTGCCCAAAACATCTCCAAGGGTTGGGCTGCATTATCCATGCACTGACTCCCTGGCAGTGATAAAGGCCACAGTGATGGTGGAAAAAGCTAATTCACAGCCTGAGAAGGATTAATCTTGCTACTGCAAAATGTACTGGATACAGCAAGGGTTAGTCAGTCATGGGGCAGATACAAGCCAGAATTAAACCAAGTGCATACAGAAAATTATGCTTTTCTTGCAAAAACAGAAGGGGGCAAATAACTGTTAAATTACATTGTTTGCTACATTTTTTACTCAGTAATCAGTGATACCCTGAGAGGTGTGAGGGTGGTACTTTACTCTTCCTACTCCTTTTCCTTCCCCTCTCAAAGCTGCTCAGCCAGTCCTGATTCAGGCAAGGACATTGCACCAGCCTGGGGAAGCAAGGAAAGCCCACCTCCATCTCCAGCACTAATGAGAATTGTCTTAAAAGAGAGGATTCAATCTTTTCCAGCCCAATTGTATTTCTCACTTGCAGATGAGTTAATCACTAATACATAGGACCACTCTCTGCCACAGGGCTGGGTCATGACAGCTCCCTCCCTGTCCTGGGCTGTACAATATGTGTGTGTTCTCAGCACAGCAGCCTTTGTCCACTGCATTCCCAGAGGAGCAGCTTTCTCCTGCCCTGCATTCCCAGAGGAAGAGCAGGCCCATCTCCAGCAGCCCTGGAGCTGCAGAGGAAAACTCCCCCCTTGTGCAGGATCCCTGCTCCAGCAGAAGCACAGCTGGCACTGCAGGAGGGCTGAGCCCCCCTGGGATGGGGCTGTGCCACCACCCTGACCCACAGGGGGACAGGGCCTGTTCTGACTCTGGCACTGGTTTGTTTTCTCGTTTTTTTTTTTGTATTATTGCATTTCCATTTCTGTTTAATTTTCCTACTAGAGAACTTTTATTCCTGCTCCCATATCTTTGCCTGAGAGCCTCTTAATTTCAAAACTATATTAATTCAGAGGGAGGGGATTTACATTTTCCATTTCAAAGGAGGCTCCTGCCTTCCTTAGCAGACTCCTGGCTTTTCAACCCAAGACACTCCTGGACCCAAAACTTCAGCCTTGCCCAGTGGATCAGGGAACATCATCCAGCATGGAGAACTCAAACACAACCCACAGCATTTCCACCAGACAGGCCAGGTTACAGCTCACAGCCATGCAGCACTCAGGGCAACCTGAAGGTTTAAACACTTGCACTCAGCTTGCAGGAAAGGTTTGTAAAACAGCAAAACACAACTTGCAAACATCTGTTTAATTCCCAATTTCTTTACAGCTCTCTGTAACCAGTGTGCTCCTTCAGAAAGGATTGTGTGTATTGCAGGTATGAGGCAGTGCTGGCAGGGAAGGAGGAGCAGGACACCTGCATGAGCAGGCTGGAGTTTCTCCATGGATTTTTCCAGGCCCCCAAGAATCAGATCAACAGAAGAATATGCAGATGCAGCAGTACAGCTGCAGCACTTTCTGTTTTAGCTTCATTTTTTTTCATTCCTTAAGGCATGCTTGAACACTATCTGTGAATAAACACCAGTAAAAGTTGTATGTGTGCATGAAGGAAAAGCTCTTTCCTTTTCTTTGGTGCCAGCCAACACCATGAAAACACTCCATGGACACCCACATCTGAGAAGAAAGGAAAGCACATGGAAAATAGTTCCATGCTAAAATACAGTCAGTGATCACTCAGAGGCTCTTAATGCTGCAGCTCTGATTGCCCTCACATGCCAGCTGAGACAAAGGAATGCAATTTAACTGTGCATTCCGAAGAGGAAATTATGTTCCCCTCTCTCTGTCTTTCTCAAGCATTTGCAGTTTTTCAGAAAATGACATCAACAGTATAAATCACCTGGGCCTAATACAATGGACAAAGTCAGAGTAATCAATTCTTATTTATTAATCAGCCTCTGTCATGATGTTCCATAATCATTATACCCCAGTTTGGACACAATAATAATGAAGCTAACAGAACAAATGCAATTTGTGGTAAGATGTTGGCAGGCAGGGGCAATAACATTGCTTGATGACAATATATTTAGGCAAACAGGTCTTGGTTGTAAGAAAAGATATTAAAATGGACAAAAACACACCAAGGAAAGGAGGTATCAGATGTACATATTTTCAACTTGTTATTAAAAAAAAGGAAAAAAAGAAGATAATAATATTAGAGACCAATCTGCATCATCAGAAATGAAGGGCTTAGGGTTATATAAAATCACAGGCACAATAACAGCATTTGAACATCCTCACAGAATCTAAATACAGATTGAGGTTACAAGAGTCAGATGAAGCAAAAAATGAACATTTCTCTTGGAAGAAAATCCTTTTAATTACAAAAAGTAGTCTGCCTGGGACAGTGCCACGGAAAGCCTGCAAATCCCAGCTATTTGTGCACACCAAAAACAAGAACCACCCCCTAAACTCTTGGCTACTTCATTTGCCTCGCCTGTGTGAATGGAAGAGCTTAGAAAATGGCCCAGGGAGAAAACCACAAAGCAAGGAATGGTGCTTAGATCCTTGGGAGCAAAGTCTGCTGCAAACGCCACATTGCTGGGGGTGCTTTTAGCTCTCAAAAACAACCTTGTTCCCATGATCAGAGGAATTTCTGGGTGAGAGGGATCACTGCACCACAGAAGGCACAGTTCAAAGGGACAGCAAGCCACACAGAATAATTCTGTGGCAATATGACCCCTTGAAATGCTCAGAGCAGCGGAGCCCTGTACCTTAAAAATCTCAACTACTAAAAAAGACAGGGTGGAAAAAAAAAAGGAAAAGAAAGGAAAAAAACTTGTTTATAATAAAGACTACATTCTGTAGCAATTTCCTAGATTCCTGGGGTTAGAAATCTAGATTGCCAATGGATAAGTGAGCCTTAAAATCACATCCCTGCTGACAAAAATTCATTTCTTATAACCGTCTCCATTTACCGGAATGTTGAATCTTTCCCATGGGGAAGGAACAAATGAAAATGTTATTTCTCTGCTCATGAACTCATACCTTTCTGTCTGCTTTTCACTGTTGGCAATTTCATTCTCTTCCAAATTTGACTAAAGCCCATGACCTGGGGGAAATAATGTCTATATAATAATCTTCTGAAACTCTAATTCTGAGTCATGTTTTTTTGGATGTTGCCTCACACTTTATGAAAATTGCACTGAGCTATGTAAGTGATGTGATGTCTCTGCTTTAACATAATAATTTTGTCTGGTGACCATGTTAATAATGATAATAATAATAATAATAACAACAATAATAATAATAATAGGGCCTCCTTCAAAAGCAACAAAACTAAAATAAAATTAATAAAAACACTAATCCATGCCTAATGATGAAAAAGATGCTGCAGCACCCCATTCCATAGGTTTATTTTCACTGCCCTGTGGAAAGAACCAGTCACAACTGGTAGCAAATTAATGGGGTGAGAGAAGCAAGCAGAACCATCCTGACACTGGCTGAGCAGCTTAATAGCCCTAAAGCTGCCCTGGCTGTGCTTGGGGGACCCCTTAAATCCAGGCACTCTGCTCCTGGCTGGGCTGAACCCCACATCTGCATGTGGGGAGAAGGCACAAACACCTCCATAAAGCATCAGTATTGGCTGGGGCCTCTCGAGCAGCTTGCTGAGCAAACTCAGCAGTGGGGATGTTTGCAGTTGATCAACTCTTCCCCCAAAAGCAGAAATAACTTCAGTGTCTGTTTATTGGCTCCACAGCCACACACCAGCTGCATCCCTGCCCAGCTCTGTAAATCTACCCAAAAAAAGCTGTACATTACCAGATGTTTATTTTATTTTACTATCCACACTGACCCATAAAATCTACAATACAGTAGATCAAATGGTAGAAATCATTAAAAACTTGCTCTGAACAAAATTGGTACTGCCATATGTTTTGGGCCTTCCTCCATGTGAAGTTCCACTTAGCTCCACAGGTATAAATCTGGAATAACCCCATTTTGAGCAACAGCTATTTCACATCTGCAGAGTTGCAGCCTTATGGGTGTTGGTATTTGGTCTCTCATGTTTCTGGTATGAACAACATATTTATTTATTTATTCCTTTATATTTATATATACACATACAGATATTATACATCCACCTGAGAAATGGAAAACAAACAAGGAATGTTTTACTGGTTGGAAAAGAAAAGCCTGGCTATGACAAGCTGAGAAATTTTTACCTGACGTACCTGAACATCAGATTTGCAGTGAACCAAAGCCCACAGCAACGCATGCTTGCTGCCAGGCAAACACCCTGTAAGTAAGATTTTTACAGACCATCCTAAATATGCAAACTGGTAGCCATTAAGTGCATCTTGAGTCATGAAGAACAGGGGGAAGTGGGAGCCCAGACCTTTGACAGCAAACAACACATTCCAGTGTGATGTGAGAATCCATGTTGTCCCTCTGACACCCTTTGAGAAGGGATCTCTCAGAGGCAGGTCCTGCAGGCTGAGCTCAGCCCAGGCACAGGCTGGGTCCCCTCTGCCTCTGGGCTTAAAGCTGCCCCATCTTCCTGAGGCTGTTTTGCAATGAAATCCAGCCCTTGGTGCAGCTCTGCACTTCTGGCTCAGGTTCTGGGCTCAGGACTGCTGTCCCTGAGCGTGTGCACGTGCCTTGTGGGAATCCTTAAAATCAGAGGGTTTGGGAAAGCTGTGAAAGGCAGGCCCCAGAGACAGCAGAACCGTGACTGGAGCTAAGCAGTAGCCATGATATTGGTCAGCAGAAAAGTTATATGAGAAGTAGAAAGTAAGGACAAATAGAACAATGGTCTGTGTATTAATGCTTGTCTAGAATAACTCCCTAAGCTGCAGAAAAGTCTATCTAGTGAGATATTAGGGAGTTCTTAGCTTAATAATGGAGCTCTGTGCACTGTGTTTTAAGGCTTACAAGCAGGTATTGTATTCCAAACAAGCAAGTATAGTTTAACCAAAGGTACATGTGCTTATAGCGATTGGATGGAACTACTGTCAATGTGCTTTCGCTCTGTGTGATTGGTCAAAAACTTTTAAAGTGAGTTGTGGCATTAAGTTCTTTGTCTGCTGCCAGGGACTTGAGCTGCTAGCATCTTCCCATTGTCATGACCATGTAATGAAGCTGATGCTGGAAAATAAAACAGCTCGAGACACGTTCCTAGCAGTCCTGTCCTGTTTGTGAGTTGTACAGAGACCCCCAGCTGGCAATAGTGCCTGACCACATACCCTCAGCAGGCACTGGAGTGGGTGACTCTGGGACACAAAAAGCTGGGGGAAGGTGATTTAATGAAGGAGGACCCTTATCCATGGCCTGCTGCATGCTAGCCCTGGGCTCAAGGGCAGGTCTGGAGCTAAAGCCCAGGGCAGTGCACTCCCTGGGGAAATGGGTCCAGCTCCTGCCAGCCACACCTTGCAGCAGTGAATCCCCAGAATTTGGGACACTATTGTATTTGCATGGTTCCCAGACCCAGAAGGAAGGAATAATGAATCTGATTCCACGTTCTCAGGAGGCTAATTTATTATTTTATGATACTATATTATATTAAAGAATACTAAACTACACTATACTAAAGAATGCAGAAAGAATACTTACAGAAGGCTAAAAAGATACTTATGAATCTCCTGACTCTTTCCAGAGTCCCAACACAGCTTGGCCCTGATTGGCCATTAAGTCAAAAACAATTCACATGAAACCAATGACTTTGGCCCTGATTGGCCACCAAAGAGTGAAAACAATTCACAGCAGAATCCAATGAAACAATCACCTGTGGGTAAACAACCTCCAAACACATTCCGAGGCAGCAAAACACAGGAGAAGCAAATGAGATAATATTGTTTTCCTTTTTCTCTAAGGCTTCTCAGCTTCCCAGGAGAGAAATCCTGGGTGAAGGGATTTTTCCAGAAAATATGACTGTGACAGGACACAGCTCCAAGCACTCTGCCCCAGGTGAGAACTGCACAGGCTCTGCCTCTTGGGAACCTCATCCTGAGCCCCAGGAGGGACACAAACAGCCCCTGACAGAGGCACACCTGGGCACAGCACAGCTCAGCCCAAAGAGCTGCACTAATGCACGAGTTACCATGGACTTGTGCAGCTTTCCATCAGGCCTAGCACAAGAACAGTCAGTTTTAAATCAATCCTCCCTGCCATTTTCCTCCTCCACACAAGAACTTTAATTTGGATATTCTTCCTAAAGCATCTTTAGATCCTTGGATGAAACCATCTGAGAAGTGCACACTCTTAATTTGTTGTTGTTGTTGTTGTTATTAATGGTGGTGCTGTAATGTATTTAAAAAAAAAAAACAAAAAACCTTTACAACTTCCTTACATGACAATGGTAAAAGGTTCATTTTAAATAATCAAGAAAGAAATCATTTCCATTAGATAAAGCAGTCAATAGCATCAGGAATGTGGCTGCAATTACTTGTTGCACTTTACAATGAAATCCTTGTAGTATAATAACCACAAGATGATGAAACACATTATCCTTGGATGAAACCATCTGAGAAGTGCACACTCTTAATTTGTTGTTGTTGTTGTTATTAATGGTCGTGCTGTAATGTATTTAAAAAAAAAACAAAAAACCTTTACAACTTCCTTACATGACAATGGTAAAAGGTTCATTTTAAATAATCAAGAAAGAAATCATTTCCATTAGATAAAGCAGTCAATAGCATCAGGAATGTGGCTGCAATTACTTGTTGCACTTTACAATGAAATCCTTGTAGTATAATAACCACAAGATGATGAAACACATTTTGTCTCCATTTCACATGACTGACCCCAATTTTGCCAAGGACATCTGAACACATTTAACATACTGAAATCTTCCATTAGGATAATGAAAATACACATTATTGAATTCTGTATTTGCTTTATAGTGCTACAAATAGCAAATTCAATCTTTCTTACTTTTGGTAGAGACTACACCTGCATAATTGTTCACATTTCTCAGAGGCTGAAATAAACTACAAAATGAAGAAAGAGAAAGATGTTGACCCCACGATCCATTATGCAGCACTTAGCTGATTTTATTTGCTATATGTGTTTAGTAAAAGGATTGTGTATAACTTAACAACCTACAAACGATACACAACTACCCTGCACAGCCAAACTGATGAGCAGGAGGTGCTGGAGTGCTCCTTGGGAAGGCAGCAAGTGCCAGTGCTCACAGCCATGGTAAAATTCAGCTTTGCTTCAAGGTACAAATATCTTGCTTTGAAATTACTGTGTGTCATGGCCAAGCCCAGCATGGAAACACATGGTCAGCCTTTTGCTATTCCTATTCAAGAAGGGAAATTTCACCCACAGAAAACTCCTATCAATGTCGGCTACAGCTTTTATCTGTTCAGTGCAGATGACACCTACCTTCTCTTTGCTCCCACGTCTATCTCTGCTTGCATACAACATTTTGCTTTAGATCGAGATATTTTCATCTCTTTTCTTATCCACAGATCTCAAATCACTGAAATTGAAGCCCCACAACTGAGATGCTCAAGGCAACACTGAAAATTGATTTATATCAGAAAAAAAGAAAAATCCAGTCATTTACGCTTCTGGTTGAATACAGTAAAGATTTAGACTTTAGATTTAGACTGCCAGATGTAATAAATACTCCTGACTCTCTTTTAAGCCAGTGGCTCATTATTTTCTTTCCATTAGCTTTAAACTTCACTGCAATGCTAGGATCATGAGTTATACTTGCAAGGTCCCTGATGTTTCATTTGGCTTCTCTTTCAGTGGCTGGCTCTCAGACCCAAGGAGGAATCCTGTAAAACAGCCAGTCATCATCCTACTCCTCTCCAGGAGCAATGCTCCAGGTGTAGTCACTTCTTGTTCAAAAGTAAGGATCCAGTCATGGATCACAGCTTTCATCTCTTGAGCTCTGCTCAGTGCAATTTGCTGAGACATTTACAGCTTATATATTCCACAGTCATTGCTCAAAACAATGTAGTAAGTCTGGATGGCAGTGAAATTTGGATCATTAACATCAGCTCCCCTCAACCAAGGAGTGTCCTTGCCCCCACATCTCCCCACCATAATTTAGAACCTCAAACAATGGTTCTCACTGCTTTGTGAGTATGAGGGATTTGATCTCAGACTATTTTGAAGTCTGCTTCACACACAGAAAGCTGCAGTGTTGAAAATGACATCACAACTCAACAGGGAAGACATTCCACACTCTGACTGCAACCCCAGCACTTTTCTGCTGTGCTTGGCTGAAAGACAGGTATGAAGCGACAAAGAAATCCACAGGCCAAAGAGGAAGTCTGAGTCTCCAACATTCCGGAAATAAATTCTGCAAATTGTTACCTGCAGCGTAACCAGGAAGGAGAGAAGTTAAAATGTGCTGCAGCCTCTGGCTCAAGGCACCTGAACTCCAGCCCAGCTTCCCCCAGAGCAGCTGAGGGGTCATTCTGAGTAAGCACCAGCAGTGCACAGGGACCTACAAAGCACTGGGGTCACTAGGGACAGTCAGGCCACGGGATCATCGTCAGTGTGCACAGAAGTGGTGCATGAGCCACATCTGTCCCGTGACAGCTGAGGCACAGCTTGCCAACATCACTGAGAATTCAGTGTACTCCTGTGACAAGGGGCTCTGGGTAGAACCTTCTCAGATCATTCACAGATCAGCAAGAATCACCAAGAATCCCACCATTTATCTGGAAATACTGCAACAGACATGATTTGGTATAAGAAAGTATAAACATGATTTGGTATAAGAAGGTATAAACATGGTTTATGTTGAGAGCGCTGTACATTACTCAAGTGCACTCGTGTCTCATGCAGATTAGGAAAATTGTTAGTTCTGTTCTAATATTCTGTGCTTTTTCTGCACAGAGACATAGAAAATATGGAGGGGACAACAATATCCCCTCCATATGACTTACAGCCTCTCCCAGAGATCACACCTTCACTGCTGTTATCTGCACTGCATGACTTCAGCCTTGTGCAGCTCCATGGCTCTACACCAGCACCAGGGAGGCACAGAAGAACACGAGCTTCCTCTCAGAGTCTGATGTTTTACAGTTATCACAGACAAATGGGCAACTGCAAACATCTAAGCACAAAGCATTGGAGACCTTGGGAAGCAAATTGCCTTCATTTGGGCTTCTGCATGTTTTGAATCCCATGATGTGATCTCTAACTGTTACTGCTGTAAGTCTGGAAGATCTATCAAAACTTTCAGACTCTGGTTTTCAGGCTTTCATCAGAATGCCAAATTTACCTCCATCTACTTCATCTGAAGGAAGCTGAGTTACAACACTGATGCATTTGGAGAAGATGCTCTCGAGGCAAAAACCTGTTCCATAAAACACAGAATGTGAGCTGCCACTGAAATGCTGGCTGAATTTCCAAAACCATTCAAGTTAAATGGAATGGTTAAAGAATAATTTCCACTAAGGAAATTCAAGTTAGAATGGTTCTTTAGCAGTCATTTTGACTGACAAAGAATGGATTCTCCATGCCATTACACTGCTTTAAATCCAGTGCATTCTATCTATTTCAGTGTTTACTAATTCCAGTTCAAGGGAGATGATCAAAATTAGAGTCAATTGAGTCTGATATAAAGAAGTTCTCAGATTTCTCCACTCCATTAACATCAATTTCTGCACTCCATTAACAGCAGCTTTATTCTGGTGTAACTGCATTGATTTCAAAAGAGTTACACCATCCTGATGTCAGTGTTAAAGAAACAGAAAATCAGAACATATTTCTTTAACAGTTTTATTATTCTGAAAAATATTACTTCCCTCAGACCATTAGTACAAAAGAAACACACAAATATTCTTGTAAAATGTAACAGCTGAACAATCTAGCAGATAAAAACTGTATTTAGATTCTGACCCAAAGCCTCCTGAAGTCAGTGACTTTTACATCAGACCCTTTGCCCCCTCTTTAACCAAAGTTCACACACCCAGCACCCAGGGTGCTGCAGTGCTGCCCTGCAGTGCTAAATGGACTGACCTTTGAACCCCAGCTGCTGAAAATAATTGCACTGAGCCACGTCAGCTACTTGCACTGCTGCCCATTCTACAGTAAGCTAACAGCTCCCACATCATTGCACTCCAAGACCAGGAGCTCCCAGCACAAGGCTCTGAGGTTTGCTGTGTGCCTGGGCACGGACACACATTCCTGCAGACACATAAATACCAACTCCAGGTATCACAGAGGATGATCTGCTCTATTAACTCCCAGTCACTGAGAATTATATGTACTGAGATCAAACAAAGAATGGGCATTGACTTCAATATGCTTTAAATCAGGCCTAAAATAAAGAGATTGGTAGGACTGAAGTGCAATAGCCTCTTAAATATTTCAAAAGCTACAGTTTAGCAGAATGAAAATGTGCCATAGCAGTGCTGTTCCTAGAAAACACACACCAGTCTATGCACATGGCTGTGAATAAACAGCTGACAGTCTCTGCATTTACTCTGAAGCAATTGCTTAAATAAAAAAATTGTCTGTGACATAAATAATCCAGTAGGTTAAATTCCCAGAAGTGTCAGCTTTTGTATTATTGATGTCTAATATTTTAAAATAAAATCAAGTACGATTAATCTTCTTGTATTACTGTAACGAGTGGAAAGAAATCACTGGCAGAATGCATTAGTGGTTATCAAAAACAATCAGCTGCATTTTCCACATTCAACCAAAATGAGTGGCTGATACTAGAAGAAAGATTAAATGGAAAACTGATCATAGGATATGGAAGCCTCTCTCTGTTTTTAATGGAAATACATATGAAAATATCATTACAACTGTGCTGCTAAGTATGCAATACTGAGGTTGCTGAACCAAAATAAATTGGTATTGAAATGCCTGACAAAAAGGTAATAACCTTGAAATGGCTTTGATGGTTCACTTTGAACTCTAGTTCTACCAAACCTTAAAAAAAGATAATAATCTAACAGAATGCTGCAATACCACCCATCCCCTTTGGGTGTAATGCACTGTACATTCTGAGTCAGGCCATGGCCCTTCAGTGCTGATCAGGGTGGAGAGGGCTCATGTGCTGAAAATAAACCCCTGTGACCATCACCAGGAGAAGGTTCTCAATCAAATACTGCCACACAACTAAAACCATGCATTGTTCCTCAGGTCAGAGGGTGTTTTTCAGAGAGCCTGACTATGCAAAGCTTTACCCACACCAGCTCAATGCACAGCCACACAGAAATGCAAACCAGAGCAGGCACTGCAGGTTAACTAACTGTGTACAAGAGTTACCAGCTCTGCATATGGAAGCACAGGTCTGTCAGGATTGTGTAAAATACCCACCTCAAAAAAGCCTTATCCTTTCCCAGGAGAAAAAAAAAAGTTTTAAATCAAAATAAGTGCTTAATTCACATGGAATTGTAAAATCCATGGGATTAGATTCAGCAGTATTATATCAGGAATGCAAAAGTTGTGTTTCAGCATTGATTAATGCCAGCAAGGCTTGAATTTGCTTGTAATTTACAATCACTTCCTTCAACAAATGTCTTCATTTAGTATTATTATGAGTTTGGCATGACAAGATTATTACAAATCACTCTCTATCAGGAAGAATCACCGAGAAACCCACCATTTATTTGGAAATACTGCAACAGACATGATTGGGTGAGAAGGTATAAACATGGTTTATGTACAGAGCACTGTACATTACTCAAGTGCACTCGTGTCACATGCAGATTAGGAAAATTATTAGTTCTGTTCTGGTGGTGTTCACAATATGCTGCAGCCAAACACATGGAAGGTGCAGTCCCTCCTGCCTGGAGATTGCAGCTGGAATTGCTGCTCTGGTCCTGGGCAGTGCTGAAGGCAGGAGAGCCCCAGCAGGGCAGGGAGGGCAGGCAGCAGCACGGAGCCAGCAGCTCTGCAAGCAGCCAGGCTGGCAGGGATGGCACTGGAGCTCTGCTTTGCATGCAGGGAGGGATTAAAATCAGATGGCCAAAGCAGTTACCATCCCCTAGACACCTCCCCCATCCCCTGGTGGCAGCTGTCCTCCCACCACAGAGAGACAATGACACAGCTCATGAAGCAGCTTCTGGAGTGCTCAGCTTTTCAGCTAGGAGTGTTTTGTCTCCAATTGGAGTTTAACTTACTGTGCTTTAGCAGCCATTCGTTCACCTGCCTTGCAGAGGAGTGATCTCCACCACAGGGCAGGACAGACAGCCTGAGGGCCACAACCTCTTCAGCTGCTTTTGCCTTTAATTTGCCACAGCTTGCAGGTCAGGGAGCTGAGGCAGGACCTAAGGCACAGGGCTGCATTTCAACAGAGCACTTGGGACCAGTGAAATCTGCAGAACAAGCAGTGATTAAAGTCAAGCAGGTGCCTAAATGCTCAGGCAGACTGAGCCCATTTAACCTGCACCAAGAGTCTGGACTTGCCTGGACAGCTCAGTTGACAAAATTCATCCATCAGGTGAATGCAGTGCCTGTCCCAGCCTGTGTGTTAATTATTGGCATTGACCTGGGTGATTTCAGTCTTATGTAGAAGTGTTGTTCTGAATGGAAAGCTTTAACAACCAATATCACAATGCACACACATTTCCACTGAACTGGCCAGGACTGAAAATGCAACATAAAGCGAAATACAACACACAATTCTTCCAGTCTTTATCATTCACACTGAATTTGCAAAGTGCAGATCATGGCAGACACTGAAACATTTTCTCATTTTGAAAGAAGTCCAGGCAAGCACCACATGCTGTGAAATATTATCTTATGGGAGTTGTTTTGATAAAAACAAATGGCCAATCCTAAAGATTAATGCTTCATATGATGTATTCAGGTTATTAATCCCACCTTCTTCTTTGCACCAGCCTCAGTAGTGAGTATTTTCTGGAAAACTGCATGGAGCCAGATGGTTAACTATTGGAAATCTATACTAAATAGATTAATGTTACCCCATGACAGGGATCAGTCATTTGTAGAGATTTCCTAATACAAACGGTGCCATTTGTTTATTCAGACTGGCTGGATGAGCTGTACTCTGAGGAGAGCCTAATTAGTTCTCAAAGATTTTCAAAACATTGGGGCCCAGCTGCTGAGCTGCAGTTCCACATCTGAAGGGAAATTACAGAGGTTTCCAAGTACCACCAACACCCAGGCAGGCAGGTAAGAGTGACTGCTCTTCAGGTGCCTCTGAGCTCTTCATTCTAACCCGGTCTGGGGAAAGGTTCTGCTGTCCTGGACAAGTTAAATATTCACAAGTGGCCACTGGAAAGCCTCCAGTGCCAGGCACAGATTAAATATTGCAGTGGTGGGTGCCATCATGCTTTAGACAGAAGAGCTGGGCACAGCCACAGTCTGAACACCCACCCACCCCCATCAGCCCCCACACAGCCCTCTCCAAGGCACAGGAACAAATTCCAACCACCTTCACAGGGTGCTTTTGTGTGTAAACTAAACTTACTGCAAGGACAGAAACAGGCATGCATTATATGAAAATTTCAAAGTGTGAACAGTACTTACTAAATTTCACAGTAGCCCTTCTTCCAGATGGATAAAAGAAGCAATATGTGCAAGGCCACTGCAATTTCCAAAGCACTCAGATTAAACCCCCTGCATTCAGGGGAGTGGTGAAGCACATGCTTTAAAGTGAAGCACACACTTAAATCCCATTGACTTCAGTTATGCATGTGTGCTTACACGTTCTCCTGAATAAAACAGATGTAAGCATGTGTTTAAACTTGAACCTCTGCTTTGTTGAGATGAGACTGTGAAGAGGAGAGTGAAATTTAAACTGATGCAAGAAATGGCGCTTTTATCTCCAGGCAACAAGGCCTTTCCCTCAGCAGAGAGCAGAGCCAGAGGTTTTTTGGAGAAAAAAATCTACATACAAGTCCTTTTCTTTTCCTTCAAAGGGACATAAAGAGTGAAAAAAAGCAAAAGAAAACCATTAAAGCAGATTGTTTTTACATAAACTACCCAAATGCTCAGTTCATCAGTTTGAGAACACTGAGAGTGTTGAGGCTGAGGCCAGGCCAGATGTTGAGTCACAAACAGCTGCTGCAGCTGAAGCCATTGCAAGCTCCCCATGGGTTTTACAGCTCCCCCATGGAATTACACATGTGCCCTGCAGCCAGCAGAAGGATCTGTTCATGCACCTTCCTCTGCTACCAGCAAAATCAACCCCATCAGCTTAAAAGAGCAAAATGAACTGGAGCTGTGATTGAATCTGTGCAGGGCTGGGCAGGGAAGGAGGTGCAGGAGCACTCCCAGCACTGGCAGGAGATTGCAGACAGTGAGAGCAACCACAGCTGACATGGCCTCAAGATTCACATGCATGCTCCATACTTGGGAGGGATATATCAGGATATTTTTTCAAGAAGTAGCACCTGAGAAAGAAAATACATTCCCAAAAAATTATATATAAAATGGTGTGTCTCAAGAGTTACAACCATTTGAATATTTTTTTTTTGGTGTAAAGAAAGGTCAAGTGTAATAGGCTAGGCTGAAAAACAAATTGAAGAGCTCATGAAAACATCAATTTGTTGTACATAAACTTCTTGAGCAAACCCCCTCCAAATAACATTTTGTGAAAAAGCATTTTCCTACAAAGTCACACAGAAAAATATGATTTGTGAGGTGTGCCACACATCTAGGGCCTGTCTGTTACTCACTGACCCCCCAGACCAGCTCAGCAGCTGGGGCAGCCACTGCAGCTGCTGGGAACTGGGAACTCTGCTACCAGCCCTGGACAGATTTTCTTTTGATTCCTGAGCCTTTGCACATCCACAACCACACTGATGGCTATGGACAGCAACTGTGAACTGGCTTCTGATTGATGAGGTCATTTACAATATATAATTATATATTATATAATTAATTATTATATAATTATGGGGGTTTTTTGCATGATATTATCTTCTCTCCAATGGTTTTGGGGTTTTTTTTAATCTCAAAATTCACAACTCACTTCTCTTATGAGCTTTTTGAGACAAGGACTATTCACATAAAGAAACTAATAAGAGGATATCAGATTCTGCCATAGTACCAAAATGAAAATCATTCTGGCACTACATAAAAATTTAAACCAAAATGTTTTACACCTCATCCCAAAATCACATCCCCTTTGATCCTGTATCATTTATTCTATATGTGTCCATTCATGATGCAGTATTTTCTCCCAATGTATATGCAAAAGCTCCATGAAACAAAGTAGGATTAACTACACTTAAATCATGGCACCTTAATTTAGAGAAGTGAGAGCTTTAAAAACAGGTATTTATTAAGAAAGTGAATTTCTAAATAGTATCCTTCTCAGTGGTATAAATATCCAACATAGACTTAATCAAGAGCACATCTTGGAGGAAATATTAAAGCAGCATATGATTTGATACCAATGAAAAAAAGCAATCAAAGCAGAGCATGGCAATAAATTAATAGAAAAAGTTATCTATCCAAACCAGACTAAAAGTAATTTTGTAAGTCAGCAGTAAAAAGTTGAATAAACACTAATTTAATCTATTTTAGATGCAGCAGTCAACAGATGAAATATTTTACTGCTCTCTAGCTATGTGAACACAGTCAACTGACACAATAATTGAAAAGAAGGGGGAAACAGAGACCCTGTGGAAGCAGGAGCACAGGAACACAGGGAGGCACAGAGCTCCTGGGCCAGGGAAGCTGCTTGTCAAGGCAAAGCTGCAAACCAGAGTTTGGATGCAATGACCTGCAGAGAATGGCTGTGACCTGTTTCTACCATCCTGCCTTTCCATGTGCTTTTAGGCAGCTCAGTCATCCCTTTATAGGGAAGAAGCATTTCCCCTTCCTCTGGGCTGTGCAGAGAAAGGGAACAATGAGCTCCTCCAAAGGGGTCTCCTGTATCACGAGCAACAAATTCCCTGGTACTGTGCGATGAGGAAGAAATAGATGGGAGAAACAGAACAGGTTGTCAGTGGAATTTCTTGGGATTGCCACTTCTCAAAGCCCTGTATTCCAATTGTTCCCTTACATATTCATCACCAGCATCAGGCAGAGGCCCCTGGGGAGGATCTGGAGAAGTTTTAGGAAGCCAGGCTAGCAACAGCAAAAGAGTGCTATGATTTATTTCCTAGCTGACATTATTTATGCAAGTGAGCATGTGACAGCCTGAGTACCCACAGCTCTCCCCACGCTGCCTCAAGTTCTCTTTATCTTTCCAAACAAGCTGCAGCAAACCCACCTTCAGCTGAACATCCCAGGTGATATTTTCAAGAAATAATAAAGAGGCTTTAGTTATTATCACTCCAGGCATTTGTACTGCAGATAGGCAAGGAAAAGGACTTTATAACCGAGCTCAGAAATGAATGAAGAGCAAATTCAAAGCAGTTTAATGACACTCAGACAATGATAGCAAAGCAGAGGAAGGAAAAAAGAAACACTGGGAACTGAACTGCAAAGATGAAAGCAAGAAGTAATCAATGGATAATGATGATACAAGCAACAAAATTAAAGCTAAGCTTTGACTCTGAAAGGCACCTAAGCAAGCGAGCTCCTAAGCCTAAAGCCAGGCACAAACTTGATAAAACTCAGCAGGTTAACTCAACAACAATTCTTCCTCAAATCTTCCTTTTAAATAAATGAATGTAGACATTAGAACATGGTTTTCTAGTTAAATACAACAAAATTTCTACTGATTCAATGAGAACAGAGTCCTTTGAAGTGATGAAGTACTCTATAAGAAAGAAAATGGTGTTCAGAGAGCTGTCAAGTGGCCTCTTGCTATGAATTCATAATGATGTCAACCTTTTATTTACTGTTTCTATACCACAGGCAATGTAAGTAAGCACAATGTATTTAGTAATCTAAAACCATAAAAATATCTGCAAACTGCTGGGAAACACTGGGCAAGTGAAAGGCACTGGGGATGAATGAAGAAGGATATTAAGAAACAGAGGGGGAATCACAAGAAAGTGTGTTCTTTTGCCTTCTTAGGGTCAAGGAGTCCTTCTACCACAGAATAAAATGCAGTGTCACACCAGGTGTCATTGCATGAATACATCACAGAGCCAAGGAAGACACTCTGCTCTCATTGTCATTTGCAGACTTTTTTCTCTTTCTTTTTTTTAGCAACATTAAATTTGCATTAGCTTGGATGGGGAAAAAGGGTGGCATATAAAGGGAGAGAGGGCTGAATTAATATTCATAAGCAACACACTGGAAGAAGGAGAAGGGGTGATTGAGGGAGCTTGGAACGGAAGAGACAGACATTAGTCCTGGAGACCTCCTGCGTCACACACTCTGCTCCCAAGCAAGAACTGCTGTGTGTCTTCCCCATCCACGCTAAATATTGCCTGTTCTGAACAGCTTTTGGATTCCCCACTGCAGGGCACTCCGGGGAGGAAGCTGTTTTGGCTGCAGTTGGGCAGGAGCAGGTGGCACTCAGCAGCTGTGAGTAATTTTGCTCTCGTTGGCAGCTCGGCGGTTCTTGGACTCGGCACAGCCCGAGTGCACTGGGGAAGGGGCAGTGGGGAGGGAGCAAACAAGTCCTGGTGCTGTTTAACAGCATCCTGGGCTCCAGGCTGCCTCTTCCAAGCTGGCAGCTGAGGACAGGGAGGTGGCTGCAGGGCTGTGCCAGCTCGGGGTCAGGCTGGCTGTGAGAGCCTGGCACAGCTGCCACCCCGAGGGGAGCAGCCCTGCAGGGCAGATCTCACTGCTGTGCAGGAAGGGAGGGAGGGAGGAGCAGGGCTCAGCTCTCACCAGGTGGGAGTGATCTCTCTGCACAGGGACTGTCACCATCAGGCCCTTCCAGAGAGCCCCATCACACAGCCCCTTCCCCAGCATCTGTGCTGCCAGTTCTCCAACCCCTGCATGTGCCCATCTACAGAAACAGGGGCTGCAGGTGGAAAACTTCTGGGGCTACTGCTGCTGTGCCAAGGTACAGCAGTACAAATGCTTCACTTGTTACATTTAATGCCATATTTCAGCAAAGAAAATAATCAGAACCTGGATACCAGAAGTGTGGCAAAGCCATCAAACTCTTTGTCAGGAATCAGTTACTTCCACCTTCGGAAGCCACAGGAGAAAACAAAAGCATGGAAGCAGAACAGGAGGCAGCAGCTCTCTTCCCTTCTCCATTCCTCATCACAACAGAGGGAACATGGACTTACATGACCATCTCTGCTGGAAGAATTTTTTTTACATGCTTGAAAAATCTCAAATCCCTCTCTTTTCGTTTCAGCTGAGCACCACAAAACCCCTCACACCTGGGGTCAGAAATGATTCCTTGAAACTGCAACACATTCCTCTTGCATTCACTGATCTACCCCAGTCCAGCACTTGGTTTGAAAGGTTCCTTGCATTTCCAAATGGCACAAGTGTCACCATGTGCTGTGCTGATGCCACTCCAAACATGAACTTCACTCTCTGAACCAGCCTGGCACATGCAATCATCAGAACAGTTATTTTTTCCCCCTCCAAGTTCACCTTTCATCACCATCCCTGACAGACAAGTCCTCCTTGGCAAGGATTAACACTTTGCTAATGAAGTTATCTGCTGATCTCTTATTTTGCCTGGTATCTGTTCTGCCACCTAAGAACCTCTTTTCAGGTGCTAAGGTGGAACAATTAGTCAATGCTATCAATATTAGGAGGTTCTATTACAGCAATAGCTTGAAATCTGTTTGCCCAGTACTCCACAAACACACAGGTGGGCACTATGATGAACACACCTTCTTGTGATTCCTCTCTCTGTTTCTTAATAACCTTCCTCATTCATGCCCAGGGCTCTTCCTTTGCCCACTGTTTCCCAGCAGTTTGCAGATATTTTTATGGTTTTGGTTTACTAAACACATTGTGCCATGGAATAAATACAGGCCATGGAATGAAATGAACAGCCAAATCATTCATAATAAATTCTCATAGAAACTACTCTCATTCACAGACAACTGATTTTTACAGGTTTTTCCTATAAATTATTTTACAGTGATGCTACACAACATGTCCAAGTCCGCTGATATTACATGCCAGCCTTGAGATTGTGCCAGAAGCACAGTCAGGAATGCAGAGATGGTGGCATAGCCCCAGGAGGAGCAAGCAGGGGCAGCAGTGGGGCAGGCAGCAATGCCCCAGCAATGCCAAGGGCACGGCTGTGACTGCAGGAATGTCCCAGACTGCAAGGCAAGATGTGTTCTATTGTCATCTGTTAGATGTGGGGCAGTTCTCTTCTGCTCATTGGGCAGTTTTCTGTATCTCTTCCACACCAATCCTCCATCTGGGGGACATCTGCTGATAATGGAACATTGAATGTCCCTGCATGGCTGATACAAACTACAGCAACCCAAGAGGGAGGAGCCAAGCATTCCTACCTGGATATAATCTGAGATCCTGGGACAGCAAGACAGCTTCTGCACTGGATTTCCCAAAGAAACAGCAGCTGCCTCTTCCACTGGATCTTCAGAGGAAGACTGCACCCTTCTACAGGATCCCTGCTCCAGCAGAACCACCCCTGACACTGCAGGAGAACTGCAGCCACAATTCCAATGGGACTGCTACCAGCACCCTGACCCACAGGGTGTCAGGACCTATTCTGACTCTCACAGTGTTGTTTTGGTTTACTGCATTGTTTATTTTATCTTTTTATTTTCTTCCCTAATAAAGAACTGTTATTCCTGCTCCCATATCTTTGCCTGAGACCCCCTTAATTTCAAAATTATAACAATTCAGAGGGAGGGGGTTTACATTTTCCATTTCAGGGGGGGCTCCTGCCTTCCTTAGCAGACACCTGGCTTTTCAAACTGAAACAGAGGTCACAGCCCTGCTCACCTCAGGCCCCAAACCATGCCACGGCTGGGCTGAGGAGTGCTGTGGCATCCACACCCCTCTGTGGGAGGGAGAGTTCACAGATCTGGAGAGATGAGATTTCAGGAGGTGAATGTAAGCTACTTCAGCTGAATGCACATTAACCCTCAGGTGGAGCAAAGATGAAAATATTTGCCCTGTTTTTTCTTTTTAAACAGATTTACCACTGCTAGAAGAAAGGCCATCAGAAACCTTGACTTCTTAATGGTCTGAGAGCAACAATAACCTAACAACCATTTTCTTATGGACAAAATACTCCCAAATACTTCTAATGAACCATTACAGCATGCATTGCAACTTTACAAGCCTTCATTTAATTACTTCCACTGAAACAAACACACAAATCTTCCAGCTCAGTGCTGCCACACATACAGACTCTCTGAGCACCAAGCCCTCAGCAACCTTCTTCTGATGGACATTTTTTTTCCAGGAAATGACACAGAGACATAGGTAAAAGGTGATTTAGATAGACTGCTGTGTCACAAATTGTCAGGATCTGATTTAAAGACCTTGCCTTTGTCAAGAAAGACAGTTGGGTGTCTGCTTTAAAGAAGTACTGGGAATATTTTCATCAAAGGTTTGAATTGAAAAACAGTGGGAGGTAAATATCTGAGATGTTGCCAAGAAAGCCCGCTATATCCGTGCAATTACCATTAACAGGGGACAGCAGTGGTTCAATGAAGTAATTCAATCTGGTGTCCTACATTTTATCAGACAGCAATTTTGAGTTCTGACATAAAAGGCTGAGAAAGGGGATTGGACTCTTTTCTCTGAAATTCAGCCTTAATTCTTGCAATCAGGAGATGTGTTCTCTGCTTCAGGTACAAGCCTACTGCCCCTCCAAGGGACTCAAAAGAATAACCCAATATTCACCTTCAAAAGAAGAATAACCTAATATTCACCTTAACACCACTCATTGGCATAGGAACAAGTCATACTTTGGGCAAGGCTCAGAGCTGAGTGCCTGCAGCATTACAGCAGTGTTTTCCTCCTGACTTAACTAGCTCAGCATTTCCTTACTTGTGAATTTTGCAAGAAGACCTATTGTTTAAAAAAAAACCCAAAAAACGATGCAGCCAAAATTAATAAATGTATTCTTCTAAAATTTGAGAGACTGCATTTCTCAGAAAATGGTAAAATGAAAAGCTTATGGAAACTGCCATCAGAATAACACCAGCACATGGCTTCTCCTCATCATCCATCCATAGTGCACACTCCTGGTTCCTTGGAGGCTTTTGCATTATCTTCCTACACAGAAATCCTATCAGTCAGTCCATAACTGCCCTGGTGCTTTCCAAGGTCACCAGGTCTGCAGGGCAGCTCTGTATTTCTTATTTCCTTACTTGTGAATTTTGCAGGAAGAAAAAGACCTATTGTTTAAAAAAAAACCCCAATAATATGATGCATCCAAAATTAATAAAGGTATTCTTTTAAAACTTGAGAGAGAATGCATTTCTCAGAAAATGGGAAAATGAAAAGCTTATGGAAACTGCCATCAGAATAACACCAGCACATGGCTTCTCCTCATCATCCATCCATAGTGCACACTCCTGGTTCCTTGGAGGCTTTTGCATTATCTTCCTACACAGAAATCCTATCAGTCAGTCCATAACTGCCCTGGTGCTTTCCAAGGTCACCAGGTCTGCAGGGCAGCTCTGCATTTCTCCTCTGCAAGGCACCCCAGGCTGGGGTGAGCTTCACTCCCTCTCCACACAGGGCCCACCCAAACAGGCACCACAAATCCCCTTTCCAGGGAAACCACCACATTTTAGCCTTTCACCTCCTTTCTACCACAATGCTTTTTGCCATTTTACCTAAGAGTATGCTGGTCTATAAATTCCTGTGTTACACCATGCAGAGATCTTGAAAGGTTCTCCTGTTAATGACACATAATTGAAAGGTTAAATCATATTTTACTGAGCAAAATCTCACCACAAACAATAATGCCATGAGATAATTTCCAACAGGAACAGTCCAGTGTCACTCTTTCCACTGGGCTGCAAATTCCACCAAGTTCCAAAACATCACAAACAAGGGAAAACTGGCTCTTGTGTCATACAGAGCATGGTCAGCCCCTTTTACACATCACCCAAAGCCAGGACTCCCTGCAGCACTCCAGTGAGGGATTGAACAGCCCTTTCCTTTTCATGAAACCGTACAGAACCTCTCTACAGACTCAACAATCTTTCCTCCAAAATATCAAACATACAGTGCAGGCAATGCTGCTGAGCATTCTCTTGTACTGATATGAAACTGAGGCCCTTGGAAGATGGAGGCTCTGTGTATGACAGCTTAACTGCTTGCAATCAAACTAATTTGCAGTAGGATGACCTGAAATGAGTTTAAAAGCACCATAATGCATGTTTAGCAATCAGTGAAGCAATCCTTTATTATTCAGGTTAACATCTGCAATTTGTGTCATGAGTTATGGGAAAGAGAAAGAGGGGGAACACAAAAAAGAATCCTTTTGCTTTGCAGGAGTTGATGAGCAGAACACGAGCCACAGTAACATGGGGCATTTGAGACCAAACAGACTGACTGCAAATCTTAAGTCTTTCTGCTACTTACAGAAATCTTATAATGTCCAGAAGAAGAAATTATTAAATTAAACACTTGCAAATAAATGATTGTCTTGATTTTTCTAAATTGATTTTTGCTGGAAAAAAAATGATTAAGCAACTTCACCTGAAATACCACAAGAAATATGAACCAAGAACACCTGCAGGATTCTAAACTGTAAATGAAGTTATCAACCAGCCACTTTCAACACTCCCCTTTCTACTGGTTACAGAAGAGGGACACCCTTCTGACAGATAATGGAGAGTTTCATATCACCCCTCCAGATACATAAACCCTCTTATTCCCTTCCTTTCCCCCTTATTTTTTTTATGATATCTCTATTCATCACACTTGTAATCCTTGGAGAAGAGGTGGCTCCAACAAGGTAAGTGAGGAACATGCACATAAAGAGGAGGAAAAGGGAAGCATTTGCTGAAGAAAGGCAAGAGCAGTAAATGTAGCACCATTCCAGAAATAATAAAAATAAAATTTAAAAGAAACATAGGAAAGCCACAGAAGTGCAAAGCTTAGGCAAAGCACAAATAATTATTAATAATTAATATGTATTAATTATTATTTAATTATTAATTAGACAAAGCAGAGAACTGCTCAAGAACTCCAGCAGGAGTGGGCTTGGGCAAGGAGCACACTCTGCTCCATCCTGAGTGACACCTCCTTGGGGATGTCATCCCCTGAATCACTAAAGGACTGTCCTAAAGAAATTACTGTGAAGTTATTGAAGAAGTTTCATTGTTCAGACAGAGGGTGAAAATCTGTGTTTCAGCAATGAGAGGACAAACCAGAAAGACCTGAAGTTGTGAAATCTGGTCTCAGTTCTGTCTGGTTGGGTAAGAAACTGCTGTGGTGTCCTGCTCTCCTTCTATAGCATTTGGACAACACAGTTTCACACACACAATCCAAAGAACTGTATGGATTAATATCTTAAATTCAAAACATGTTATTCAAAAAGCACAAGCATGCATTAGGGCAGGATTCTACAGTGTTTGAGGAAATACCATTCTGAATGGCTGTAAAATAACTCCAACCTTCACCATCTCTGCTCAAAATTTTCTGAGACCTATCCTGACCAAATTCCAGCTCAGGTCATTTATTCTACTTGCCTAATCTTTCCCCAAATACTGAGTTAATAATATGTGAAGTATATAGTTTCCTTCTCCAAAAACTGTTGTTTTCCTCCAAGTATTCTTATTGTGATGAGCAGGATGCTGGAAATGCAGCTGCTCTTGTTCTTCTTGCTTTGCTGGTCATGTTGTTAGCAAACTGTTTAATTAGAGTCTCAGCTCTCCCTAGGAACAGCACTCTGGTTTATAAATGCTAAAATTAATAGAGCTGGGGTGGACTTTATTACATGCAATGTATTTAGTTGGCAATGATGATGTCTCCCTTACAGCAGCAGTTAGAATAAACTGCATTTTTAATGGCTCTTGGAAAACAAAAGACAACACCTAAAAGATTTTAGATGAAGAAACACCAGGTTTCCTGGTCTCAGTGCACCATACCAAACCTACTCCACTGAGGGCTGCAAACACTAATGAGTAATTACAGCCCACAGAGAGATTTCTACTGGGGATCTTGTCCACTTTGCTCCAATCTGAATTTACTATCAGAAGATTCATAACCTCTGTTGTCAGCTTCACTTCTGCAAAGAATGGGCACATGGAGAATTTAAAGTGAAGTTAAAATGGATTTCAATATACCCTTCACAATAATAGTTGGTAAAACTAATTACAGGGAGAAAATTGGAGATCATTCATTACCCTACTAAGCAAATTAGGATTCGTTAACAAAGATTTATAGTGCCAGAGAGAGGATAACAAGGATCCTCTTTCCAACTCTATTCACAGGGGACATGACAGTTTATGGTGTGGTGCTGTCCCAACAGCCACTGTGCAGTGCCTTTGTGGACCTCAGGGTGTTTCAGATGGACACACACTTTCACACCAGCAAAATACACTTAAATGTTTGGCTTCTGAAGTCAAGCTCTAAAATTAACTGAGCAGCTTAACCTACTTGCAAGAGCAGTTTTTTATTTACCAACACCACTGTGCACGTGATGGAGCAAAGGACTGCATCCCTTCTGCAGCCTTAGCAGGTTGGACTTCTTGAGCTCCTTTCAAACAACGCTTTTGATCTGATCTGCTCTCTCCTGGGGAAGCCAGTGGGTCCTACTGCACTCCACTGGAGTGGAGTCTCTTCACAGCCCCTCACCCAGCATCACAGACCTGACCACCTCAAGGAACACAGCTCAGCTCCTCAGGACCACTGCCAAAACACATGGACCAGGCAACGAGGGAAAACCTGCTCTTTGAAGGGCTCTCTGAGAGCACAGAATGTGCTGCTGTAACTAATTCCACATTTCTTCTGCAGGATGATGCCTCAGATGAAAATCCCTCCCAGTGCACAGAGAAATAGCTGGCCTTATCTAGGCCAAAGATTGGGTTTTCCATCACATCCATACCAAACACCACTGGTGCTCCCCTTATTCTCCCTGGGATGGGTTTTTAGAGCTCTGAGTAATGTAATGCAACATTGCACAAGCCAGTGTCCCAGTGGCACGCTGGAGCTGCACAAACATCTGCTGAACCCAACCCACTCAGGGCCAAATTGGATAGCACAACTGATTAGCCAGAGCCTTGGGGAATAAGCTCACGATTTATGTTTGCCTGAGTCACCAACCCATGTGCAAAGCACAGTTTTAGCTTTTCTTTCTTTTTTTTTTTTTTTTTTTTTTAAGGTGGAGCAAGAGCTCTGTTTGGAAAAGAAGGGTCACAGGAGTCTTCTGCCTTCCCAATGTTATTTCCATCACCAGCTTATTACCAAATTCTACCCAGTTCTGAAAAATTCACAAACTCTCTGCATTTGAAAAGAAAATAACACAAACATGCACTCAAAAAAAAAGCCCCAGAAAACATTAAAAGAGGAACAGAAAATACTCAGAAACTGGAACAAAGACTCAAGAAGCAGACATATACAGAAATGGAAATTAAGTTGCCAAAAGCAGAGAAACTGTACACTTGCCAAAGAACCTGACAATCTTGGGAATCAGAGTTGTTGTTTAGAAGCAAAAGACTCAGTTATTTAAGTTTTGATTTCTTCTCTGTTCTATATTGCAAACCATTGAACCTCTATCCACTTCAACAGGAATTTGGCTGTGTGCAAGATATACAAACAAGCAAAAACCATCCTTCAAAGCTAGGTAAGAGAAAAAGCTTTACTGTTATACAAATTCTAATTGTATTCTAAAACATCTCAACCTTCTGAAATCTCAAGACAGCTGGACAACATTAAAAACTCCCATAATTCAAACAGCTTTCCTTTTAAAGTTAAAAAGATGGTGATTTTTTTTTTTTCTAAAATTCTAACTACTTTCCAATTATCTGATCTGACATCTTGATGAGATATAATCTACCTTATAATCTGTCTTTGATGAGAGACAATGACAATTTGCAATGCAAAAAATATCACAGACAACTGGAAGATCTTCCAGGAAGTATTAAGTTATGATTTCTTAGGGTGCACCAATATTAACAGCATGCCTAAATTTTTTTTCACATGCACCAATCATAGATATGGTGATTTTTTTTTCTAAAATTCTAACTACTTTCCAATTATCTGATCTGACATCTTGATGAGATATAATCTACCTTATAATCTGTCTTTGATGAGAGACAATGACAATTTGCAATGCAAAAAATATCACAGACAACTGGAAGATCTTCCAGGAAGTATTAAGTTATGATTTCTTAGGGTGCACCAATATTAACAGCATGCCTAAATTTTTTTTTCACATGCACCAATCATAGACTGGACTGATCCCACAAGAAGCAATAAAGTCAGGCCAGCACAAAAGGCTCCCAGGAGAATTGGAATTATTTTTACCTCCTATATTCTGACTATTGGTTAAATAATAGGCAAAAAGGATGGGAAAGTGTCTTCTTTGACAAGGACACCAAGACAGGTGAAACACACCAACAAAAATGTCTCCTAAACAGAATCTACAGAAATACCAACACCTGTGAAAGGAGTAGGAGAGAGTTTTTCCCAACTGAAATCCAAACTTGAAGGTGAATTTAGAGCTCATTGACAACTTTGCACCATCCCCTCTCCTTCAGTGGCCACTGGGCCCATTTTGCTGAAGGCAGCTCATTCCAAAGTCAGTTCAGTCCAGGGCAGCTCTATCAGCCAGCTGGGTGTGGGTTGGGCTGATCACCTGATGGAGATTCCCAACCCTCTCCACTGCCAAAGCAGGCTGGGAATGGCCTCCAGAGCATTTTTCCTTTCCCTATTGCTCTTCCAGAAGCACTTACACAGAGACAACAAGATCAGAAGAATTCCAGCTCTGCCAGTCAGATATTGATCTACTTACAGTATAAAATCAGGTAAGATTCCAGCTTCACACTACCACTGAAATTGCATAATGAATTACTAGGATGGAGCTATCATAGAGATATTGGAGGAATGATTTCGTGTTCCTGGGAAGTGTCAGCTTTATAAATGTTCCTTAAACACTCAGTGATCTCTAAAGAGTAAGAGGATCTAAAAGTCATTTTAGCTTTGCTGTAGCATGCACAAACATTGCAGACACATGGCCCATCCCATCCCTCAAACCTGAGTGCCTGGTGCAAGCAGGGTCCTCAGAGGGGATTCCAAGCTGGATTATCTCTATGCTAGCAACATGAAGATTCCATTAATACTTGATTTAAACAGCAAACATGTGCTACTTAACCCATACCTCAGTGTTCATTCCTTTCTGAATGAAACCTGCTTCCCTCTGCAGTAGATGTCCATCAGTCCATTTTCACCTACCTGGTTCCTCTGTTCTCTCTGGTGAGCTGCAGTACAGAATATTTCATAGGCCAGTGTACAACATACACCAAATCATCTCCAAGGGCCAAAGCTTTATTATTATCTATTAAACTAGAAGTTATTTTTACTGTATTTGAGACCAATGACCCCTGTTTTGATGTTCTGGGTTAACACCAAACACAAAAACTAACAGTCTTTCCTAGTCAAAAGCTTTGGAAAAAAAGAAGTCAGTTCAAGTGCATATTCCTTTAAACATTGATAATACAATAATTACATTGATCAGAAACATATGCTAATTGGATCACTCTGGAGCATTTTTCTCATTGTCTGGTACCACCAAACACATCTGGGTTTTATTTACCCCATGTAAGTTAATAAGAGTATGGGCTTTTTTAAAACAACAAGCAAGATAATCCTAAAAACAATTTTCCAAAGTGAAAAGGGAGGGGAAAAAAACCTTCATGTTTCATCAAATACTGTGTAAGTGTAAAAAGAACTTTAAGATAGAAACTGAAGCACATTTTCTACCTACTTGGCTATTAGTGAGGAAAGAAAAAAAGGAAGTTAAAGACTCTCAATACTGTGACTATAGAAAAGAAACAGCTCAGTTAAATATATTAATGGCACCAACAAGGGATGTCTCCCCCACCTACACAGACCCAAATTGGAATGATTTAAGGTGCCAATCCATCAGCCCTAGAAGATGTCAGGCTTCTTCTTGTTACTGAATCCCTTGCTCAGGAGAGCTGGAAACTTTCAAGCTTTCTGTTGGAGCATAGGGGATGCTGACACCTTCCAGATTTTCACTTTAGTGGACCAACCCACAGACAGTATGGTGCAGGGAACAGCAGATGGCTTCTCTTCTGTTACCTCTGCTGCCTAGAGAGGAAGCTGAGCACTGCTCTCAAACCATGCATATTCAGCTCTCCCTGCAAGGAGAACACGGCTCATTTATCCATGGCACAGCCCCCCAGCCCATAATACACCCGTCCCATTCCAGAGAGTGTCTACACACCTCTGTATGACTGCAATTTTCCCAGACAAAGGAAAGCAATTCATTCTGGACTATGGAAAGACATTTAAGGTTTACTTTTAATTCTAAATAAATGTTGAGCCATTTGGTATAATTTTTCCCTTCATCCCCACCCTCTTAAAAATATATGACACAAATCAGGGCAAGTGATGAAAAAAAGGAAACCAGCTTGTTTTTGTTTCACAACTTACCTTACACTGATCTAGGCCTTGGTGTAATTAGAACAACTACCACAAAACTTTTCCACCTGAGGATGCTCTTTTCATACCTCACCACCAGCAGTGTGAACATTCTGTTTGTGCAGAAGTCCAATGTAAATCCAGCAGGACACAGCATTTCTCCAGGTATTAAGCAATTTTGGTGCAATTTTTGTGAGACCACATGTTCACAATTTAATCCCATAACTTTCTTACAGGATCACAGACGTCTGTGACAAAAGACTAAATTCACCATGAACTAATAGAAGAAAATGACTCTCTGGGAATGTGACAAGAGTGCAACCAAGTTTTTCCATCATGTAATTGAATACCATAGAGTTTACTTTTCCCCAGAGTTCAATGAGAATATAGGAGGCTTTGATTATGCTGATAACTTCACAGAGCAGTGCTATGGGACAAGGCTCCCATTTTACCCACCTGGTTTTGGACATACACAATGCTCTGCTTCTCCTACAGTTATTATAAAGGCAGAAAAGATGTGCTTGGAGAATATAGCATAAGTTGCAAGAGAAACAGGATATGAGCAATTTAGATATAAATCTTGGAAGAAATAAGCAGTACATTGGATTGAATGGAAATTTTTTTTCACTTCCAAACTTATCTGTGCAAGTAGAAGGTATATTGATGAATGTGGGAATGAACAGAAAGGTATGAATATAGACTGTTAAATCAATACAGGTGCATGCAAATTAATCACAAACCCAAAAAAATGGATCAATTCTCAAATCAGCTGGGGCCTGATCTGCTTCTCAGGACATAAAATGTAAATCTGGCATAAATATAACTTCTGTGTTTTTCAAGAGTGTCCATGAGCCACGGGCTTTTTTAGAAAGCAACAGGTAGAAATCACTGTGCCACATTCTCTGGGCTGTGGTACACAGGAGATGAGGCAAAGCATTGCAATGGGCTCTTGAAAATCTGTGAATCAACAAGAACGGGTGCAAGGGGGAATCAAGGTCCTACCATCTCCCATTAGAGAGCTGGTGAGACCACGGCTCATTTTATTTGCTATGATTGTGTAAATTAAGTGCTGTTAAAATGTATGTAGTAATTAAAATGACACCTGATCAGTTCAAGAAAGCACAGAGCGCCATGTTGGAAATGTTACTTGCAGGGCATTTGAGGAGGAAGGAGTGAGAAGGGTGCACCGAGCCCTGGGCAGAGGGGGCTGGGGGGTGTCCTGTGTCCTGTGCAGGGCATTTTGTGTGAGGAACACTCTGTGCTGAGGCACACGGGTGAAAGTGGAGGTACACTTACAAAGTAGCCTGTTCCCAAGCTGGAAGGAGCTGAGCTCTGCAATAAAACACAAAGACAAAGTGGAAAGTCAGTGATGGTTTTTAACACGTTCCAATCCACACAGCTCATTACCAGCCCTTTCCAAGCTTTTCATCACCACATCACAGCACCAGCGTCCTGCCCCTTGTCATCTGCTACTGAAACAAACACGCTGTTGCTTAATTTTTCCCTTTACATCTCTCAACGACTCGGAGATGGTAACGTGCTATTTACTGAATTCCAAGCGTCTGCGGGTGGACGTAATTGCCAATTTATTTGACAGGCAGCTGGGTAATGAATTAATGATGGCATTTCGCCCTGCACTGAGACTAAACAGACACTCATCAACCAGCCTCCCTGACATGCTGACATTCAATGCCCTGGACTCCAGCTCCTCAGCTTCATGGCCACAAAGGGGCAGGCGGGAGGGGGAGAAAGGGAAAAAAAGTAGACTGACTTCAAAACAAAAAGCCCGGTGGGTTTGGATGACTTTTTCAGTGTATGACCTGTTTGCCAATTTATTCCCGAAAGGCCCTGGTTAGTACACACATAGTGCTTTTCTAAAATGAGACATTTTGTAAACATAATTAGTAGTCTGAAATGTAAAGAATGCGTGGGCACAGAGAAGCTGCTTTAGTCAATGTACCATTTTCTGGAGAATGCAGTCACTACAATTTCCCATTTGGATGTCCACATTGTTTGACAAACCAACGATGATTTAGAAACAACAACAACAACAAAAAAAAAATGCAAACAGCAAATATCTACAGTGTGAAATAGATTTCAAAACTCAAACTTATAAAAATAATTAAAAATAATATTACTAACATGGAAAATAATCAGTTTGTTTAAATGCTTTTAAAAAAAAGCATCATGAAATTCAGTTTAAGTGGGACACGATCACAACCTCTATAGTCACAGGAATTAAGGAGATAAGTGGTTTTGTTTCATTAGTTTTTCATCTAAGCAATGGGGATTACACAGCAGGTTCTCTCAGAGACATGGGGGATCCTGGTGCTAATCCAGGTCAGGCTGTTCCATTACAGGGGCACCAGTGCCCAGCTCCAGGGCCCATGGGCACAGCAGCAAAAGCAGGGAAGCATTCTCTAGTGAGGCTGCCAGAGAACCAGTGTGGAACTCCTGTAGCTCCATTGCCACTCCTGCAGCTCCATTCCCACTCCTGCAGCTCCATTCCCACTCCTGCAGCTCCATTCCCACTCCTGCAGCTCCATTCCCACTCCTGCAGCTCCATTCCCACTCCTGCAGCTCCATTCCCACTCCTGCAGCTCCATTCCCACTCCTGCAGCTCCATTCCCACTCCTGCAGCTCCATTCCCACTCCTGTTCCTCAGCACAGCCTCCCTTTGCATGGTGACACAGCCTGGGGACAGCCAGACCTGCAGAGGGACCTGGGCAGACACTGGGAAGACACAATTTTTGTCACTTCACCTCTGTTCCAAGACAGGAACCCAAACTGCAGAACTGCAGTGCACAGCTCTGGCTATCAGCAGGCAAGGGAGCACCACACACGCAAAGACACTCCAAAGTCCTCCTGTGCCCACTCTTGCTGCTCCCCTGTGCCACTGTCACCCACAGGAGACCCCCTGGTGCCAGGGATGATGTCCCTGAGAGCTCTGCTTCCCTGCTGTCCCTGGAAATGACCATCCTGCAATGACCTGGGCACTGGCACAGCCCTGACCCTGCTCCCAGATGGGCACAGCCCTCTGGCACAGCCACTCTGTGGGCACAGGCCCTGCTTTGGGGATGCCAAAAAGATTTTTGCTTTTTATACATTTTTCATATATTCACAAATCTGTAGACTACTGCTATATAGTTACATAGCTCCTTAACTCTGGTCCTTTTCCTACCCTTTCCTTAGATTTTAGAACAGTAAGCTCACCTTCCTGGACTCTTCTTTAGTCTTTTTTGCCTCTGTAGTGAACCAAGGAGGATTTATTTTTCCCATATATTGTAGACATAATAAATGTGGAGCTAGAAGCTGGTGGGGGAGCAATGGGGGCTTCAGTGGAGGGCAGAATCAAGAGGGGGGAGTTACTTAATTAACTGTTCCTCTAACTGGATACTTTCTCTAAAGTATGCTAATTTGTTAAATTTATAAAATTGTCCAAGTCCTGTATCACATGTGCATTTTGTCATACTTGCACCTGGAGGACCTTCATTAAGGTAACAGCTTTTCATCATCTTAATATTGTTTGGCTTGTGACTGTTGGCAGCACTGGGAGCCCTGTGGCCCTGCAGCTCTGCAGCCTGGCACAGAGCACCCCCTGCTCAGCTCCCAACAGGACACACACTGCCTTCTTCTTCACTCTCTGCTCCATGCCACTGAGATTCCTTTCATTTCAGCTGGACATCTACCCACAAACACAACACGTGCAGTTGTTATAACCACTTTTGTTTCAGCTATGTACAGATGCCAAGCGAGTCCCAATCTTTCACTCACAGTTTTTTTAACTTACTTTACTGGCTGAAAGCTCCAAAGTTTGCATTCTGCATCTGTGTGTAATTTTTGTCTGCTTTTTATTCCAAGTTTTGGAAGGATAGAGTATCAAAACAAAACAATAAAGAGGAAGAAAAAAGAATAAGCAAACAAAATATTTCCCACTGAATATTTTCATTCCTTCAAAAGCAATGCTGCAATGGCTATGGGAGGACAGTCGAAACATAGCAGTCAAATGACTTTCACTGAACAACTGTGCATTTCCAGGGAACTTGAGTTTGCTGGATGGAAATATAGCCCTTCACACATTGCATGCTGCATATGGAGAGTACAGTTTGCAAACTCTATTTAATTGAAGTATGAAAGACTGTGCTGCACATGCATGAATGACTGTCAGCTGTGCTGTGAACCGTGTGCTGGCAGAGCACAGAGGCTGAAGCGAGGGCTATGCAAGGAGACAGCTTCTCACCTTTTGGGGAACTCCCAATAGCGAAAGGGTCCCACTACCCCGTGCCCAGCCTTGGCACCAACTGTACAGGCATCTTTACGAGCCCGTGCTGAGTCGTGATCCTGCACTGGCTGGCTCTATAGCTCTTATATAAAGTGTGCCTATAATAGAGGTAATGGTTTCACTTTCCGAAACCCTTTGCAAAATAGGACATTAGAAATACTGTTTGATATTCACACAACCACCAGCAGAAGCCTGCATCAGGTGCCCATCAGCAAAATATACTTGCTTAAAATTGACAGGGTTCTGGGCTTTTTTTTTTTTTTTTGGTTGGTTTGTTTCTTTTTGTTTCCATCCTTTCTTAAAGAAAAGAACTTTGGCCCAGAAGCAAAAATGTAGTAACCCTCGTGTAAGCATTAGTTTATTGTGTACCAAAGAAAATTACATCCTTGAGGTCTTGGAAGGCACAGTTATACCCATTTTGCATATATATTGTGCATTACTTGGGGAGCTGGGTGGGGAGAAACACTGTGTTGTACATATTTGTTCTGGCTATTGTTTATGCAGGTCTGACTGAATGAAGGAACAGTGGGTATCATTTCAATTTCTGATGTCAACATCAAATTACTTATTTAATTTCATGCCTGGCGAAGCATTGTATAGCTACACGCAGAATCATTTCACTTCATTTGTTATGCTGTGTTTTCTTGGCGATTGGCTTGCCTTCCAACTGACAGCTTTAATTACGACATGAATTTGATTGCACTGCCGAGGAATTAACATAATGCAACAAAGCATTTAAGCACCCAACCTTAGACACACAAACACACACATCCCCACCCTCGCAGCCACACGCACACAAAGCTCAGGCACTGCTGCTGAGCAGCTCCTGGCACACACACAGACACTGCTCTGCTCGTGTGCCTCCACACACTGCCAGCATCACTGGTGATATTCTGGACAGCGAGCAGCACTGAGGGTTTCAGAGCACATAACCCAAAGGCTGTCCCTCGATTTGTCTTTGGCTCTGTACAGGTGAGAGGGACGGGAGAAAAAAGAATTGCAAATACTCTGTATTTGGGGCTGAAACCATGAGCTGCCCACAAGATTACACTACTGGAGGGGTGTAGACATGTCTCTTCCTGAAGCAAACAGCCATAGACCTGGTGGGAAGGGGACTTCAGGATTTCAGGACTTGGTGCTCATTGTCAGCTCCTCACCGTGGCTCCTCTCAAGCACAAAGTACCCAGCACAGGAGGAGCACACAGCTACAGGGCACTGGGAGCTGGGGAGCACCCATGAAGGGTGCAGCAGCTTTGAATAGCTTTCTTGAGAGCCCAAGAGAAGACCTTTAATGTAGGGACAAATGGGAAGATTCCTGTCCCATACCCTGTGCAGGAACTGGAAAAACAATCCAGACAAAAAGGTGCCAGCTGCAGCAAGAAGTGATGAGGTGCTGAACCCCATCCAGGGACCATGTGGGAGAGGCTTTTGCTGTTCATCCCTTCACTGAAAGCCTGCAACCAACACCAGAGGCAGCAGGCAGGGCTGAGATCAGGTAGATCAGGAATTTAGCAATGTGCTCCAAAGAAATCAGGTGATTTGATTTTTGATTAGCAAAGAGGTGGCTGAACCCCTGAATACTTGGTGCATTCACCATCCAGGTCAGCTGTAACTCTCATGTTTTCCTCAGGTAAATCTCCTGGCTGTTTTGTAAAACATGACAAAAATGTATTCCAAAGAGGGAGGACTCAATTAAAAATAAATACATACAGGAAGATAAGGAAAAGAAGTTGACTGAGCTCCAAGCTGAGCAAAAGAGAAAGCGCTGCCATCTTGTCTCCAAGCAAGATCTCAACAAAATGAATTCTACTACTGGCAAGATTTTGATGAGATTAAACTGACTACAGCACCCTATATATAAAGGAGGAGCAGCTCTCCAATTTCTCTTTTAGGCCCCTGGAGCTACCTCTGCCCATAAAGGAAAAAAACAAGTTGTCATTCCTAAAAAAAACCTATACAGGGGAAAAAGGCAGAGAGCCAGGGGTTTATGAAATTCAGAGGGGGAGCTGGATCAGGGCACTGCTTGCACTGGAGCATTTGAGCAATCATTATCCCTAATCTAGCAGAGGTCAAATTCTCTGCTAATTATGTTCTCTCACAGAGGGGTGGGTGTGTGCACACGTGTGCAGGCGAGGACAAAGAGAGGAGTTGACAGAAATCAGTCTCACTGCATTGCATCTGACAAGAACAGAGGATATTCCCCTTCCTACTGTCTGATGCTATTTCAAGCCTCATTATGAGAAAAATCTCCTGTTTAACATGGTCTTTTCATTGAATTATCTTCTTTTCATTTTTGCCCACCTCTCACAAACGCTGCAAATTACCTGCTTGGATCTCATTAGCCCGGAAAGGAGTCACTCCTTGTAAACACACTTTGCATCACTCTGCATTATCCAAGGGCTGCAGGTACATTTACAATAGGCAAGTTGAAAGATCCCTGACAGGAGAGGGAATGAAGCCACTGACATGTCAGTTTGCAACTGGGTGTTCATTATCCCCTCTCCCTCATTCTGCATCTGTCACTGAGCTCTCACCAGGCCCTGCAGGAAGGCCTGTGAAGCTCCAATATTCCTGTTTCACCAGCCTGCTCAAACTGGGGATGGGAAAATGGATCATCCACCTGGAGAACAAGCACTTCAGTCATCAGCCACATTTCCATACAGGAGCCATGCTTAGCCTTACAATGCTGCCAGGTGACAATAGTGGAGATTTATTATATTTCATGGCCAAAATTTGCTTTCTGACCTCAGGATTAATATGACTGCAATGTTTTGTATTTTTTGTTCTATCTTCTGTTGGGTGCACTTTTTGTATTTTTTTTTTTTTTGAGAAAATGGCTGTAAAAACAGAAGCAAAGCTTCAGAGAAAAACTTACACTGTTGTCTGTAGCTTTTTCTGGACAGTAAATAGTTTGTCTCATTAGACATCTGACTTCTTCAAAAACTATAATTCAAAATAAACATTGGGAAGGTCCTGTCATTTCAGCACATAGGGTGTCTGACTTTGGGAGAGGGAAACAATGGGATGGACAGCTCTGAACTGGCTTTGGGAGGGGAATGAGGGGATGGACAGCTCTGAACTGACTTTGGGAGAGGGGGGGGATGGGATGGACAGCTGTGAACTGGCTTTGGAGCAATGGGATGGACAGCTCTGAGCTGACTTTGGGAAGAGGATAATGGGATGGCAGCTCTGAACTGGCTTTGGGAGGGGAATGATGGGATGGACAGCTCTGAACTGACTTTGGGAGAGGGCAGTGGGAAGTACTGCTCTGAACTGAAGGAGCCTGGGAAGGGCCACCACAGACCAGGCACAGTGAGAGCTGTCTCATGCGTGTTTTTCAAATCTCAGCTGAACTGGTAATGCCAGACCAGGGAGACACGCTTGTATTGCAATGAATTATCAAAGCATAAGAACTTTCCTTATTAAGCAAAACATAAATTATGTATAACACTTTCAAATATACATCGCCACATATATTTACATAACGTTTCTTTTGTGCAACCTGTGAATCCCTCTGTCCTCTCTTGGGTGCACTAGGGAAGTTGTATTTGCTCTCTAGTTCCTTTTAATTTGCCACAGCACCAAGACAAAGGAAAAGTATTGTAAAAACATCAGAGAAAAACTGGATTTGATGGGTGGAAGGGGACCCAGGACTCTGCTCTCACTGCCAGGTCTGGCAGTGCTATGCTGTGAGCTGGTGAGAAGCCCAATAAACCTCAGAGCTCTCCCCACAGTACACTGCAAGGGAACGACAAAGCTAAATTAAATCCATGTTTGTAAGGAGCTGTGAAATTTTTTGCTGAAGGTGCTGTGTAATTGTGAAGTTGGTTGCAGTGGCTTCCCAGCTGCCACAGGGCTCAGACAAGCCAGGATGATGATGGTGACAGGCTGACATCCAGCTGCCTTCCACTGCTACCTGTACAGAGCATTTCCTTACTACCTTCTCTGGTTTCACTCTCCTCTTCCAAAGAGATCTCACAGCCCTGAGAATGACCTCAGCTGACAGCTATGAAGGGCAAGCTCTGAAGTGTTTAGCTGAATGTAACCCATAAAGGCTGGCTCTGGGAAAGAAATGGACCTCTAAAATAATGTGACAAAGGGATGTGGAGAGAGAGTGCTACAGATTTCACACTTTCACAGAAAAAAAAAAATCAGGCATCTGTTCCAGTGATATGCACAATTCAGCAAAAATTGCTAGCTGTGTGCCTTCAGGCTTAAATTTGCACAACGAAATGTATCCTTTACAAAGGTATTTCTTTTAATGCCTGCTCAGTTCAGTTTTATTGGATTGGCCTATAGAGGACACCATCTGGTATCTGTCATCCAAATCTACACAGACATGCTATCGATAAAATCCCCATTTCCAAAATGTGGGTTAGTTAAAAGTAGGGCCAGATTGCTGGCTGGTACAAATTGGGTTGACTGATGTAGCTATCCATGCTTTTACCAGCAAAGGATCTGACCTACAAAATCCCCAATTTAGACGCTCTGTTGGGACAGGGCTTTCTTTATATTCTGTGTTGTAAAGCATGTGGCACAGAGGACACAGAGCCATGAATAAAACACTCAAGGATTGTGATGGTACACATAATAAATAGTAATCTAATTGCAGCAACAGAAAGATTTCTGTAGTCATTGCTCTGTCAGAACAACTCATGCGTGTCACTGGTAAATGACCAGCATTCTCCCATGGAGAAAAACACTCTCCACAGGGCTGCCATCTCAGGCCCTTCCACAGCACTTTAGGTAGAGCAACAAAGGCAGAGCTTATGCTATTGTTGGCCATGTTATATCAATTCATTATACATAACTGAGTCTCTCTAGACACTCAAATACTTCTCATAAAGACAGTACGTAGCCCAAAGAAATACATTCTTTTCCTCCAGCACTTGGGGTAAAAATGTTACTCACTTCTCAACTATGCAGAACATCTTAACTTCATTAAATGGCCTTCAACTGTTTCCAAACAGCCGAGTGTTTGCACACAGAAAGACATTGTATCAATCTTTAAGAAGTTTACTGAACTGGGACAGGAGACACTTTAAATGTCCTTTTCCTCTCTGTGATTTGTGGAAAACCCCACACCTTGTAGGAGTTGTAAAGCAGGTGTGCATCTTTATTCAGCACCGGGTGCATGCGGGATCTCTTCCTACCCTAAGTTAATGTTCTGACCCCCTTGTCTCACCTGAACCCCAAAGGGAAGGAGCTGTTAGCAATCAGCCATCCCAGAAACCCACTCCCCGAGCTGCTGGGCTGCACTTACGTCGCTGAGCCTCTCCCGGGAGCTGCAGCGCTGGAAGCCCTTGGACTCGCCGCTGGCGCTCTCGCTGTCGCTGTCTCGGCAGCTGTTCTGGCCCGGCTTGAGCTGCACAGAGAGGGAACACAAAGAGAGCAGGAGTTGAGCCTGGTTCAGGTGAGTGCCCTTGTCCCAGTCTCCTTTATCCCCTCCCAGGCCCCAGCAGCAGCGTGGCTCTGTGGCAGTGCCAGTGCACCGAGTCCCTGTGCCAGGGCACCGTGTCCCCAGCCCCAGGGACACCACGGACAGCCCTGGACACCACGGCCCCCGTGGGAGCTGCAGCTTGTGTCCCAAGGAAATCACAGTTTGAGACCTTCCTCTGGGAAATTTCAGACTTCTCAAGGTATTTCTGCCATGGATGAAGATTTTGGTTTCTATCACAGCGCAGCACTCACAGCATCAGTTCCTCCCTCATTACAGCATAAGAGCATTGAGGACCTGAGATCAATGGGAGTCTCCCCAGGGGCAGAGGAGGTCACCACTCCAGAGAAGCCTTTCTTGTGCTGGACTAGCCCTGAACCACACTGCCTGGCACTCTAAACCATTTCCGACTATCAAACCCCAATGTTCATAAAACAACAGGATCTACTTAATAGCTATCAAACTGCTTTTGTTTTTCAAACCAGCTTTAATAAACTTTACTGGCATTGTAATAAAAAACCCAAACCCTAAAAAAACCCCTAAACTACATTTTCATTACAATTGAGAACACATCTGCTTTCTCTTACACTTTGGACTGTTCAGGTCACCACATTTCACAGCAGTGTACTGAGAGAAGCATTCACCACAGACACCCATTGCACATGTCCACGAGCACATGTTCACCTACAGAGCAAGAGGAAGATACGATCCACATCCACTGCAATGCTGAAAATGTCTTAAAACACCCTTCCCTATATTTCGCTCGAATGTATTAAAATTTTCATTTAGCCTTGCTGATGCTTTCTTTGAACTAACTCTGGTGGTTAATACTGGCAAAAAGTCTCTTCAGAAATTTAGACTTAAAATCATACACTGGAAGCAGAGTTAAATGCAGAGAAAAGACTTGGTGAGGTACCTAATGAAATATTTTATGAGAGATCTAGTACACTTATCAATGTCCATATAACAAACACCAAACAACTCCTGCTAACTTATTCAAATTTTTAATACAATGATGGTAGGTTCCATTCACACCCTACTGGATGTGGTATGAATGTGGTATGAATACCTACTGGTATTCATTCATCTCCATGCCATGACTGGAGACAAAAGGTTCCTCTTCCAACATTCTCCATCATCTTTTTCCTCCCTCTTTCTTCTCTCTCTCAATTATTTCCAGTTCTCCCAGAAAAGAGCACACACAAAAATTCACAGAAATGCACTTTTACAGGTGCACACAAACCTCCACTTCTGCTGATGTTTTCCTACCTGTTCACCCACAGCCACAGCTGCTCCCTCCCAGGGTCACTGAAGGAGCACAAAAAGCATCCTCACCCACAGGTTATCACTTTGTCCCTACCACGGCCAGAGCAAACTGCATCTGCAAGTTTGGTATTTGTGTGCCCCTTCTCATTAAGCCCTTACTCCCCTCACCAGTAAAGGGAAGCTTTGCGTGCTCTCTATCAGTCAAATCAAAATAAGGGCATAAAGTCCATGAAACTAAAAGTTCCAATGCACAGCTGAGCTCCAATGCATGAGCACAACAGCAAAAAATGGCACAGGCAAACTCTCAGCCCAAAGAAAATGCAGCAGAAGCACCAGAGCTATTTGTCAGACACGTACAATTCAATAAATAAATGAAATATTCCACAGCTCAGCCAGAACATTTCCAGTAAAATGATTTTTATTTCCAATGGAACAGTTTATCGGTCAGATCTAGGAGATCTTGGGAGCAGCTCTTGGAGGCAGAGGAGAGGATAACGAATTCAAGAAGTCTTACACTTCATATATAACTCACTGATCTTATCTAGGACCTCTGTGTCCTGTAATTTTATGGTCCCAAGTTTAACATTTAACCACCCAAAGGAAAATGGATCAAGTTTCCCTGACTTGGTCTTTTGTCAACGTCCGCCCAATGATGGAAAAACTCTTATTGCAAGTGGGGTGTTAAGAATTTTTTCCAGTCTCAGATTTTATTTCTAGAACGTAAATTTAGTTTGTACACAATCTTCACACATTAGTTATTTGCTAACTAATAATAACAGCCCAGTTTTAGAATTCTTCTACATCACGAATTCCAGCTATTTACAGAGAAGAGAAGAAAAACCCAGCAGGTGTCAATTTTCTAGACACAATTTACAAGGAGTAAGATAACATGATGAAGACATCTGAGCCTGAAAACTCTGTAGAAAAAAAAAAAAGTGAACTGCAGGGACTAGACAGCAAACTCAGAAATAAGTCCAAGTTAAGATTTATAAGCTTTCCATATTTTCCTTTCTTTTTTTCCAAGTTGAGTTTCTCCATGTGCCAAACTGTTGAGGGTTTACATTTTATTCCAGAACCCATCAATCTGTGTTAAATTAAAAAAGTAAAGCATGGAAATGTGCCTGTTGTCTTCTCTTAAGAACCTAAAGTTACACTCAAACCCACAGGAGAACACTCAATGTGGACAGGCCGTGGGTCATTTCATCCCAATCTATTTGCAGAGATTCAACTGCTAAAAGCAATGCTGAAACAACACAGTGCTGCTCAAAAGGCCCACAGATAACAGAGTGGATCTTTAGTTACACTGTGGGCATCTGCTTCATCCCCTGCGCCACACTGGAACCCTAAAATCAGTTCCCCCATGGAAATGCAACTTTCCTTGGAAAAAAACTGAAGTGCAATGTTGACAGCTCTTGCTCCTCTGTTGTTTCTAGCAGGGTACCCCATGCAAACAGCAGCACCAGCATGAAAATCCCATTCTGCCTGTCTGTGCAGGGCTGGGAGCTGGACTGGGTGATCCCTGGCGGTCCCTTCCCACTCAGGTTATTCTGTGATTCTACAAAGGTCTCACTGAGGAACTTCCCACATTAACACAGCATTAATCTTCTCATTTGCACCAGGCAAGGAGTGAAAAAGGTTTTACAAAAAGTGTGTTTGCCTCTGTGCTTTCACTGTACAGGGGGAATGAATTTATCCATGAAGAGATCCATCTAAAGGGTGTAACAAAGAGGAAATACAGACATTTTCTTCACTGAAAGCCCCAAACCCTAAAAACTCAGAGTGTCTCTGACTCACAAGGAATATGTGCAGTCCCAGGGACTCCCCTAGACAGAGATGGGGTACATGCAAAAAAAGCACCTCCAGACCACTTGCCCAGGCTCAACAACACAGGACTCAATCCTGGGGCACACCCACAGCTCCAAAACTTCTCTAGTTTTTGGTCATTCTTAGCATTGCATTTTTTGAAATCTTTCACTGCACTACAGAACCTGTTAGTTTGTAATGCCTTTGAATCTATTGGAGGACACCAGAAGTCAAGCAGAACTGCATAAAGTCATAACTACATTTCTATCAAAGGGAAAGGCCAAAAAGCAGATTTGGAAGGGTGGGTGCTGGCTGAGGGCTGGGGCTCAGCAGAGGGTTTATTTCTGATTCTTCACCACACCTGCCCCAAACAGTGAGAGGAATAGGTGTTCCCTGCTCTCCAAAACTGGGCTGTTGGGAGGATTTTCCCATCAGGGCAGTTTCTCCACTGGCTGATGGTGGATTCCACTTCACCACAGCCAGGGACAGAGGAAGGAACCTGAGTTGGGGGGCACAGGGTGGCACTGCAATTTTTGTTGTTGTTTTTACTACTCAAACCTATTATTATGGACAATAAATTGAATTTTTTTCCCCAAGTGGAGACTGTTTTGACAATGACAATAATGGGTGACTGCCTTGCCTTTACTTCACAAGCTCATTCTTCCCTCCTCTGCCCTGCTGAGGAGGGGTGTGAGGGGGCAGGGGGAGTTTGGCCTCAGCCACGATGAGGTTTGGAGCACTTGCTGCTCATGGACTGAGTCACAAAACTTCAGCCACAACTCTGCTGCCCTGCAGAGTGATGAGGAGTGCGGGCAAAGCTGGAGAATGGCATGAGGGACCCAGGCAGGGAGAGGGACACTGAGAGCACAGAGAGGAGAGGTACAAGCTATGGAACACTAAGAGGGACCATTTGATGGAGAAAGAGAGATTTGCTCAGGCCTGAAGGTCACACAGAAAGCATCCAGAAATTATGAATAAACCAAAGTAGATGCAGAAACATCAACATGAAACTGCTGTCACAGCAAGTGCTAACAGGAACTCTTCTGTCAGCCCACGGAGAGATTTTCAGGTGGCTTGGAATCTAACAGAACTATTTTTGCAGCAGGGAAACACTCAGCCCTACTTTGTGACAGTGAAAGTGCAAACTGAATATTCATCTGTGTCCAGGGAAAGCAGCTCTGCTGTTCTCCTTCTGCCACTCAGTGTTTTAGGGTAAAGCAGAGCTAAACTCTCAGGTTTAGGAGTAGGACAGACCCAGAGCAACAGTGCCAGAGCTGCTGTTCCAGCCAGACACTTCTGTGACAAGAGAGGAGGGGACAGAAGCCATAAAGCACTCCTGAGGGTAATCCATGGCAGGGTTCTCTGTGGCCTTTTCTCTCAGCCAGGAAAAGAAGGAAGGACAGAGCTGATCATGTTAAAAGGTGTAAGGGAGGATAGAAGGGCAGCTGAGCCCCAGACTCCAGGGAGCATCATCCTCTTGGGATCACAGTTGGCTGTGCTGGATCCCAAAGCTACTTTAGGTAATTCCATTGTAGCACATAAACAAGAATCAAAATAAATAAACCCACTGAGAATTTGGCAAAAGCTTTTTTCACAGAGCTTATATATCATGTCAAAAACACCCTAATGTGGCTCTCCTGAGCTTTTTTATTTTCAAATATATTTTAATTTAAAAACCCCACACCATTTGTCAGCAGTAAATCTATAGTATAGTTTTGAGGTGCCTGAGCTTCTGTGCCATATGGAATTAAAGGATTATTTCACTACATTATACTTTAAAGTTATGAACACTAACACCTCTCCCTGTTAGAGCACAGCCAGCAAGCTGAGCCTTTAGCAGAGTCCTAAAGGAAGAGGACACTGCTCCCTGAGAGACGGCAGAACCCTGCTGTGGGGAGGAGAATTCCAATTTCTTTTCTGCCTGTCATCCTTCATTTAAACAGCTTTTGCAAGGGTGAGGCAGTCCCAGCTCCCACCTGGGTGAGTGAATTCCCCAGCTCAGCTCAACTGACTCCAACATGTGCCATTAGGATTGCTTCCCAACCCCAAAATCCTGGACAGGCACAGCCCAGCCCCACTCATAGCTCGTGGCAGGAGTTTGTCCTGAGCAGGGCACAGCACACACACATTTCCACTGCCTCCATTTGCTCTCTGGCCTTTTCCCAGCACAGAACAGGACTCAGGAATGGGAATTTTTGTCACTTCTGGCAGGCACAGCCTTTTCCTCAGCGAGGCACACACGGATCCAGGCAGAAGCACAGACAGAGCAGGGGATGCTGATGAGTGCAAGGCCAGGGGGCAGCAGCCTGGGAGATGGAAGCCTGGCTGAAGGCAGTGAGATCCCAGTTACCCCAGGCAGGGAGATCCCAGTTATCCCAGCCAGTGAGATCCCAGTTATCCCAGCCAGTGAGATCCCAGTTATCCCAGCCAGGGAGATCCCAGTTATCCCATCCAGGGAGATCCCAGTTACCAGAGGCAGGGAGATCCCAGTTACCCCAGCCAGTGAGATCCCAGTTACCCCAGCCAGGGAGATCCCAGTTAGCCCATCCAGGAGATCCCAGTTACTCCAGCCAGGGAGATCCCAGTTACCCCAGCCAGGGAGATCCCAGTTAGCCCATCCAGGAGATCCCAGTTACCCCAGCCCAGGGAGATCCCAGTTACCCCAGCCAGGGAGATCCCAGTTACCCCAGCCAGGAGATCCCAGTTACCCCATCCAGGAGATCCCAGTTACCCCAGCCCAGGGCTGCGGGGCCATCCCCAGGCAGGGCTCTGACATCCAGAGGCCAGGCTGCATAGACAGCCCCAGGCCAGCCCTGCCCTGCCCAGCAAACACAGCCCTGAGGTGCCTTCAACCAGCCAGAAAAGAGCAGCAGCACATCCCATGCAGAACTCAATGTCAGATTGCAAAGAAAACACATTTTATCAATGATCAAGAACAAATCTGGCTGTATGAAAACAAATAAAAGGAGAACTGCATGGCAAGAAATAACCAAAAAACAACAGGGTAAATCAAGGGCTGTTACTTCTGATTTCAGTCATGATTAACAGCTGTCATTTCAAAACGTCTATTTCTATCTCTCCTGCTACTTACAGAAGATAGACAAATACTCCTCATACAGCACTCCCATGTCACCCACAGCATTAAAGGTGCTTTGGGTCTGGAAAAAGACCTCTCCACTGCATTGCTAACAAGGCCAGCACACCATGGCTGCCTAAACAGGGAGCAGCACAAGGAAAGCAGATCAGAGGTGAGATAATGAGGAGGAAGAATATTTACTGCACATGAGTTTAGGCAGTAAATATGAAAAAGGAATTCACACCATGTGTGGACTCTGAACATTATTAATACAAAGACATTTTTCACCTCAGGGAAGAAAAATCTTGTTACCTGAGAGATACAATAAAACATTAGGAGAGGCTCTCTGTTTACTCCTTGATATACAATCTTCTGACAATGAATGCAGATGCTCCAAGAAATTGCCAGCTTCTGAGGATCCAGGCCTCCATGCCATCATCCTGGGATCTGACATCCCCACCAGAAATTAAGCTTTTTTTTTTTGCTTGCTTTTATGGTAAAAAGTGAGGTAAACCAACAAAGGCAACATCTTATCTTTTGTTTCCTTCTTAGCTTTAATTAGAAGAACAAATATTTTTTTCTCTTCCAAAACGCTTTTTATGAAAAAACAAGAACAAACATACGTACAATCTTGCAATTTCCTGTTGACAAAAAAAAATCTAAATTGAACAAATAACTACAACTAATTTTCTAATCAGCTCGATGATACAGAACAAGGGTGTCTTTAACTCACTTATTCTACAGCACTGCTGGTCATTTCCTGCTGCCTCTGAGCTGATCCAGAGACTGCTGCTGCCCTTGCTCAAGAAATGGGAGTAGAGGAACTCATCCCCTACAACCTTAAGTGGGGGAGATCCAGCAAAGGAGCAGAGCTCCCCCCCTGTGCTCCTGGGGAGAATTTGGCTATTTAGCATTGTTATTGCAGACACACCAAGGGATGGGGCTCTGCTGGCAGGAGCAGGAGCTGAAGCAACACAGGCTAAGAATAAACAGCATCCTCACCAGGCGGGGGTGGGGGAGAAAGAAACAGGCATTTATTTCCAGATCCTCTTCTCCTTCATTATATGCTTGGGCAACCTTAGATCCACAGCACACAGAAGGTACTCTGAAGGAGGTCTGTAGCTCTGTTTTATCTAAGTTTCACAGAGAATGCAGCCCATCATTTTTTCTGTGCTGTTTATACAGAAATCAAAGATAAATTTGGCATAAACTCATCACACCCCAGAATCATACATACATTATACACCACAGAAAGTGTAACAGACTCGCTCTGTTCCCCAGCTCCTGTTAAGAGTGGTATGAAACAGCAAGCTGTTGGCAATTGCAGCAAATGAAGCGTATTTCAGCACACTTCAAAAGCTGAATTGCAAAAAAATATAGGCTTCTCCTGACCCTTTGCATTTTGATGGTTGCACAGTGAGAAACGCGGCCTTTAAAATTACACCTTGCAAAGCTCTCCATTGTACCAATCAATCTGTGCAAGCAGCCTGCACAGCCCAGGCTGGGAGCAGGGAGGGATGGGGAGCCAGGCTCTGGCTGCTCAGGGCTTTACCCAGCCCTGCTGCTGAGCTTCCTTGTGTCCCAGCCTGGATTTCCACGGCCCTCCCCAGGCCCTGGGTAAGGGAAACTATTCTTTGTCTGGTTAAAAAGCACCTCACAGAAACAGAGATGTGCAGTGCCACAGCAGTGCCATCCATCCAGTCTGCATGGATATATGTCCACCCACATTCTGATCCATCCATCCATCCATCCATCCATCCATCCATCCATCCATCCATCCATCCATCCCTGATCCATCCATCCATCCATCCATCCATCCATCCATCCATCATCCATCCATCCATCCATCCATCCATCCATCCATCCATCCATCCATCCACATTCTCATCCTTACATGTACAATTTCTGGCCGTTATCCAGACATTTACACCACTTACACTTCTTGCTCTTGCTCTTCCCAAACCAGATGTGAAGTGTTCTGGGAGAGTCACGAGCTCCTGCTGCAGTGCCTGTCCCCCCTCTCCCCAGAAGTGCCCAACAAGGAGCAGTGCACCTGCATTGGCTGCATCATTTTCCACCAGGGACTGCTTTTTGTGGTCCCATTCAGGCTTGTTCATGTAGAGCATGGAAAACCATGCTGGCAGCTTTACACCAACATTCTGTGCCTGTTTCAAAGCAGGTGGCAATGATGAGTTTCCAGATGCTTGCTAGCCCACTGTCAGCTCTGGTTTTGGTGTGACAGGCACAGGGGACTCAGGGACTCTGTCCCAGCCTCAGCCCAGGACCTGTGAGGAGTTCCTGTTTCTGTCACACAGGAAAGGCCAGGTGAGGCAGGAAAGTGAAGGCAAACACCACTTTTAACCTGAATCTTCAGAAAGGGAGAGAACAGAAATATCACCCCAGTGAGCCCAGTGTCTAATATCCAACTCTCTAAGGAAGCCCTCTGTTTGCCTTTGAAATGTGTAACTTAGTGAAAGAACACTTAAGAAAATCAGATCAACCACATGATGGAACAAATAGAAAACAGGCCAGGTTGAAAAACTCTAACAGCTCAGCAGCTCTAGAACTGTCCACAAATCCAGCTGAGAGCCTCCATCTGCTTCAGTGAGGGGAAACGTGACCCCAAGGTAGCTCCTGTAGAGTTCCACTTGTTTCAAGCCCACAGGATAGTTGTTCCTCAGGTGCAAAGGAGATGCAAGAAGGGAGGAGACCTTTTGAAAAATCTAAAGAGGTGAAGCAGCCTGAGAAAGAGCAGTGACTGCACTCACTGGCTTAAATTAAGTCATGGTGACCACCATACCTTCCTTCCTCAGTGCAGACCACTAATGTGACACCAGCTAACATTACAGAAGTAAATAAATCTCTTGAAGGAGGAAGTATCAGTATTCATGGACGGACCTCGACATGCTTACCACTGCTAACATAAAGGAGCCCTGTTATTTCATTGTTCAATATAAGCCCAGAATAAATATTTAATAATTTGGTTGCATAAATAATGATTTGAAGGTTGAGCTATTGGCTTAAAACTATAATACTATTTTAAGCCGTTTAACTGCCCAGCTAGATAAATTATTCAAGACTTAAAAGTCATCCTGTGGTCTCTGTACAAGGAGAAAACTAGGAAGTTGTAACAATAATGACAAAAGCAGGGCAAGATCAATCAAACCACATGATCGCTAACACAAACAAGCAGCAATTAAGCAGCAATCAAGACCAATCTGACTGGGGTTGATGTCCTTTTATGCCAATACTCTCAGCCCAAAGAGCAAAACTTAATAATGTTTTGCAATTTATCAAGGGAGCCATAACTCTGCTCTCAGTGACTTGGCCAAGAGGCTATTATGATAGCATTTCTCTATAATTTAATAATGTGAAGGAAGGAGGGGGGAGAGGGAGTAAAAGCATTTTGACATATAACTCACATCTATACATATTGTATTTTCCTCCTGCTTGAATGAGAGAAGCAGAAGTCACAACAATATACCTCAGTACCAATTTGTTAGCAGGAAAGGGAAGCTGAAGTATCTGGCAAAGAAAATCTATTTGAAGCAGCACAGAAGGGAAGGGAATGAAGCATCTGAATTCATTAGCAGCTGTCATTGATGTGGAGATGAGTTTAGTCATCACAAATAACTCAGGAGAAAAGCAAAGGAGGAACTATTGTTGAAGTTGTTTGAATCTGGATTAGTTCTGATAGATGGCAAGGTGCCACTGGGGAACACTTGTGGTGCACCTCCCTCTGACAGAGGGAAGCTCTGGGCAGAGCCAGCATCTCAGCATTTTGAGGGGAGCTCTGAACACACTCAGCTATCCCAGTGTTTTGGATTTTCATTTTCATTTTTGCATACCTCTCTTCCTCTCTCATCCTAAGCAATAATGTAAAATACATTGCAGCACTGTGCTTTCACTTTGGGCTACTTCTGCCAGTTGAAATAATGAATCCTTCTGTTTGTAAATGTCAAAAGAAGAAAAAGAGAAATCTCCTGATCAATCTTGTAGTCTGTCCCCTGGCAACTGTGACCAAAGCTGATTGAATGCTTGATAGATCTGATGAACCGGTTGCCTCAGCCCAAGTCCAAAACCATCTTCATTTCCAGAAAACCATTCTGCCAGCCAGTGTTGCCCATCCCTGTGTTGGCAGCCTCGGCAGAGAGGTGGCATCAGGGTAAGACCCAATGGCCACCAGAACTCCAGGGGACAACTGCAGGATTGCCACCGACTTCAAGGGATGCAGGAGCCATTTAGGGAACTGGGTGGCAGCCATAAATACTTGATGGACTGCTTCTGCACCTTATACTGATAAAACCCCCTAATTTAACTTCTCTTTTCCATGCTTTAAAATTATATTAAACTTACCCATCTTGAAAATATAGTCATATATTAGATAAGTGGAGCTTTATTATTGTTTCAAGATAAGTGCAAAAAATCTATAATAGAGGACTACTATCAAATTACAGTTACTTGAATTAATCCTCATCCTGGCATTTAATAATTTGTAAAGTGCTTATTCAGAAAAAGGTCAAAAATCACTTGGAAAGATATGTTAATGGCTCTCTAAGTAATGTTTAGACTTGCTGAATAAATTTTCACACTTAAGTCACGTATAACAAGCATTACAAAATGTATTATAAATCGTGCTCTTCACACTGGAGAGCTGTGTGTACACACATGTTACAGCCTCCCCAGCAGACAGCACTTCAGCACTTACTTAAATTCACCTCAGCTGAGGAAAAAAGTAAGCTTATCTTTGCTGTTGTGCCAGAAATAGATTCAAGGTATGCTCCCATAAAAAGGAATATTCACCTGAGTCAGGGCCTGCAGGAGCCTATTATTGTTCATTTAGATAATTAAAAAACCCATCAGAAATGATAACCCAAATCACTGTCAAACCCCAACTTCCCCAAAACTCAGTCTTTAAAAAAAAAACCCAAAAAACCAAAACCAAACAAAATAACATGTAAATAATTGGAAATGGAGGAAGACAAATTCCTGCGCTGATGGATCAACACGGAATCCCTTCCATGCTTTGAAATATTTGGGCTTTAAAATGACCCACAAGACTTAAAAACTAAGTATCAGCATGTGAGAAAGTACCATATTACAGTTTAAATCAACCATTATACAGGCTCAGCAAGCATCAGCACGCTCCTTCCATGCACTAAAAAACGTCAACTTCTCCTTGGTGTATAATAATTTGTGAAATAAAGCAGGCATGCAAAATATGGGTGGCAGGCAGCAAATGCTGAGATTTGGGGCACCAAGGTGTTTTAAAATTGTTTTTCTCTTTTGCATCCAGCATTCATTGAAATCTCAACAGATCAAAGTTTTGCAGACAAGGAAAAAAAAGCCTACAAAATTAATAACTATTTAAGTATTCTGTTTCATCATGATAACAAACAGATGGTTTTAATATTCTAGAGGCTAATTTCTGAACAATTAAAAACACAGCAAGACATTAACATCTAATGAAACATTTTAACTACCAGTATATGCATCTGCCATTAATTTCCACACAGTAAGGTCTTGGTTCTCTTCAATCTGTTCTTTATTAAGGAAAGTTTTTCCACTCTGAATTTAGTGAAGTAGAGAATTAACAACTGTTTTCAATCAGCAATCAGCATGATATTTCGCCAGTGTGCATTGAAACCGTCCACACTATCAGCCATAAATTTACTCCTATGATGGCTTTGATCTGCACACTGAGTGGAGATGTTAGAGGGGAATTCATTTTCTAATTTCATTTTCATTTGGAACATAGGAATTAACCCCTCACAGATCTCATGTCCCTTTTTAGCTACTTTAGACAAAGGACACCTACTTAGAATGTTGTGCCTTACACGTTACTTACAACCCAGCCAAAAACAAACTCTTTTTTAAAAATCAATGAAAGCATTCTCATGCAAACTGTATGGAGTAAAGTTCTTCAAAGGACAAGGGAATTCTATATTTATGAGCCTCTAATTTATATTTCCTTTTTTCATCTATGATAAGAACACGGGGTAGTATTCATCAAAGCTCTACCCATGCAAACACTAGTTGATATTAAAAAAATCTCTATGCCCCACACAAGCTAATTCCTGTGTTCCCTCTTCAGCTATGCAGCTGATTAATTTTTCTGCAGGTTTTCCCCAATTTAGCAGGTTATGATTTAAATTAAGCTGAGGCAAGTCCTTCTCTTGGCTCCCAGGGTGCAGCAAAAGGCTGATGTTATTCAAAATTTGTTGTCATCGCCTGGCTACTGTAGGAATGAAGCCAATAAATAAATATCTTGGGGAATAACTCCAACCACCTCCCTGAGGGGCTGGAACACAGGCTCCCTGTGCATTAAACACGTAGGCACCTTCCTAAGTGTCTCTGGTTTTCAAAAGGGTTAAGTTAGCAAGGAACTGGGAATGATTTTAACAGAAACCACATTCTGTCCAGGTTCCTGTTTTGCTTTTAATCATGTCATTTATGTAAACATGGAATTGCAAGGCTAAACTAATAAACATTGAAAAAAGCCTTGAGAAAACATAGATTTAGGGAAGGAGCCAGCTGCAGGACTCTGCCTCCTGGATTCACTTTGTGCTGTTCAGCAGGGATTTCATGGTGCACCAAGAAATGTTTGTACTGCAGTTAAGTAGAACAAGAGACACTCTGGTTACTGCTTCAAGTCAGGAGAAACAGGGCCATGAACCTGGGGCTTCTACCAGCAGACAGATGCCCCACCAAGGGGGCATCAGTTCCATCTCCTTCCCTTGAATTTACACCAGAAATAACGTTCTGGGCTCAATGTACTTCCAGCAATAATTACATACTTCCACAGAAATTTCTCTAACAGACCACCTACAGCAAAAACACATCCCATCCCCACCACACTGAGTGCCTGTACCCTTCTCAGGGGCTCGGCCTGAACAAAGCTGCCTCTGCCTCAGTACTTGTTTTTTTTCCATTTTTTTAATAGGCTACTGCAGGTTTAAGGCCAGATTGAGAGAGGCTGAGAACACCCACAAACCTATTTGGAACTTGGGTTTCCAAAGTCTGGAACCAGAACAGTAGTTAGGTAAGAAGGACATGAAAGATTATTTATTTGACTTCAAGCACTGTCATCACTATGAATTTGGGGGATTAGGGCTGGGAGTTTCCGATGTGCTGAGCAGAGGCAGGGGTGTAACCTCACTGAAAGACAGTGAGCTCTTGGCTCATTTTATATCCACTTTTGGGGCGGTGAAATATGGCTGAAGTGGGGTCCCACGAGATGCCAGATGGGATTTCAAGAGACCTTTCCAGCCAGTCATAGCTGGTTCAGAGAAATGTGCACACTGAAATGACTGCACTGGGAGTTTGCCATGTAACCATTAGCTCTGTAACCACCATTAATATACCTTGGAGGCTTTGCCTTATTTTCATATGTCAGACAGTTTCAGGCTAGCACTGTATTTAGTGAGGAGAGCACAATATTAAAATGTGACTTTCATACTTTTTATGCTCCAAGTGTCTGGATCTACTCTTGGCACACTACAAAAATAATACTTTTATGATTCAGTTTTTCCATGAAATATTTATAATACAAGTATTGAGTGATGGAAGTGCCAGAATATTACAATTGCTGCACTTGAATTCCTGGAGATTGGAAGCTTTTGTTTGGTCTAGCAGCGTGAAGGAAAAGCGTCCTGCTAAACATCTGTCTCTCCCTGCAGAACCACATGGGAAATAAAGATTTTGGGGCAGCTCTGCCTGAAGCATTTGAGTCCTCAGCCTACCCACTGCAGTCTGAGGAGTCTCAGCACTATAAAATCACAGAGCAGAGCAAGGTGCAGACCCAGGTGGTCCCCCAGCCCAGAAGGACCAGGACTCCCTGCACCCCTCCTGACAGGCAGACCCTGAGCTAAGCCAGCCCAAACCTGCTGCAGACATGCAGTGAGCTCTGCAGCCCTGCAGCTGCATTGGTGCAGTGCTGCACTGCCTTCCCCTGCAGGAGTTACCTTCACAGCCCCACTGCATCTCCTGCCTGCAGCGTCCCTTGTCCCACCCATCATGGACATGCACAAACATTTCTCCTCTGCTCCTGCAGCACCTTCCTGTGCCTGAGGACTCTTATCAGTACCTCCATTCCACTCCCTCTTTTCAAATTAAATTGCCCCAGTCCTTTCAAGCCCCTCTTGCAGACCACACCTTTAGACTTTCTCCATGTACTCCACGTATTTATTGTATCAATTATTTCCTATTCTGAAGGAAAACTCCTGCAATATCCACCTGGAAATACAAAATCATATAAATCATACTGATGCAAAATGAGCATTAAATAAAACATGGGTACTGAGAGCTGTGACCTGCATTTAGCCAACTGACTGGTCAGGCAGGCTCACTTCTGGGTGCCAGTCTTGAGACACCTGAAAATATCTGAAGTGATCACCTGAAGTATTCTCAGCACAAACCTTTTGAATTTATGCTGCTATTTCCCTCCTGGAAGTGCTGTTAACTTCTTTTCTAAATAATACCAGATCTGTAAAAGATATTTCCTGCACAGAAGTAGTTACAAGTATAGGTACAATTTATACAAGAGCTGTTCAGGAGAGGCTTTGTTTAGTTCACTGCACCTTGATTTAGATCTCTCCTCATTTGAAACCTTATCTGAAACATGTCTTTTTCTAAATATTAAGAATTTTCAATAGAAATTTTCCTTCTTAGTAGTTTTTTTTCCCCCGAGTTGGAGCTGCAGGGACCAAGTGTAGCTCCTCATGACGCTTCAACAGCTGGAACTCATCTGCTGTAAGAAGCTGTTGAAGTGATCTGGAGAAACACTTTTCCAATCCATTTCAACAGCTTTCAAAGATTGCTCAAAGATGCCCAACAACCCCGTTTTCCTTGCCAGGCCCTTCTTCCTCACTACTGCATTTAGTTACAGCAGAAGCACTGAATTAAATTAAAACTTAATTTGCTGTTAAGCGTCCTGGTTAAGCAATCTGAAACTGTGAAGGTTTTGCTGGTGTTCATAAATGTATTTTACAACAGAATCACAGAATCACTGAGTTGGAAGTGACCTTCATGATCATCGAGTCCAACCTGTTCCCTGAGACCTCAACTCCACCCTGGCCCCCAGTGCCACATCCAGGCTTTGTTAAACACACCCAGGGATGGGGACTGCACCACCTCCCCGGGCAGCCAGTCCAGAACTTTATCACCCCTTCTGTGAAAAACTTTTTCCTAATATCCAACCTGTATTTCCCTTGGTGCAGCTTGAGGCTGTGGCCTCTCATTCAAGGAATGACAGAAGGAGATGTTGATGTTTCTGTGACAGGCTGAGGACTGGCCTTGGGAGCTCTACATGGAAACTATCTGGAAAAGGAGGAAAAGGAGGAAAAGGAGGAAAGGGAGGAAAAGGACTGAGGCATGGGGGGAGCTGCTGGCTGGGTGAAAGGCAATGTTATTACCTCCTTTCTAAGGCCACAGAAATGCCATGCTGTCAACCTCTGGCATCCCCCAGCAAACCATGGCAACAGCTGCCTGGCTCTGCAGTAATAAACGGAGCCAATTTAATAGCTTTTATTGTTCTGCTGTGATGTTTGAGAGCAACCACTTCTTTCCTCCCAGGACTCCTGAGCCCGCAAGGGCAGCAATGAGAGAAGATCTCATTTACCTAAAAGCGCTTATAAATTTTTAATTTGCTTTAACAAGTAAATTAACAAGTCCCTCATTCAGGCAAGTTTTATGGCCTCTTGCCACTTGGGGAGGGCCATAAAAGTTTTATAGATAATCCAGAGCTACCGAGATTGCTCATAATAAATTGTCTGTTTCCTGTTATTTTATCAAACCATTGGGCTTCTAATGACTTAAAGTCACAGCTTCTTTATATCTACACTTTTTATGAGCCCGTATTTATAAACTGTAAAGAATATCTCAAATTATACAGGGCCCCTGCTAATCATTACAAAGCCAGTTTTTTAAAGGAGACAACCTTTTTGCTCACGCCCACCTAATAAATTTTAAGAGATTTAAGTGGGAAAAAAAATCTTTTTGGAAACAGTACACTGATTGCACATTCTGTTTTAAGATGTTGCTTTAGCCAAACTTTCATTAATGAATACTTTGAAGTGCATGGAGCTCCCTACACTCTGATTTCTAACAGTTCTTGAAAAAGTTCTCAGGATACCAAGCAGCTTAGGCAAGCCTGGGATTCAGGCTTGGGAGGAGGCAACAGTGGAAAACCACCATCTCTCCCCATAGAGGAAATGCTGCCTCCAGTGGGAGCTCAGTGTCTGCCCCCTGGAGCAGCACTGGTGACACTGGGACAGAGCCCTCAGCCCTGAGCTGTCCCCACCATGAGGTGCTGGGAGCAGGAACACTGAAATCAGAGCTGGCACCCAGGGCAAGGACACAGCAGGAGGTTTAAATCACAGCCCAAGCATTGCCAGGCCACCACCAACCCTGTCCCCAGGTGCCACATCCCTACATCTGTCAAACCCCCAGGGTCCCACTGCTGCCCTGGACAGCCAGGGCTGGGGCTGGACATCGCTTCCAGTGAAAGCATTTCCCCCAACACCCAACCTAGACCTCCCCTGGTGCAACCTGAGGCCATTTCCTTTTGTCCTGTCCTCGTTCCTTGGGAGAAGAGCCCAGCCACATCTAGAAAGGGACAGTAAGCTCTGAACTTGAGTGGCCATAACAGTTTAAGGTTTTTATCTCACTACCGAGTGTAGTGAGATCAGACTCTAAAAGAGACAAACCCTCACTCTTCAGTGAGATGAGCTCTCCCTCCTTCCCCTGATTCCTGACAGAGAAATTATGTGACAAAACTACAGGGGAAACTTACTGGTTATGTTTCCTGATGTAACATATTTGGGGTGGAGGGGAAGGAGAAGAGAAAGAATAAAGTTGCTGCAGATTCTGTCCTCCACAGACTTGAATATTATTGAGTGGCCATAAGAGTTTAAGGTTTTTATCTCACTACCTAGTGAGACAAAACTACAGGGGAAAATTACTGGTTATGTTTCCTGATGTAACATATTTGGGGTGGAGGGGAAGGAGAAGAGAAAGAATAAAGTTGCTGCAGATTCTGTCCTCCACAGACTTGAATATTGTGACTGGATTAAAACCCAGACTTGCTCTGAAGTTGAGGTTTATATAAAGCTACAAGAAATATTATTAACACAATAATATAGCATAGGTAGAAATAATCAGTATTTTCTGTAAATACAGAGTGTTATGAAAGCCTAAACTACTTCAACTAAACAGGGGACATTGAATTTTACTTTAAAACTCCCCATTACCTTTCTATGAAATACAAGTCTGTGGAACTAGAAACTCCATTTACACTAAAGGAGAAAAACACTGCAAGATCAGAATATCATCCTTTACTCAGCAGAGCTTTCCTGCTTAATGGGAAATTCCAGCAGGACAGGCAAGCTGTAAAAGCTCAGGATACTATTTTTGAGAGAGAAGCCAGAGCTGGTGCTAAATCCTGGAATATGCCCATTATCTGAAGCACTGAAAGTGCTTGAAGTTTTATTTATTGATTTTTTTCAGTTTGAAAGTGCCATAGATTCATATCTCACAGTATCAGTCCAGATTAAGATCCATTGTGTAATTACAACCGTGCTTATGTACTTTCATTCTTCGGTGTTATGGTTACCACAGGCCAGTAAAAATAGGCTGCTGGAGAGGATGAACCTGTTGTTCAGGCATCATTGTACACTGAAGGAGAACCTGTTCAACTCTTCTGGCAATAACTGTAAGTACAGTGGAAACAACATAAGAAAAACAAGCCATGAACCCCTCACCAAATGACAATTATCTTGTGCTTCAGGTTGCAAATTCAGGGTTCTGCTCCTGCTCCTGCAAGCTCAGAAATCCTTGAGATGAAATGAAAACAACTGCAGAGAATGCCAGAGATCACATTTTTCCAATTCCCTGGAGTCCTTCTGGGTGACTGAAAGTCTATCTTATTTAAGAAGGAGAACTTAACTCCATAAATTGCCCACCAGAACAAATCCAAGGCCCCAGCCACCTGTGCTCACTAAGATGCATCTCCCTGCATCAAGCATTAACCACTGTCTCATCACTCATAAAAGAATTTTAAGATAACAAGGGGAGTCATACAGAGACAATAAAGGAACAATATCCAAAGGATCCTACATTATAAGAGACCTCCAGCCCAAAATCCTGTTGACTGCTCCCAGAGAGGAAAAACCCTAAAGCTTGTGATGTGCAGAGAAAAGAGGAAGAGTAAGTTCTGTGAGCCATGTAAAAGACTGAGGGTGACTCAAAGGAGACAAACCCATCTTCCACATTACAAATGATATTTACCCGAGCTGCAGTATTAGAAAGATGTCAGCAAGAGGGTGAGGGTGTAACCAGGATGGAACCTGGTCAGACTGGCATGAGCTTATTGAATATAAGGCATATTTCAGTCCGCAGGTAAACGTAAGGTGTGAAAATACAATTTCTGCTGATGAAAGCCACATATATTGTTGGCAGCAATGTTTACTAAAAATGGTAAAAATAGCCTGGTTCAGAGGAAAGACTTAATTTTTTTTCCCCTACACTTCTTTCAAAAGTGACATTAGATGTTCTACCCCATCTCTGAAATTTCCTCATGGTTATAAATGGATGCAGAAGTGAGAAAGAAAAAATGCAGCAGAAGCTTTTATTTTTCATGGAAAAACACTGACCACATATGATTTCCAGACCTTCTCTGACAACAGTTACAAGTCTTTCTGACTCTGAAGAGCATCCAGTCAGAAACTCATCTTGAGGGAATTGCTGTGCTTTAAAGATTCACCTACTTGAGCCCTGGCTGTGGCTTTTATTTCTCTATAAACACACACACATTACTTCTCCAACCAAATCCTTGCAAAAACACTTGCCCGCCTCTGCTATGAGACAGAAGATATTTCCATTAAAGTAAGCAAACTCATCTCTGGTGCACCTAAGGCCTGCAGAGTTCCTAAGTTTCCGTTCACATTTCAGGTTAATCTTTTCCTTTCCTAAAGAACAGAACATCCTTTTTCCTGATCTCCCCGAGGGCTCAGTATTTGCAACATCAAACAGAACACACAAACCATCGCGCCCCTCCAAAAGCCCATTATACTGTCAACTGCCTTCCTAACTGCAACCAGGGGAGAAAGCTTATATACTGACTCCAGAGCTCTTTTACTGCTGGAAAGTGTCCATGATTTCTTCAAGCTACTGCTGCATTTCATTTCTCTAAAGAACTCATAATAAGATGGGCAAAGCTCCAGGAAAGAAAAAAGAAACCCGAGCAACCCTCGGCGCCCCCCCCGCCGCTCTCAGCCGCTGGCCAAGGCCAAAGCCACAGGGCTCTCGTGCAACCCTGCCAGTGACCCTCCTCAATAAATCAGATACTAAAATGCAGACACATGAATCAGGCTGGGAAGGGAGAGCAGGACCAACGTCTGCTAGTGAAGATAATGGTGAATCTTGCAGTGTATTCCATACCCACCAACACGGGAAGATGTGAGAGACTGGGAGGAAAGTCCTTATGGAGGCCACATACAAGCTACACAAGTTCAAGAGAAATTACTGTCTATTTATGAATTTTGCAAGGAGAGACCTGGTTGTTATTCTGGGAGGAAGGCCCAAGAGATGGCTGTGACTGGGCTGGGATTTGGGTCTCAGCCTCCCCAGCTCAATAAATGAACATATGCAAGGCACAACATGAACCTCGGTGCAAAGCTGTTGCTGGAGAATAACACACTTACTCTACTAGAGAAATTTTTAAAAAGGCAATAAGAAAACATTTATCAAAACCAGAGGTGTCTGTACAGCTCTACTGCATTGGGAAAAAATGTTTTGATGCTGACAGATTTTACCAGCTATTTATATGCTTTCTTTCATTGTGTTTGACGAGTTCATATCTACTTTGGCAGATTATTGACTGGCCCCAAGCCAGGGTTAAGAGGAGAGGGGTCTCATTTTTGCTGGAGGAGCCCATCCTCAGGGACACAATCCCATCAAGGCACAGACTTTCCTCCTCATGGCCCAGCCCAAGTGCCCTGTGCAAACCATCACAGTGACTGCCACAGAGCTCACTGCAGCTCTCACCCAGAGCTGCTTGGACAGAGGAGCACTAAATACAATTCCCAGCCAGACAGCCAGCACCACCCACAGCTCTCATCCCTAATTTCTCAGTGAACTCCTGGTAAACCACAGCTGACAGGGGCCACAGGTCTGGCAGGTGATATTTCCAGCTGGACTGCTATGAAGTCAGGAGGTTATGTCAAGCTGCAGCATCCAAGTGATGGTAAATGGAGCCCTGGACCGTGAGGAAATGGCTGGAGATTGGTTACAGCCAGGAGAAATTGATCTGTCTGAAAAAACAGCCCAGGAATCACAGGATTAATGTTCAAATTCCAGCTGTGTAGCATTGTTCCCTTTCCTCCAGCTCTCCAACAACAAAGACATGCCTCCTCCTCTGGAGACCAGAAAAGTTTTATTAAAAATCTTCATACAACTGTTGCAGCGGAGGCCCTGTTAAAAGCATCATCGGAGAAAAATGCAGGATTCATAAAGAAACCATCCTACAATTTCCTTTCTATCTGGCATTGATTTCAAAGGGGCTACCTGAGCCAAGAGGCTTTGGCCAGCTCCCCTCTGTGCCCCGGGCAGGGTGAGGCTGAGCCTGGCTGGATTGGGCACGCACCGAGAGCCGGGGGGAGCGTGGAGGGCAAAAATAAAATGGGAACACTTCCAAACCTGCAGCTGTGCTGGCCCATTAAAAAGCTGAAACTCGTTTTACTGTTCGACCTCATACTTATCACCACATAACTATTCATCAAAGAAATTTCGGTGCAATTAATTAAATTATTCCCCTGCCTGTGCCACAGAGTCGTTATTCCAATATCAGCTTTCACTCGCACTCTCTTAAGCTCGTGTCTCGATGCCAAGTGACATCTCCAGGGCTGTCCAGCCTCAATAAAGCTCTGCTCCTCACCACTCACAGAGCCCATCATTTCTCTCTTTTATTGCCATTTATTTTCCACTAGGATTTTGCTGCCAGTATATTGGCAGGACTTCCAGTATATGGATGTAATGAAATCCACCACAGACACTTAACATCGGGTCAGGCTTCAGCTCGGCTCATGTGAAGCTGTAATATGATAAACAAATGCTTCCAGGAGGAGGATTTTATCCGCTCCAAAACAGAGCAAGGACTCCTTTGGTACCCAGACATGAACTAGGAGGGAGTAATTTCAAAATCCATATGATAATTAGCTTTATAGCCAAAATGTGCTCAACATGAGAAACCTGAGTTACGGCACAGATCAACTTCTTCATAAAAAACCTTCAGTATCAGTTTGCATATTCCACCCTTTCTGTGTGTGTTTTGTTTGTTTGTGGTTTGTTTTGGTTTGTTTTTAACAGCACTGTTAGTATAACTCCAGTGGCTCAGCACACCAAAGTGTGGGGGATTTGATGGGCCCTTAGTTGACCTACCACAATTTCTAAATGTAAATTCCCTGATGTCAATTCCTCCTCAGCTCTTCTGGAAATTTTGCAGGACCTGATGGCTCTGAGCATGGTCTGTCTGTGTGCACTGCCACAACAGCTGATATGATGGCACCAGAGCATCATATCTGCACCCCAATCAGTCCAGGTCAGGACTGCTGCCAGTGGGATCAGGCTGTAAAAATGTGAATTACACAAGACACCAATAGTCATATCCCAGGCACCTCTAAGAGGCCTTGTGGCTGGAATTGAGAGATGAAAGAAGCACAATAGGAAAATAAAGTGTTTCTTTAAGGAGAAGTTAAAAAAAAAAAAAAATCAAGGCTTAGAACAGTTTCTATCTGGGCACAGTAAGTCTTGCACTACCTGGAAGGCTGTAAATCAATAACGAAGACATTCTATCAGAGAGGCTTTATTTCCAGCACGAGTTAATGGACATAAATCTCCTCCAGGCAATGGATGTAAAACATCAGACTGTGTGATCAAAGGCATGGGGGTTTTACCCTGGGTTGGTTTTGTGTCTAAAATAATCTTTTCCCAGGAGAAATGGAATTTTGCAGTTCTTCCAGGGAGACAGAGAAGTTTGGCTCTGCACCAGCAACTGCCCTTATGCCCTGCTGGCTTCCCAGCTAAGGAATCAGTTAGAGGAATTTGTAGCATCTGTGTAAAGGCAGCAGAACCCAAGTGTTGCTAAATAAATAGGGGGAACCCAGAACTCTCCTGGTAAAGAGGGCAGAACTTTGCCTAAGTAGTGCCTATCTTGAAATCTGTTTGCAATTATTTTTTTATATACACACTGAAATGTAGATGCTTTCCCTGCTTGCCTTGAATGAAGGCAAATAAAACCTGGCTCAAACCAGGTTTGAACCAACCTTGTGCATGCTCCACCTCCACTGGGGTTTTGATCCTTTCCCCAGTGTCACTGATCAGAGCTGCAGGTAAACCTGGGCTCTCCCAGGCTGCACAAGGGGCTCTGATCACTCTGGGTGGTGGGAAAGGCACCAAAGGCTCTGCCAGGCACATCAGCTCTTCAGCAATCAAAAGGAACTGCAGCACCTGCATTGTCCCAGGGATGTGAACTTGCAGCACCTGGATTATCCCAGGGATGTGAACTATCTCCAGACCTCTGACACAACAGGTTTTGCACCTTATCACAAACTCTGGTCTCACATCCTGTGCAGGGTATCAGAGAGCAGATGTCCATCCCTGAGCTCTGCTCAGTGGGAAAAGCCCATAATATGTTTGGTTGACTTTCCTGCAAGTTGCTAGCGTCAATAAAATTAATGTGACATTTACAACTATTTTGAGGATAAAATGAAGTTGCTTAAATTATTCTCCAGAAGCAGCATGAGACAGAATTATTCAGTTGACAAAATCTAATTAGGTGTAAATTATTTCAGGTTATATGAATTATAAAACCTTTCACAGAGAACTCCAACTCAAGGCTCAATGTGATACAGTGAATTAGCATGTCGGGCATCTGTTTGCCAGAGTTGGGTTTCAGCTGGGGACAAAGTCACACAGGTAATTAATTTTTTCTTTCCACCAGCCACCATGCTCAGGCAGGCAGAAGAAGCCATGCCCCATACAACAGACTTTTTATTACAGCTGGAAGGCTTTTTCCACACAGAACATTGGAAGAATTTGAGAGCTGGTCAGTGGATGCAAAAAGCAGCTCTTAGTGTTAACCCTGAGACAGAGCTGAAGCTCCTGATGCCTGGGGATAGCAAGAAGGGAATATATTGGCAGCAAGTTCTCCTTGGAGCCTGGTGTCCAGCTCCATCCTTCAAGCAGAAAATTCCTCTGTAGTCACACTGAGAAATGCTCCAGCATGTGGTTAAGTTTAATAACCACGATCACTTTTGCAAGTGTACTTTGATGCTCTGCAGGATCAGCATGTCCAGAAACCTGCCTAATTACCACAGTGTTTATTTCCCTGCTAAGTTTAATTTTTGCTGTTTAGATGCAGAAATGCCATCATTGCCTACCACAAAGCCAAGCAGGTCATCTTTGAACCCAAACTATTGGTGATTTTAATGGCTGAAAAGCAGAATGCTGAGAAGCTCTAAGGATGACAGCGTGTCCTGTGCTGTGGCTGTGGAGGAGAAGGAGAAGGAATGATGAGCAGCTGTGTAATTAGATGTTTTGGGTGGGAGAAGACAAGTGCTTTATGAGCTGAGCATCAGCTTTGCTCACTTGCTGTCAGCCTGCTGCAGAGGGAGGGTCTGGGCACTGTGGGAAAGAAGCACATCCAGTTCCCACAGGAGGTTTAGAAATACACACTGGGATTTGACATGATGGTGATTTTCCATTTAAATGCACCACGATTCAACTAGGATTGCTACATCTCATATGGGACTCAAACTACCTTCTCACACTGCTTTCCAACTCTTTGAACAACCCATTGCAAGGAAACACAAGTTATTTACTAGTGCTCACACTCCCTCTGTAAGGATCAGAGAAAATTACTGGAAGAAAAGCAGAACATTTGGTCACAAAGCCTTGAGAAGCATGCAAAAACCCCACGGTCCTGATTTTCTCTTTCTCTTTAAAAAGTTCAGCTGTGCTGGTAAGCTCCAGCTGGGGCCTTTCTCAATGGATAGACATAGCAGCTTAGTTTAAAATGATATGCAATGCTATCAGCTGCTCTCTTGTTCCATTTCCACACAGAATGTGTTTCTCACACACTATTGACCACAATCCCTTGAAAAGACTGGTGAGGATTACATATTTGAGATGCCTTTTCTCCTACCTCAAACAATAGACAGTAGCAAGTGAATTGGGGAAAAAACACAGTTAAAAACAAGCCAAAAAGCAGACACAGAGAGAACACGTGTACATCAAACGTTTAACAATTATTTGCTCAAACTGACTCTTCATTTGCTTTAGAGATTTAATAAACAAAGCTGGATTCCTTGCTGCCTCACACTAGCTGAGCCAGAGGAGCACATGCTGCCATTCCAGGCAGCCAGGCAGGCAAGAGCTGCAGCTGAGGTGTGGGATGAACCTCCCTCAGGAAATCCAGCTGGCTTTCCTGCATTCTCTGAGGTCCCCACATGGCCAATTTTCTAACTGAAATCTTAACTACAAAGAGGGTGGAAATACCAAGAATGACCTGAACGCTTAGGCAGAGTCAGTACTTCTGTGTGCAGATAAACTGCACATTTAATAGATTAGAATGGAGAGAATCTTGCATTAGAAGGGGCACACAAAGTCATCTAGTCCAGCTGCCATACTGCCATGGGTATCCCCTCTTCCTTCCCCCAGAACATATATGTATGTGTACATATATATATATACACACATTTAACAGTCAGTCCTAATCCCACACCAAGATGCCAGGGAAGATAATGTCAAAGCAAGATAAATCCAGCTCTCTTTGTTTCTATCTTTGTAACAAGAGCTGGTGGCAGTGACAGAGATCTGAGGATAAACACAAATCTGCTATGGTTCACTAACCTTCACTCCACGGTGATTGATAACTGTATTTTTAAGTGCTGCAGGTATCAGGCTCAGCTCTGGGCTCTGTATCTCTCTCTCTATCTTATTTGTAAGAACATGCTGCAACATACTCTAAGACTGAGGGACCAGACAGCTTCTCCAGGACCTCCCATGCTCATGCCAGGACTGGAGATGGTGATGGAAGAGGTGAACACCAACCCAATCTCCCTGCCTCAGCAAAAGGACAGCAGGGCGAAAAGTAAAGGAAATTAAACACAAAACAAAGCCCAGAGCAGGAAAGGGCATTTGTAAGCACAAAGTGATGCCCTCCCTTTTGTCAGCACTCACTCCCAGCCCTGGAGGAGTTAAGGCTGCCATGAAACAGGCCCTGCCGAGCTGTCCCCGGGGTGGCAGCCAAGGCCACTCACCCCACGATTAGAGGCCTGACAAGCTTTGTCAATGCAATCTCCTGAATGCCGTGAGTGACAAGCGATCAATATTCCCCACTCTCATGGGTCATCACAGGTGACAGAGGTCTAAGTAATAAAACAGCCCTGGCTGCCTCCTCTAACTTAAATGCTTCCCCAGCCACAATATTTCTTTTTTGTCTAAGCGCCTCTAGCTAAATTCCTGGCGGATCGAAGCATCGGATGGGCTGTGGGTTCTGAGGAATTGCAATGTGCCAGGATTGATGCTGGCCCAGGAAGGCTCAGCAGGCTGGAGACACAGGCTCAAATAAATCACACACGACGAGCTCAGAGCTGTAATCTGCCAGCGCCGGGCCCTGTGGCAGCCTGGGGACACGAGGAGGGTGTGGGGACCAAGTGTGGCACAGAGCCACCTGCCAGCCCAAATCAGCCCTCTGAAACACTCACCACAACACCCCTCCTTCCCCTAATCTCTGAACTGTTCTAGAAATTACTGGGAGGGACTACATAAATTGGCATTCTGGTGTTAGCAGAAGACAAAGGCGCTCTGCTGTAAATCCGAGGGAAGTACTGATGGGACTAAAGCTCATGGGCTCTTGAAGCAGTGACACTGACCCATGGGTCTTTAGAGCATGAAAAAGCCCTCCTCCCTTCTGAACACTGGAAATGAGTGTGCAGGTTTTAAGGGAATCCCCTGCTCCATTCCAGTCATCCACCCTTGCCCCTGGTGGAACCAGCAGTGATGGCCTGGATTTGTTCTGTACTGCTGTGCCACAGCCAACAACCACAGAGAATCTCCTGTTTTTCTAAACCCACAGACTACCTCACCCTCAAATAACTTCTTTTACAGCTGTGTGCCAAGGAAGAGCTCATGCTTCAAAAAAATGCAGTGATTTACAGCTCAGAACCCAAATTTAAGGCAGATGAGGAAAACCCTCATGGTTTAGCCCTTAGGAAAATCCTGCCCCAATTCCTGCTGTCAATAATCATTATGGACACAAGCCATTGATGTCCATCTGGGATCTGAATATTGTCCAGTTTTTTCAGATGTTTAGAACCAGCTTTTATTGGGAATAATCTCTTTAACCAAACAGCTTTGCAAACACCACGTTTCACTACATTCCTGGGAGACAGGCAAGTGATACACACCATTTTATAGGGAATAAATGGAGACACAGAGCAGAGCCAGAGGCACAACTGGACACCAAACCCCACAGGAATGTAATTTCACACTTTCAACTTTGGACAACCAATATGTCCTGGAAGAGAGTCTCTTCTAGGGGATGACTGTCACTTGTGAAATTCTGTTTAAACAGGTGGCAGGATGATGCTGTGTTGTTTGGAAATAATTGGGGCACTGTTTATACACCACTCGCATGATCTAAGATAGGATAAAAATAGACTATAATGCTCAAAATCTGTATTTTTACACAAGTTCATCCTTTTTCACTACAAAAAAGCAAACCAAAAAGCTAATTCTGCCTAAAATATGCATTTATTCTGCCAGTTATTTATATTAATTACAGAACTTTCCTAATTTAAAAAAACAAAACAAAACAACAACCCAGTGTGGTTTCCCCAGGTAAATGTTTGAGAGCTGAAATAATGTATCAGCATGATTTTTCATCTGTGAATGGGATACTTGACCTGGAGTGCCTTGAAAGAGAAAAAAATAACCCAGTACATGGGTATATGTCAAAAACCTTTACAGGCTATCAATGAAATCATCTTCAGTCCAAGGAAAGCTGTGTTCTTTTTATGGCCAAATAGAATAAACGGAGATGGGAACTCTGTAGCAACATCTTCTGGAATACACAAAAGCAGATGAGGAAGCACATTTCCTAAAGAGAAACTGCCCTAACTCTTGAGATAAAATTAGATGTCTCATAAAGAAAAGGTCAGTGTTATAATGTAGGATTTGGTTCTTTAACATACTTGACTAGTGGCCAACTCAACCAGCTGGACAAGCACTGGAGAAGAGCATGTGGGAAGGATCTATTTCAGACCAAAGTAATCTTTTTAGTCACTAAATTCAGCTGATTTTCTGAATGATTAGATGAAGGCTTGGCTGTTCCCACATCACTGCTGAGGCAAGGCTGCAGGACAGGAGCTGTGTCAGGATGGGAAGCAGCAGATAAACCCAGCCAGCCTGGGGACAGCCCGTGGCGTGCCCAGGACAGCGTGGTGGCACTGGTGGCCATGGAGGGGAGGGCACACCCAGCACAGAACAAACCCAGCCTGCTCTGCCTGGGGCACAGGGCACCTGGAGGGGATTCTGCCAGCAGCTCAGAGAAGGGAGGCCACGTTTCAGGGCACAACTGCCCTCCTGCTGCTCCTAAACTGCCCGTTTTACACTGCACTGTACGAGCTCTGCTAACTCCACGCTGCACGGGGAGCACATTCCTCCTCACACTGGACTTTAGGTGCAGATACAATACACAAAAATTGGGTGAGAGAGAAATAAAAACCTTGAAGCTCTATTTCTTCTCTCCACAAGTTTACTGCTATTTTCTCCCAGTCAGCTATCCAGCCTTTTTTTTTCCCTTTTGGCCTCAGAGGCTTTTGACTTTCTCTAGATATGACTCCAGAGTCATTTAAAAATAGAGAATGAAAGCAGGATGGCTACAACAATCTGATAGCATCACATACAGCTCTTAACCTAATTTATTACTGATGATGTAGTCATTAATGTACTCTGAACATGCACTATAGACTCCTCTTTAATGAAAAAGTAGCTGGGGAAGCTCATCCAACTTGCTTCAGAAAGTTGAGTCCCTAGAGGCTTACATGTCATCTACCCTTAGATTTATCCAAGGCTGAAGGAGATATTTTAAAACATATCTTCTTGTTATTCTTTTAAAAGATAGTTCCCTTGATGCTGAGCCTTGAAAGTTTAGCAGCTCTTATTACCAGGAGTGAACTAAACTAAAGCAATTGGTGTAATGGTTGTTACACTGTGGGTACAACTCGCTTGCCATGTTCTCTTCTCATCCACTTTCATCTCAAAGTGTTTATATGAGCAGGAAAAGTTACTGCAATTTTTCTTCTCATCAGCAAGGAGAAAAAAAAATCTGGCAAAACTAGACTGGGGAAAGCACAGCAAAAGGAACTATGGAAATAAAAGTCTTTGGGACAAATTCATAGAGTACTCTGGGAAGATGAGAGGAACTGCAGAGACAGGAAGGCAACACAGCCCCTATCCAGACTTCCAGCAAGGATGGTCTGTAATTGGCTAACACTGGCTAACAATGGAAAGGAACTTTTAAAAAGCCATCACGCTTCTCTCCTCATGACCCCACTGATCTGCTGAAGCCTCTGGCTCCAGAAGCTCCCAGCACACCCCAGGTCTGCAGCCACAGCTCTGGGATGATCCCATCCTTCAGAAATCCCACAGCAAGCTCAAGGCTCAGGAAATCAAGAGCTGCAGGCCACAACAGTGCAACAGAAACAACTACTAGGGAAACACAAGGCTTCCTGGGGAATGAGGTATTAAAAAAAATTAAAAACTGAACAAACTCAAAAATGTGAGAGAAATATAAACCCTCTATCCCAGAACCAGTGGTAGATCATGTCTCATGCAGTGAGTGAGAAGGCAAACTATTCTTTTGGAGAAAGACCAACCACAAGGAAAAACAAATGAACAATAGAGGAAATTAACAGGTATGTGAGCCTGGAAAGTGCTCAGTGGGAAGTGCTGTTTCCATGTATCAGGCCTATAAATCATCCCTCTCCTGTCCCACAGGCATGCTAACACCTGTAGAGGAACCACAGCTTTTCCTGCAAAGGAAAGAGCAAAAGAGATTATCTGGATATGATGTTCCCTTCTGCATGCTAATTATGGAGCTAAAAGGCCAGCAGAAATATTTAAGATTAAGGAAGTCAACACCTCTTCATTCGTGTCTGGTGAGCAGCTCTTCATGCTTTTCATGCTTTATCAAATATGGATCATGTCTGCCCAGGAAGGTTAAGTGCAGTGCTAAGGTTTCCAGGTTAACTGCAGTGAACCTTTGTCAGCATTTCCACTCCTGTCTCTTTCTGAAGGATTTAAATACTCAAATCTAAATGTGCAACTCAAAGCCAGGTTCAACCTACAGGATCCTAGGCTGGGGGTGACTTTTTTCCTTCAGTGGACACACATCAAATTCTTACTATTCATTTATTCTAGCAGTTCTTTTCTTTCTTCCAAGGTGAAATATTGTGGGAAATCCAGGACTCCTGAACAACTGACAAGATGATCAAGCAGAAGCAGTATATTGTTTACACGGACTTTTATAGATTCTACAAACTACCAAGTACACACTTCTTGATTGGTGCCTTTGACTTATGATCAAGCAGAAGCTGTATATTGTTTACACACACTTTTATAGATTCTACAAACTACCAAATACACACTTCTTGATTGGTGCCTTTGACTTGTTCCTTTGTTTTCTGTTTCCACTCATCATCTGTTACTGGTTACAGCCTAGCTGTTTCACAGTTTTCTGTTATCTAGTTCATGAGTCTTGGTGTTCAGTTTCTCAGCCTCTTCTTTCTTAATTTAGCACAATTTATGTTCTTGATGAATTCCCGAGGCTTTGATAACAAACTCAGAAGCAGGCTGGCTGGTGCACACTATGGCCTAACCCTTGCAAATACATTGCACCAGTGTGAGGAGCAAAAAGACAAAGATCAGGTTATTTTGAGGGTAGGGGCTCGGACACGATGCAGCCCAGCCAGACTCCACCCCTGTCTGGAGGCTTTGTCCTTTGTGAAAGCCTTTGCTGTGACTGCAGCCGTGGGAGCTCCAGGCTGGAGGAGGCATCTCTGCTGCTGGAATCCTCTCTGCTGACACCAGAAGGACCATTCAATGTGCTGTGTTACTCTAAATGTCTTTCAGGCCCCTGTTTACCTAAGATAGCATTATTTAAACTGTGCATTTGTGATCCAATTCACCTGGAGCGCCGCTCGATCCTACAGGAATAAGACAAGGACGTCCCATATGGTGGCAAGGTAGAAAATCTCCTCCAATGCAAACCACCTCTGACCTCTGGGATAATAAATTCGTCTGCAAATGACTGGGCAAAGTCCTGCAGCCTGTGTGCAGGGAAGATAAACAGCCCTCTTTGTCCTCGGGGCCAGAAGTGGCCATTGTATGGAGCTGGCCCAAAGGATTAGTGCTGCCATGATTATTTGTGTTATATGAGCTATTTCAGGAGCTAATTGACCCCAGCACAAAAGCGGGGTGAGAAAGGCTTTTGTAGCTAATAGAATGAGCAATACAGAAAAGGGTAAGGTGCTTTGAGCAATTGGGCCACAGTACACAGACACTGACTCAGTTTTAGCTGACAGCATCAAGCAGGGCAATCTAATCTCCCCAGTTAGCACTAAATCAGCCTAGTATAAATGAGCCCATGACAGAACACGGAGAAATGGGACTTGCTAAAAGGATAACTGAGGATAACTGCCTTGTGAAGCATAAATATTGAAGATGTTCAGAACTCTTCATTGCTCGAGCTAAGCACGCCTGGCAAGAGCTGTGCAGGCAGAGCTGCTGGATACTCAAAGCTCTGCTGTTGGAGGGCATGGTGGTAAATGTCAGTATCTACAGAAGGTATTCTGAAATTATAGATATATGTTCCCTCCTTCCTTCCCTGTCTTGAGTGCTTAATGGCAGGGGAAGGTATTGACACTGAGAAACTGATGGGACACTTTAAACATTAAATCATAAAGCAACAACAACAAAAAACAAAGCCATTTTCTCCAGGATGACAGGCATGAGAAGGAGGATGGGCTATGGCTGTAGTGTACAATTATCCCAAAATAAACTACTTGCCTCTAAATTCACTTGTAAAGAATCATGGAATCATTATGGTTGGAAAAGACCTCTAAGATACTTGTGAAGAATTATGTATTTAAGGAGGAAAAGCAAAGCTGAATTTAGAACTGAACATATTTTTTTGGCATTTAGTCACAACTCAGCAAAGCCTGTTTTATCTCAAATTTAGACCTAAACAGAATAAAGGATACAGTGAAAAAATTACATCACCCTGACCTTTCTAAAGCCACTAGAAAAGCTGCTGCAACATAATGCATTACAAATTCTGCACTAAATATGGTGCACAAGAGAACACAGCCTTGTAAATATGCAACAGAAGAGAAATAATCATATTCATCATTTATTTATTGAACCTACATGGACCCCTCACTGCACTATCCGAGGCCACCACAGGCATAAAAGAATTAAACAGCACAAAATCCTAGCCAGGAAAAGCAGAATTTATAGGTGCTTCACAAATGGGGTAATGAGGCAGAGAAAAGAGAAGGTCTCTGTGGACAGACTGAGCCTAAAGCAGAGGCAAAGTCAAGCCTGTGTCTCCTGAGCCGACACACTTTAGTGCAGGATTATTATTCCCTTCATGTGCTTCAACAGTGTCCATGCCCAGCAGGAGCTCCCTGCCCGAATGTGTCCCAGCCTTTCCATGGAGAAAAAGGCTTTCCAGACCTTTCTGCCATCTTACAGCAACACCCTGAGGCTCAGCAGGAGAGGATGTGGCAGCCCCAGCAGCTCCCATGGCACAGCCCATGTCACTGTGCTGCCCAGGTGTCCCACTGCCCTCTGACAGACCTTTAGCCCAGGATCCCATCCCAGGGGTGTTCCAGCTCTGTTCCCAGGGAGGAGTGTTCATATCCAAGGTCTGCATCCACAGCTCAGTGCCAGCAAATGGATGCTTTGACTGTAGCCAAGACCCCCCCACACCTCAGGGGCACAGACACCTCTGAGCACGGCCTGGTGAGTCTGGAATCTCATCTTCTTTTTGCCAGGGTTGGGATTAAATGTGCGGTATTTCTTGCTCAGCCTCAGGTCAAATGCAATCTTTTCTTGGGGGTCAGTGCCTGTCAGCACAGAAAGTCTGAAGTTCTCAGTACCCAGGGTTCCAAGAGGTGAGTGCACAGGGCTGGGGAGCACCTTGAACACAATCTCACCTGTCCTACACCAGCCAGCTCAGTGTGCAGCCACAACAACCAGCACTGACACACCCTGAGGCTGTGGGGCTTTGAAGTTAACTTGTAATTTATTTTAATCACTTTGTACAGAACTGTCTTGAGCTGGGGGTGTGTGTTCTATCACCCTCTGTCAGAGCTGGGGCAGTTCTCTGCTGTTCATGGGGCAGTTTTTCCTTTCTCTCTCCCACAGCCAATCCTCCCTCCAGGAGATCTCTGCTGTCCATGGCCACTGAGTGTCCCTGCAGGGCTGATCCAATTCCAGCATCCCATGGGGAGATGCTGTGTCGAGGGCATTAGCCAAGCATTCCTGCGTGGATCCAATCTGAGCCTGGAACAGCACAGCAGCCTTTGCCCCCTGCATTCCCAGAGGAGCAGCTTTCTCCTGCCCTGCATTCCCAGAGGGAGAGCAGGCCCATCTCCAGCAGCCCTGGAGCTGCAGAGGAAAACTCCCCCCTTGTGCAGGATCCCTGCTCCAGCAGAAGCACAGCTGGCACTGCAGGAGGGCTGAGCCCCCATGGGATGGGACTGTGCCACCACCCTGACCCACAGGGGCTCAGCTCCTATTCTTTCTGACTCTTTCAGTGGTTTTCTTTTTGGTTTGTTTTTTGTTGTTGTTGTTGTTTTTTGGGGGGGTTTTTTGTTTGTTTGTTTTTATTTTTGGTGTTTTTTTGGGTTGGTTTTATTTTTGTTTTGTTTTGGGATTTTTTTTACTATTGTATTTGTATTTCTTTTTAATTTTCCTAATAAAGAACTGTTATTCCTGCTGCCATATCTTTGCCTGAGAGCCCCTTAATTTCAAAACTATATTAATTCAGAGGGAGGGGGTTTACATTTTTCGTTTCAGGGGAGGCTCCTGCCTTCCTTAGCAGACTCCTGTCTTTTCAAACCAGGACAAGAGCTGTGGTTTTTGAGCCAAGGCTGTGTTCAAAAGCCCCCCTGAGGGTGGTGAGCACACCTGCCTTGGCACCCACAGCTCCACTGACCTGAATGCCCTGTTCAGGGACAAAGGCAATGCAAATGGCAAGGGTTAAAGTCACCTGTTGTTCCTGGCCTCTGCAAACAATGCAAACCTACTTAGCTGAGGTAATGTTTTAAGCACACTTATTTCCATGAAGCAAATCCAGGGTGTAATTCCGGGATTAGTCCAGAAACTAAGAAGCTTTCTGTTTTCAGCAAAGTTAGTTTCCATTTCAAAGTTTAGTTAGGCCTTGGAAGTTAATCAAAACACAGGATTTCACAGTTTCACATACACACTTGTTATAAGCAGAGTGATCACCACATTAAAATACATACAATTGTAATGCTGAGAGAGGACTCTTTACCATTTCCTTTTATTCAAATGGATGAGGAGCAAAGGAGAGGAAAGGAGGAGTTAGTACTAACATGCATGTACTTCACTGGCACTGCAATCCTTGTGGGAGAGGTTTCACAGGCCATGAGACTTGTAGATCTACAAAGATTAAAGAAAAATCTATTTTTAATGCTTCTGTAGGCATTGATACATATACAGACATTAGACAATAATGAGAGAATCTAAGGAGGCTCCTCCAGAGCACCCACACGTGCATGAACCTCAACTTTCAGGAGGGAGAAGGGCAAGAACCAAAGCTGGATTTACCTTAAACTAGGTGTGATCCTAGAAATACCACACTTGGTTAAAATAAAAATGTCTCAAGTTCAATGTTAAAGTTAGCACATTCATAAAAGTTAAGGGTCTGCTATTTTTGTGTATCCTTCTATAATAACTTCAACTTTTAAAATAATAACACAGCCATGAGCACATCTTCCATTCCCTTAAACATTTCGCAGGACTACTAGAAAGAAATGGGATACTCTGACTAGATTTAAAAAGAATATTGATGTGTTTTTCTACACACCCAAAACAACTGAATCACTACTTATAATCTTATTTTAAACAAAGAAATAATTAATGCTCAAGTCCAAACACCTTTATGGACCAGGGGGCTGCTGGGAGCAAGGCAGGACCATCAGTATTTGGGACCACAGGCCCTGTGCTCAAGAGGTGGCTGTTTATAAAGGGTTAATCAAACAGACATAAAGGACAGTGTAGCAACACAAATATTACAGATGGGATTTTCACAAGGATGAGTGCAGTTGTTGTAGTTTTCTTTCTAAAGTGCTCACACACTTTTAAACATCCCTTTAAAAACAGTGATAAAGTAAACATTGAATTAAGAGGGTAAAAAAAATAATGGAAAAAAAGAAGCAGGTATTCTTGAGTCACTTACTGATGTCCTACAGGTCATTTCTTCAGTGAAATTCACATTTATTGGCCTAAAACTCCCCAAAGAGCAGATCTGGCAGTGGAAGGAGCCAACTGCTACTGCTCTGCACTCACCAGGGAGCTCAGCCGTGCTCCACCACAGCAAATAATGTTCTTTTGCTTGCAAGCTCTCCTGGAACCTTGGCTCATTTCAGCTGCAAACACTGTAAGAATTTTGGGAAAGGCCTTTCTCCTCACTGCTGAGGCTGCAGGCTGCTCGCCACTCCACACTGCATTTTTCTCTGCACGGAGGTGCCTGCTTTCTGAGAGGCTCAAGACTTTAATGGCAGGTTACACGAGGTTCCTTAATGATTTTCCATCCTCCTCCCAGCTGCCTCAATTCCATGGGATAAAGCTGCCTTGGCCCAAAGCAAGGCTGGTTCAGGCTAACTTTAATTGTGCCCTATCCAATGCTCAGCTCTGCTGTGTTACCAACTGCTCCCTGTGTGCCTGGAAATCAAAGGTACAAATGCACACTCCACGGAATGGCTTACATTAGTGCCATTAATTCCTACTCTCAGCATAATCCTTCATCTGGGAGTTATTCCAAAACATAGGAGTTAATGACACTAATATAAACCATCCCAATGTAGCATGTGTTTCTTTAGCTTTTATTCCCATGACTAAATGTCTTTTTAATGCACTTTTATTTACCGTGATGGAAATAGTTTTTCCTGCTTTACTCCATCAGAAGTCTGGCTCTGTCACATTAACCCTTTCCTGGGCAAGGCTCTGTAGATGTATTTCCCATTATGCCTCCCAAATTAAAACCTTCTGCTGACATTCCAGCAGAGCATTTCCAAGAGCTGCGAGTCCTAATGGAAGCCCTGCACAGAGGGATGGTGATGGCCCCAGCAGGCTGTGCACTCCCCTGGTGACACGGTGCCCAGGGCCAGACCAGCCTGGCGGGGGGAAGCCTGGGGCTGAAATGCTTTGGGATCAAGGAACAGAGCTGCAGAGAGGCTCCTGGTGCACCACAGCCCTCGCTCCTATTCCCTGCTGACACTTCCACCCAGCCACAAGAAGCAGGGAGTGAAGTGCCTCTGGATTTTCTCAGAGGTGTGAAATACAGGCACAGGGGGGAAGTGGATTAGAGGGATGGAGACAAACACTGCTACTCCCCAAAGAAGGTGTGCAGAAATTCCTGCTGAAAAAATGGTCTTTCTCTGGAGGAAGTGGATGAGGAGGGAAAAAGCACATAAAAAGAGTAATGAAAAGAAAGCAAAGTACATTATTTCATCTCCATGTTGGTTTCCCTTCACTCCACAGTCGTCCCCCCCAAAGCAGAGCCCATCCTGTTCTCGACCTTCTAAGCTGGAGTAACTTTAATGTTCACAAAATTTTCCTTTTAATTTTTTTCAATATTATAACTTTTAGAATTAGGGTTAACTTTTCTAATCCCTTTGCATTCTCTTACATCCTCCTTCTGCTGCTGAGAACAGGGCAGGTGAGGAAGAGCAGGTAGGAGAGGAAGGACTGAAAAAAGGCTGATAAGTAAAACAAAAGCAATTTGCCTCTGAACAGTACATTAAGAAACAAAGTGTAAACACTCTGAAATGTTCAGTTCTCCTTTCCAGTTTACCTAATGCTGCTCAGTACGTAATCTTCTTTTTAAAGCCTTTAAAAGGAAATATAGAGAGCCATCCTTACACCATCCTCGGGGATTTTCTAGAATGTATCCACGAAGGAAATACCTTCCTGCAGTGACACTGCACTGCATTAACCCAGCAATTCAGCAGACAGCACTTCTCCAGAGTTACACAGTATATAAATACAGGGCATATGAGCAGCATAAACATGGGACACTTGCCAAAACATAATTCTGTTTCATAAATCTGAGACTGTATCTGAGATGTTCAAAGAGTCATAAATAATACTGGGGGACCAGCTGCCCCCAGAAGTCAACAGGCTCAGGCCTAATAGATGGATTTCAATAAATTCAGGCTAAATCCTTACCAGAGAAGATGTCTATTGATACCTTCTGCTAAGACTTCAAAAAGCACAAAAGTGTTTTGAGGCTCTCACTTTTTATTATCGAAGAGATCCATTTCAAAAAATTTCTCTATTAAGTAAATTCCTCCATCTGATTAGTTTCTTACAGTAAAGATCATTTACCCTTGGGTTTAGATTTGAAGCGTGAGAGGTTGAGCCTGAGATTTTTGTGGGGAACGGGGAGATTAAGGATAAGTAAGTTTTTAATTTAAACAGAAAATGTTTTGAGTATTAACTGGTTGATCTGAAGGTTCAACGATGAGCGCTGCAGGCAAAGAGCTTGTTCTTTGGCACAGACACCCCTGAGGGGAGGGGGAACTCAGAGGGAGGGCAGGAATGCAAACCTCTAAACATCACAGATCTGTCACTACAACCACCAGAAAATCAGTTAGCATCAGTATGATTTTAATTTTGGCAGTGAGATAATAAAGCCACAGTGAGGGTGAACATAGTGAATTCTGACAGAAAATGAGAGGAAGAAAGAAAAAGATGTGAAAGTAAATCTAGTTATTCTAGAAAAGCAATCTTGGCTACAGAAGTTAATGATAAAAACATGCATTTCTACTCAAGTGGTTTTCTCTTACCCATTAGACGTTAAAATGGAACCAGCTCAAAAGAAACAGAGTTTGTTAAGAACATCCCATCATGAACACTCACATGCATTTAGCTTCAGTAAGGTTCCCCTGGTTTGGAGAGGGCTCTGGAGCTCCAAGGTCTATCCCTCACCCACGGCAAGGCTGGCACAAGGGAGAGGTGGTGATTCCTCATCCACAGGGCCTGGCCTTTGCTGGCAGCTCTTTGTGCCAGGCAGAAGCACCAGTGAAAAGAGATATAATAAAAACCAGGTTTGAATTATTCCAGCACAAGATATTATCTCTCCTTCCAGCCCTTGTCTCACTGCTTCCTTGGCCCACTGCAGCTCCAACACTGCTGGAGCTGTGTGTGGGGCACTCAGCTGAGCTGCCTCTGCCTGCAGTGGGCAAAACCAAAACCAGCTGATACCAGAGAGCTGCCAGTGTGGAAGACAGTCTGCAAATATCCAGGCTATATTTTTAATGATTTTTTTTTATGCCATGAAAGGAGGATGAAGGATTTAAAACCACCATGAAGTTCAGTTTATTTAACCTCAGGCAGTGCAGCAATGTCGAAGCTCCAGGTGGGCAAGCAGAGACATCTCCTTTTGGTGAGTGCAAAATGACTTCCTGACTCCTTTTGACCACCAGTCATATTGTTCTAGCTCTCCCGCTGTTGCAATTTGAGAGTTTGCAGTGCTTCCTTTCCAAGAACCATTTGGGAGCAATCTAAATGGTGACCTTCTTTGGAAGGAAGATGCAAACTGTAACAAAAGTCTCATTAGCCTCCAGTGGGGACACACACTCACAGGCCTCTATGGGACACTGGAAATCTCTCCCTTCAAAATTAGCAAAGAGCCTTGTGACACTGTGGAGTGAATTACACTTCCTGGACTCTTGGCACCACAGTTCTGGACTTTTCTAGAAAAAATTTTTTTCTAGAGAATAAATGAAAAGCCTCAATCCAAACTCACACAAGCACTTGTAGGTTATCTTTTTGGGGCCAAACACATTAGAACCAAGACTGTATTTGTCTGCTAAGGACCAGGAGTCACTTGAAAGAGGAAAGGAGCAGACTGGGAGCTTGGAATACCCCGTGCAGGGGTAAGAAATATTCCTTTGGTTTCACCCACAGCTCAGTATTTTCTCTGGACAGCGCAATCCCAGCAGTGCTGTACAGCTTTTACACCACCCAGGTGTTATACCAGCTAAGTATGGATCCCTAAAGCAACCAGAAAATGGAGATTTATGAGCCTGCTACTACTTCAGATAACACATCCAGCCCTTGATCAAGCAGTACAGACTTAGGCTTAAAGAAGTAGAAATCTTGGATGTGTTATCTTTCCAGGTACAGCTCCACCCAGGGAACTATTACTTCCATAACTGTGTGTCTTTAAATCCCTTTCATTACCTGTCCTCTCTCCCCACATCTTCTTCAAAGTGCCCCCTGACTGGCAGCGGAGTGTGGGGACACACCTGTCACACAGGTGTGACACAGCATGGGAAGTGAGCCCTTCCTTGGGTTTGTTTTGTGTCAGTTGGCTCTCTGAGGCAGCACTCACAATAGCGTGTTTCCTTGCAGACACTCAGGGAAGCACAGCACCTGCTCCCAAAGCCCTTGGAATCAAAGGCAGACATGCACCCAGCTAAAAAAAGGGAAAAAAAAGTTAGGAGGGAGAAACAAGGGTGGTAAAATGGAAAGTGGTCACTGTCTTCTCCCTTTTGTCACTGATCCCCTTCACAGACAAGACAAAAAGCAGCCAGTGGAAACACTTACTATTCATTTTCCTTGGTTCTGAGATCAAAAGAATCCAGTTGTGTTTTTTTCCTAAAAAGTCATACCATAACCTTTACCAAAAAAAAGGAGATGGGATTGCTTTAGGCTTTTGGAGGATTTCCTACAGGAAGTGCCCTGGAAAATGACCGAGATGACAACATGTGCTTTTCAAAATGTAATGTCTCCATGGACATTGAGATTTTAAACACCAAACTCATACTCTAAAAATAGATAGACTAAAAAACTAAATTTAAAAAAAAAGAAATAGAGCCAGAAATTCCTGCAGTGTTTTCTCCAGCAAGCAGTAAGTGCACAGTCTATCTTTCTTAAGTGCAATACACTCCACTATCAATTTGTGCACTGGACCATTTTTCCTGAAAGTAATATCCCCAAACATAATACAGTGTTTATTTAGCTCTACAATTGCATTACCAGTGTTTCAGAGTTTAAAACAAAATGAAGACAAATCAAAAGACCTTGGTAAAAGAGGGGGAAAAGTGTATTACATCAGGTTCAGGAAAGCTTTGAGAAACAGGCAGCACAAGGGAGCAGGGTTTGTGTCCAAAGAGGCAACACAGAGAAGGACCAAGCAAAAGGCTGACCAAGATGTGCAGGCAGCAGACTGAGGCTTCTATTACTGTGAGAGCACATGGATTTCTTGCTCTCCATATGGCTTTCCCAAGAACTTTACCTGTTGGCAGATGAGAGATCCTGCTGTTTGCACCTGAGGCAGGAGGGGAGTGGAGCTCCATCCGCAGGCTCAGGAGCACAGGAATGGTTTGATGCAGAGCAGGGGAACACAACTCTTAAAGGTGTTGGCTTGATCAAAGCTTCCCTCACCAGAGATCTCCATTTTACACATGGGAAAAACTGAGACTCATAAAGCAAATTAGAATCAGGTTTAGAGTTTTGAGCTAAGCCTCCAGGACTTGTTTTATGGATAAAATCTGTAGCCATCCTGTGCTTTGGTTTGATTGTCTACAGGGCTACAAATACCTTAGCCTGAATTTTCACCACTGGTTAGCAAAATTTACACTTCCTTTGAAAAGGGAGGTGAAATACAATGAGCAATTCTTTTAAATGAAATATGAACAGCAGGCTGACTGCTTTCTTACACCACCAAAACTGAGTGCACTCAGGAATGCTCCAACAGAAACTTCCAATAATGTTAATAATAATCCAGAGATTCTGTGCACAAACTGTCTAGAGCCCAAAATAACCCAAAGGCATGCTGAAACTGTCAAGTTACAGCAAGTTTATTGTTTTTGCATTGCATGTCTTACAAGGCAATTTTACGTGTTAAATATGCTAAATTCCACTTTCAAGTTATGTATGACCAAACATCCCTTATAAAGTTTTAAGAATGTCTCCTTCTAATTACGGTCCTATCTTCAGCTTATTTACAAAGTTGGCTTATAGGTCTGTACAGGTTTAAATCCATTATTATTGCAAGGATTATGTTTACCTGGAGGGCAGGTTTGCTTCTGCACAAAGCAAACCTCCATGTAATTAAAGAACAGCTACTTCACTCCTGCCTAATGTGACTGTACCAGACATCAGATACACAGGAGTTAGTCACACACCAGGAATTGATAGAGCTGGTGGAAAACAGCATTTGGTGTAGGAAACTGCAGCCCTACAGTGCAATCAGACTTATTAATGATGTTACCCCACAAGGATGCCAGCTACAGTGATGTTCTCTGTCATCCCAGCCCCCTGGCCCTCATGTGACACACAAATCCAAATGACAGCTCTGTGACAACATGGAAAGCTACTTTCTAGGCTTTGAGCCTGCATTTCTACTCATCAACAACAACAAACGTTGTTGAACTTGAAACAAACTTGAAACAGAAGCCATTTGCTAAGTGCCCCACAGAATCATGGAATGCCCTGAGTTGGAAGGGACCCTCAAAGATCTTGGAGACCAACCCCTGGCCCTGCACAGGACATCACCACGAGCCACACCCTGTGCCTGTGAGCACCACCCAAACACTCCTAGAGCTCTGGCAGCCTCAGGCCATGCCCATTCGCTGTGGAGCCTGGGCAGTGTCCAGGACCCTCTGGGGGAAGAATCTTTTGCTAAAATCCAACATAAACCTGCCCTGGCACAGCTCCAGCCCCTCCCTGGCCCCATCCCTGGTCATGAGAGCGAGGAGCTCTGTACCTGCCCTGTGCTGCCCCTCCTGAGGATGCTGAAGATCACAATGAGGTCTGACCTCAATCTCCTCCAGCTGAACATCCCAGTGCCCTCAGCTGCTCCACACACGGCTTCCCTTCCAGACCCTTCCCCATCCTCGTGGCCTCCTGTGGATGCTCCCTGATGGTTTAATGTCCTTTTCACTCTGTGGTGCCCAACCTGCCCCAGCTCTCGAGGTGAGGCTGCCCCAGCCCAGAGCAGAGCAGGACAATCCCCTCATGGCCCTGCTGGGCCTGGTGCCCCAGGACAGGGATGGCCCTGCTGGCCCCAGGGCACTGCTGGCTCTGGTCCCACTGGCCATCAACCTGGACCCCCAGGTCCCTTTCTGTTGCAGCACTGTTGGCTGAATCTTTTAAAATAAATCATGCCATCCTGCATCTCAGCTCAAAGTTGGCCAGCAATGTGGAAAACTACAGAGAATCATAAGAGGTTTTGGGTTGAAAGGGACCTTTAAGACCATCTACCTTCAACCCCCTGATATAGGCAGGGACACCTTCCACTAGACCAGTTGTTCAAACCCCAGTTCCAAAGATATCGATATCTCCTGTTGTCCCTCACCCAGATCTGCTGAAATTTTCAAAGATCATCAGATAAAGTCCATTTTAACTCTGAGCAGAGCCACCAGAACTGCCACACATCCTTGCTACACCATGCTGTACATCTCTCATATCCTCTCAGCAGTGTCAGCTGAAAATGTATCTAGTGATGAAAAGGACAGAGCAGGCTTGGCATGGGGTCCCAGTCCTCCAGAGCAGCCCTGGTGGCTGCCAGGGCCCGGCCAGCTGGCACAGGCTGCTCTAAGCCAGCCCCCAAACAGCCAGGTGCTGGGGGCAGCACAAAGCAGCACACGAGAGAGGATCACAAATGAGCCACGGTGTGTGCACAGGCACTGCCTGCCAGGCAAGCTGCCCGCCGGGCACGGGAACAGGGCAGGGAGAGCTGGAGATGGGCAGGGAGCAAAGGAACTGGGGAGTGAGAGTTGATGGGCAGGGAGCAAGGGAAGGGGGCAGGGAGAGCTGGAGATGGGCAGGGAGCAAAGGAACTGGGGAGTGAGAGTTGATGGGCAGGGAGCAAGGGAAGGGGGCAGGGAGAGCTGGAGATGGGCAGGGAGCAAAGGAACTGGGGAGTGAGAGTTGATGGGCAGGGAGCAAGGGAAGGGGGCAGGGAGAGCTGGAGATGGGCAGGCAGGGAGCACCAGAACTGGGCAGCTTTGGGCAACCCAATGCAGCAGCAGGAGTGGCTTCTGGCCACAGCCACCGTGCCAGTGATTTCTGTCCATGCTGACAGCAAAAGAGAGCACCAGCAAGCCTTGCTTGGAGCGTATCTAATCCAAATGGCAGTGTGGAAGTCTGGAAGCCTATCTGGCAGTTTTATATCCAGACATTAGGCATGATGAAAGCGTGGTGGAAGGACAACGTGAGAGAAAACATGCCAGATTTTGTAAGTGTGGACATGGCCTTAAATTTGTATTGGCCAGGAAAAAACAAACTGTCACCCTTCTAATAAGCCCTGCTCAAAGCACATCCTTTTGGAAAATGAGCTGGCCAGACATTTATCTCGGCCAGGGCAGAGATGACTTTATTTTTGATGGAAGTTGGCAGGAAGGAAGCCAAGGAGGCTGAGCTGCTACGTGTTTGCAATGAGAGAAGCAATTGTGAATGTCCATCTTACACTTCTCTTCTACAGTCCATCAGAGGGGGAATGCTGCATCATTCATCTGCACATCAGGACACAGACACGCTTTCTCACACTACACCTCAAGGCCTATCGATCATTTTTTGCTGAAAATTGCTTTCCAGAGCCTGGAAGATCTCAGAATGTGGAACAATTAAAATTCACTCCATTTCCTTCACCTGTTCTGTTGTGTTGTCCAAAAAAGTCTGTGCAGTTTATTCAGTGTGGCTTGCTTGCCTTAAACACGGAAGAAGCTGTACAAACAAATCCTTCAAGGAAATCTATGGGCTTTAAAAGACTGGACTACACCAACCTCTGGAAGAGAACAGTGATAGCTGTAAACTCTTACACATAGAAAGTAATTAAGACTGAGTAAATGAAAAACGCTCCAAGAGCTCAGTACTCCCAGCAGCCAGACCTCCTTTCTGGCATGAATTCTCCCTTTTTTTGGTGCGCTGTGAGGAACTGAGGGACTGGAGGGGCTGCAGAGGATGCTGTCAGCACGCTGGGGCAGATCAGGAACCCTCCATGGGAGAAGTCCATGCTGGAGCTGCTGCTGTGGCCCGGCACGGGCGGCCGGGCTGCCTGACCCACCTCCCTCCCCACCACGTGCCCATCAATCTGCTCCCCCTCCGCCGTGGTTCTGGGGATTGACTGATTATATTTATCACACTTGTAGTTCACAGGGCAATGGTTTAAATTTCATTCAATACACTCCATCTGGGAGCGCTTTTAAAACACACCCACAAGCACATTTCTCCCTCTCACCCCGCACCCCCGCAGCGATCAGCCATCTGTACTCTGGAAACAAATCCTAAAAAATTATTCTAAATTAAAAACTCATTTTAAAAGAAAAGTAGTATTAAACTGTTTTATAAACATAATAAACCACAGTAAGCCTTGGTTGCAATAAATATCCAACTCTTGCCTACAGCTATTAGAATCCACAAGCGTATTTTTAAGTTTGCTAGCAAACAGTATATTTATTCTGACCATGATTTGTCTTCTGTGGTTTAATGCTCTCTCATGTTTCTTTCATATGTTTACAGAGGTGGGGGGAGAGAAGAGAGAGAGAAAGCAGGCTGTCCTGAAATCTGTTACAGACTCCTGTAAGCCCTGATGGCTCTTCAAGAACTGCCACTTCTGCACCGGGGCTGGCTCTGCCTGGGGACAGCAGCATCACAAAGACATGCACTGTCCCCCTCTGCCTCAGCTACCTTTGGTTACACGTGGTCAAATTGGCTACAGGAGAAAAAAAAAAAAAAGAGAGAACAAGAGCAAGTTATAGCCCCTAATGCAGAGAGGCACCAGAGTGGGAATTTGCTGCCTCTAGCAGAGCTGCCTACACACAAAAATAAGGGTATTTGTGGGAGGATGAAAGAAGGTAAGAGAGAGGAGCAGTGACTGAAGACAGAGGTAGACTGGTAAAGGAAATAACATTCAATAATAGGGCCATATGTGGGGTAGAGGTGGTTTAGCCATGTAGCCCTGAGATAACACCCATGTGCTAGTCCGTAACACCAAAGAAATCAGGATGCTAATTATTTCTGTTGTATGGGAGAAAATATCGTATTTAAACATCTCAAAGGACCTACAATCCAGTAGACCTGTTGGTGCACTAGAAAGTGTTGGTAAGGAGAAAGCTGATGTTTCCCAGAGGCTGATGTGAGCTGGGCAGAACATGGGGCATGGTGTGGGGCACAGCCTCAGCCCCACAGGGCTCAGCAGGGAGCTCCCCCAGCTCAGAGCCCCGCAGGAGCCTCTGCAGCCAGGCAGGGAAGGTGGGAACCATCCAGGCACTGTGTGCTGGGGCACTGGCAGCAGGGAGATGGCTCCATCCTCCCCCCACCCTGATGGAGCCATTTCCACTGCAGCCCTGGGGATTTATGTCAAAACACTCTGCATGTGGCCATGCAATGACTTCAGAAGAGAAGTACACTTGATTTTTATCAGATGTTTGAGGTTATGGTTTTATAAACTGATGGAACACGTGTCAGCAAAAGCCCCTAAGCAGTCCTGCTGCCTTCAGAAGTTCCTGGCAGATGTGTTGCTTTAGAGATCTTGTGTGGAAAACCTGTTCTCCACCTTGTGCTTTGCACCCCCTGAATTCACCAGATTTTTATTGGATTCAATTATTATTAATTATCTTATGAGATGTGATCTGACCAAAATTAAACATGTCCACTCAAAGGTCTCCTACGACGAAAGGACACCTTCCTTGGTGCAAGAACTGCACCAAAGTTTGTGGGATTAGGTACTTCCAAAGTTTCTTCACGTTCATTTAAAAGAAAATCAATGCAATCAGGTTAACTACAAAGCTATTCCTTCCCATTTTCAAGACTCTTATACCTCATGATGTGCGAGTAACTAATACAAGTTATGTTTTAATGACTGGAATTTATACTGCTACCAAATGTTACCCAAAAAAAGAGGAAAGGGAAAGTGATGGAGGGCAAAGAAGTCCTAAGCAAAGCTCCCACACTAAAGAATTTATAAGCAAGAAGAACAAACATTCTCTTTGGGAATTACTCAAGGCAACACAGCAAAGAATTATAGCACATAAACTAAGGTTACATAAACAGTCTAATAAAACCCTGAGACTGATTTATGGTGCAGAGACATCTTGTAGTGTACTTCCATGGACAACAGCTTCTGCTCAGAACAGCAACCATGTTGTAATTAGTGAAAACCAACAGAGCATCCCATCTAAGAGGGGACAATAATAAAAGCAAAACATATAAATAAATAAATAGCCCAAACCAACAAAATCAGTCAAACTCTTCTTCCTATAGGCAGATACGTAAAGTAATAGCTGTGAAATTTTGACCTTCCCTGAAATAACCTCTGTAAACATGTGCAAACACAGATTTACCTGATTTTCAATGAAAAAATTTGGTTCTCTGGAAGTGGTGACCTCTAAAATTAAACACAGGGCAGAAAGGATGCCCAAGGAGCCACAGCTCAGTGTGTCACATGGGATGGAGCACATTTCCCAGTCCTAGGCTGGTGCCTGCTTTCCAGACAACATTTTTGTTATCATAGAATATTCTGAATTGGAAGGAACCCACAAGGATCATCAAGTCCAACTCTTCAGTCAATGGCCCATACAGGAATCCAACCTCACCATGGTGTTTTTAGCACCAGGCTCTAACCAGTGATTTTACCAAGGTATGTTACAAAGCTGGCTTTGGTGCCAAGGTCAGAGACAAAATCATCTCAGTGTACAAAGCCAAAAGAACACCAGCAGTCCCTCCCTGTCCAGCAGCCCAACCTCCCCAGCCCTCTCTGCCACCAGTTCACTTTTTTCTGCCCAGCAGCCACTGCAGCCAAGCTCCTGACTGACACATTTTGCTGTCCCCCATCCAGCCCAGCCCAGCTCAGTGAGTCCCTTGTGCAATCTGCCCTACAGTTCTGGCCAGCAGCCTCTCAGAGAGAGGGGTGGGAGGATGGCAATGCACCAAGTGTCCCTGCAGTGTGTGTGACAGGATTCACATCTTCCCATGCTGTCGAGGCTCTTATGTAGTTTGAATATAAGCCTTATTCATGCAGATAAACTACAACCAATGCCACAGCCTTAAGTGATGGCTCATTTAGGTTGTAGCTACTACTTTTCTCCCTTCCATGATACAGAAAGGTGATGAAGCTGATAGTGGTGGCAGTTGTCATCACCTTCTAATTCTCCCAGGTAACTGTGACACTACTATGGGTCTGATGCACCAGCTGGGATGGGAGCGACAAGATAAAGGTGGGTCAAGAACACAGAGGGGTTCTCCTTGTCCACTGTGGATTAAAGAATCTAGACATGTACTACTGGGTCCCAAGGGGGTTTCCTGGAGGGGTTGGTGTTACTGATCCAGGAGCAGAAGGACAAAACCAGTTGAATTTGTGCAGCCAACACGCCCCAGAGGCCTGGCAGGGCCTGCCTGCCACCGCCAGCCCCCTCCAGAGCCAGCAGCCTTTACAAGCTTTCATGAAGCCTCATGGAGAATAGGGCTGCGAAAGTGCTGAGGCCCCTTTAAAACAGATTCTCCCAGAGAAACTTCCAGAAGGAGAGGGCTTGAAACAGAACTAAAGAGTGCCATCTGCTGCAGAGAGCTGGAGCAGCCTCGGGCCGGGCGAGCGAGCGGCCGGGCAGCGGCATTGCCACAGCGGGCACCGGGCTGGGGCAGGGGAAAGGCTCGCAGGGGAGCCAGGGACAGAGGGCCGAGGGCTCATGTGGGGTTCCTGCTCCCTCTGTCTGTCTCCAGTGGCTGCAGCCACATTCCCTGCAGGCCCACGGGATGCGCCGTGCCCTGCACGAGGATGCTGTGGAGGCCGGGGCACCGAGCTGTGCCCTGATGCACCTGGGGCTGCCACCAGCCTCGCTGGAGCAATGCAGGGATGGACAAACCCCTGCAGCTTCATCTCCTCACTGCAATCTGCTCCTGTTGTCTTTTACTCCAGCTCACAGTGTGATGCCTCAGAGGCCACTTGCTGAAGAAAGACTTGAAGAGCAAGGTTTGAACTTCAGAGGGTTTCCACAGCTCACAGGGAAAAAGTCCCAAGCAAAGCAGAGCTCAGAGCAAAGCCAGCCATTGGGGACAGCAGAGGGATGTGTGGCTCAGGGCAGAGGGACACACTTGGTAACAAGTTCCAGCTCCGCTGCCAGCACAGCCCTGGCACAGCGGCGTTGTCCCCGCACTGCCACCTGTACCTGGCACCAGCCCCGCTGGGCACGGCAGCGCTGCAGGGTGTGAGAGCACCCACTGGAAATGCCCAAGAACCGCCGGCTCCTGCCCGGCCCTTGCCGGCCCTGCCTTCCTTCCAGGTGCCTTTTGTCCCCGGCTTTCTTTCCCTGCGAGCGCCGAGCGGAGCGCGGCGAGCGGCGCCCGCCCTGGTTCGCAGCCTGCAGATGGTGCTACCGACCAGCTTTTCCCCGATCCCAAACTTCCTTCAGCCCGAAGAAAAACACCCGTGTGCCGGCAGCACAGCTCCCAGCCAGGGGCTCACTCCCACGACAGGTGTCCCCGGCCCTTCGGACACGGTCACCCCTCCCTGCAGCACCCCGAGCCCGGGAGGTGGCTGCAATGCTCCAGAGTAACTGAGAGAGTTTTTGAAAAGCCATTTCACAGCTGTCCTGGTGGAGCTACTGACCAAATAAATGATCCTGGTGCTTGCAGGCATTGCCCTCACCCAGCAGAGATTCACCCCGTGAGGGCTCAGACATCGAGGGCTCCTGTCTGGCCCTGACCCTGAGGCTGCTGCTGCCCCTCTCCATCCCTCATCCTGCCCCTCTCCATCCCTCATCCTGCCCCTCTCCATCCCTCATCCTGCCCCTCTCCATCCCTCATCCTGCCCCTCTCCATCCCTCATCCCAGAAGCTCAGGCAGCACAAGAAGTGCTCAGAGCTGAGCCACAGATCTCTATATGGTGCCATGCCTGTTAGGAGTCAGATATAATCCTATTAAACCATTGGGGCTTTTGTAATTCTGAGATAGACTTGCATCTATTTCCTCCCCATCAGCACAACTAATTTTTAATTAGCTGAACTCACAATCCAAAATGTATTACAGGCAAAACAAGTGCCAAAAAAAATAAATTCCACAAACAACAAAATGCCCCTCTTGAGTTACAAATTTCAAAGCTGTTACCAGATCATGGCTCCGACGCTCACAAATAAAATAAAAAACAAGTTTCTACTCTAAGGGAAGAAAATTCTTCAAATTTCCAGCACTTAAGACATTACATTTAGGTGAAAATCCTCCGCCATTTTATTTAAAGTAACTTTTCCTGAAGTGCATAACAAAATGTAGGTTCCCTGAGTACAGCTGGAATACCTTTACAGCAGCAGCCAACACAGTGGGTTCCCCAGAAGCAAAGAAAACCACTGAGTTCCAAAATCCTCTTAAAACTAACGACAGCTGAAGAAGCTGAGCTGCCTTAATAAACTGGGCTGGTTTTATGGCTTTATCCTTCAAGATGCCAAGTATTCCTGCTCCAGTTCAGCAGAATCCTTCAGGACAAGCTTAACTTTAAATACAGGGAGAGTTTTGTTGCAGTTAATGGGGCTGCCCAGGGGCTTAAGATTAAGCACATGCTTAAGTACTTTGCTAGGCCTGGACCCACACTTATAAAGATCAAGCTCTTAAATTTTAGAGCCTGAGTGTATGTTTAACTGTTTATGTTGAGCCTGTCAAACTTCTGGCTTCTGATTATTCCTGCAAGAGAAGTATTACATCAGACATAAAATCCTGAATAATTACTGGTTTGGAAAATCTAAAGACAGGGTGACTGGAAGCAGAGACCTGCTAAGAGTAAATAGAAGTTTAATAAAAAGACTTTAAACAAAATTCCTATGGAAGTTTTATAAATAAAACAAGTTCTGACAGGAGGAGAGAGGCACTGAGAGCTTTGGTAAACTCCTGCTCTAGCAGGAGCTGGGCTCAGAACAACTCAGTAACCCAAGGGCAAAGGAGAACCAGGGGAAAACACCTGAGGGAAAGCCACAGGCCCAGCACCCCACAGGCAGTGCTGATTGTCCCAGAGGGGAATTTCACTGCCAGAGACTCATCAAGGTCAGGAAAGCCCTCCAAGATCAGCGAGTCCAAGCACTCCCCAGCAGTGCCACATCCACACATCTGTTAAACCCCTCCAGGGGTGGGGACTCCACCACTGCCCTGGGCAGCTGTGCCAGGGCTGGACAGCCCATTCCTTTAAGAAATTTTCCCTTATGTCCAACCCAAACCTCCCCTGCCTCAACTTGAGACCATTTCCTCCTCCCCTGGGAAACTTTCCTCCTCCTTCATCTCCTCCTTCCATTTTCCTCCTCCTCCCTCTGCACCAAGATTGCTTTTTTGCTCTTGTCTTACAACCTGTTTTAAAGCTTTGAGGAAAACAGTCTTGTAAAAGAAGTTTATGTAATACTTCATATAATAGAACTAAAAATGTGAGAGGAACCCTCATGAAATACTGAAGAAGAAAACCCACTAAATTGCTGTAAAGCAACCGGGACCAAGTGAGATACTACTGGTAATTAAACTGCCACTGGCTTCCTTGGCTCCTTTTAAAACAGGATTTTTTTTTTAGAGTCTCTTAATTTCTTTCTCTTCTTTTTTTTTTCTTCCAATGTACTGAAAAAGTAGGAAAATGCTATCTGTTTATTAATGTTTTTCTTTCAGTGACCTATATTAATGTTCACTGATAACCTTTGAAAGGGAATATGAGATTTGATACAGCAAAAGCTGTAAATACATTCTGAACTGTAAACAAACAGGGTTTATCTCATCTGAATAAGCAAAGTATTCTGGAGCTGGGGTTGACATTCTTAGCTTCTTTTCAGATTGAATAGATAGAACAATAAAGGGACCCAGAAAGCAATTTAAATGCATGGGGTTATAGGTTTGTCAAAAATGATTCTTCACAAGCTGGGCCTCAGACCTGTGGGCAGGATAGAGCCTGGCACTCTGAGCCTCCTCAGCTATCGACGTACGGAAGATCACAATCCATTTGATATAAACTATTTACATCAAACAAACCCCACTACACTAAAGGCATATATCCTTTCACCATTGGATTTGACAAATCTAAACCAGGTTTGACACTTCCCAATCTCTTTTCCTCTCTTTAAAGCCGGGCCAGCGGCGAGGGAGGGCAGGTAACAAAACTTCTTTGTCTGCAGCTGAGCCAACCTAGGGCATTTTGTCAGCTTGGAAATCAAGCCAGACAACCGTAATCTCTGCAAAAGGCTAAACCAAGGACATCCCTGAAAGCCTGTACTTCCACTCCCATGCCTTTGTCTCACAGGAGAAGGTCTATAATTATATAAGCATGTAGAAACGCTTTAAATGCAACTGTCCTGAGGCTTCAGTCTCAATAAACTGGATAAAAGGAACTCAACTAACTTTAAAAAAAAAAAAAGGGTGGGAGGGGGGAGATGGGAGCAAGAAAGAGAATTAAAGGTATGTGGGAAAATGTTTCTCAGGCTCTTTATGGCTGATTGAGCTAATTTACTGTGGAATGGGCAGCAGCCTATCTTTAGATAAATGCTAATGAGGACTTTAATGCTTTCTTCAGTCTGGCTGCTACTATTATGCTGAAAGGGAAGGTCAACAGCTAATAAACCCAGTTAACAAGCCATTCTGAACTTCACTTTAGCTTAACACTCTTCAAAGTTGCAGTCATTAAATCCATAGGCTATTAGGAGCTGCCCTCCTGTTTTCACTATGAGCAAAGGCAAACTTTCAATGTAGTCATTAATTGAATTAACAGACTCTAATCCAATTTGATGTCGTGTAAATTGAAATGCACATAAGAGTGAAGATGTGTGTAGAGAAGTTCCCCCTTTTCAGGCGGCTTTGTGTCAAACTACTTCTGTTATCACTGCTACATGCCTCCCATGAAGGGTGCTCTCATGTACATAACCCTTAACATCAGCTACTCTTTGATATGAATATAGTTTGCTCGGAGAAGACAGAGGCTGGCAAGACAAAAACATGTCTTACAGCTTATTAAACTCCTCAGCTCAGTGAGACAAGCTGGTTAGCAAGGATCTTAAAATATATTGCCACCATTACATTGTGTTACTCTGCTTTGAAGTAGAGAAATATCACACGGGCTCGGCAGACAGGGAACCTGGGCTAGGGAGATGTTCAGTGAAGGAGGCTGGGGTAGGCAGGCAGCGAAGGAGAAGCCTGAGCATCTTGTGATACATCAGTAATGGGAAGGGTGACTCTCACAATTAAAAGGCAAATATCCTGTATGTATGTTAGGAGAAGTTTTATAGATTTATAGCTGTGTTTTACCCCCCTTGTGCTGTTATCAGGGGTGCCTGGGTTTGGGACATTTGGGAGGGTCACTCGTTCCCATGGCAGCACCTGAGCTCCAGTCAAGGTGTCAGGCAGTGATCTCAGCACTGGGCAGGGAAGGAGGAGGGGATGGACAGAACTTTGGGAGGGGCCAAAGGGTTAAAAGGGGAAACCTCCATGGTGTGGGTGAGCACATGGTGGGAAAATCCTCTACTTCTTGTGCCATGTTCATTTTCTCTATTCAGTCTTCTGTTGTATTTTTGGTAAGGTTTTAATAAATATTTTATATTTTTAAAAGTAAGGATCGTTTCTCACAGTTTTGTTTGCCAGCCAGGGCCACAGCTCCCCTTTGGGCAGTGTGAAGTGGAGCCTACGCTGGGCACACCGGCCTTCAGCCACAAGGAAGAGCTGGTGGAAAGGCCCACAATCACCAAAACATGTCTGAATCAATAAAATCTAATTTTAAAAGGGCAAAAAGTGCTTTGCTTTCCTAAGTTGTGCATTCATCTCCGTGCGCCCCACAATCACCAAAATATGTCTGAATCAAAAAAATAAATCAAATCTAAAATTTTAAAAGGGCAAAAAGTGCTTTGCTTTCCTAAGTTGTGCATTCATCTCCGTGGCACGTGGCTGCTCAGCCTGAGCACCGTGTGTGCCTCCAGCAGCACCGAGCACAGAGCCTGGGAACAGTGGGGACACCACGGCCCCGCACAGCACAGGTGGTGTGGGGGCAGCACAGCCCCTCCCTGGGACTGCCACGGAGCTAAACCCACGTGTGAACAGCAGGAAATCAAGGAATTCTCCAGCTCAGACAAGGACAGGGAGCTGCTGGATGATTCCACACCTTGCCTCTCCTGCAGGAGCTGCCAGCATGAACCTCACAGCCCACCCCAGGACCTGGGCACCCTTCAACACTGAGCCCTTCCCTCTCTCAAAAGGGTGCAAAAAGCACCACCACTGCAAATTTAACCAGGAATTCAATCCTAGAGAACAAGAACTTCTCCGGTCTCTTACAGAAAGAACTGTATTACAGGCACTTGAAAATATCTAGGTTACCCATTAATCCAAATAAAGCACAAAGACAAGGAAGCTAAGACAGTTATCCACATACAAAGTACTGGCAAGAGTGAGATAAAGCTTTTCTAAGCCTACAGAGACCATTTATAATATTCCTTTAATATTGACCTGCATAATTGGCACACTACTGGAGCAGAAATCCAAGCTTCCATTATTGGAGATATGAAGATATAAAACCACATTCAAGAGGCAATAGGACATCTGGAGAGGAAAATGCATGCGTATCCAAATCATTGTGTTCTTTCAGACACAGAAAAATACAATGCAGCTTTAGAAATAACTAAATATAGTAATTTGAGTTCAACTGTAATTAAGGAAGAAAAAAGCATGACTTCCCCCCATCCTTTTAAGACTCATTGTTCAACGTCACAGCGATATTCAATTATTCCATATAAAGAGCATTTACTTTCTTTTCTGCATCATTATTATATTATCCACTATTTGTATGACTACAGAATGAGTAGTAATACAGGCCCCCAGCTGAGACTGACAGCCCCCCTCTGCTCACCACTGTGAAGACATACAGCACAAAAGCATCCCAGAGCAGCTTTGTATTAGCACAGATAAGAAAGCCTGGAAGAAAGGGAAGGTTGGTATTTTTATTTCATGGGTGGGGAAACGAAGGCAAACGGAGAAAAAAAAGACCCAGGAACGTTATAATAAATGATTTCACACAAGACTGGCTCTATCATCAGCAGGCAGGATTTTGTGGGTTTCAGGGGCACATTTTCAAGGCTTTAGCAGGAATTTAAAGCACACATCAAACAGTGCTCACCAAAGTAGAATTTGGCCACAGACTCCCAGCTAGCCTGGAGAAATCCCCCCACCCAGCCCAAGGCTCTGTGAGCACTGGGTGCTGAACACCAGCTTTTGACTCTACTGCCACAACAAGGACCAGGAACCCAAATGGTCCCTGGCTTTGGCTCAGGGCCTGGCAGCAGGTGCTGCAAATCTTCCTCTGTCAGTAAAACAAATTAAATACCAACAGGCAAAGAGTAAAACCCCAAGCCTACGTATCAGCAGGACCACTCATCTGTATTTTCTGACTGCCGCAACGTTTCAGCTGTCACTGCCAAGAGAAGTCCAACATGCACCTTCAAAACATGAATATTCTGTCACATCTGATAATTCCTCTTTTCGACAGACACTTTTATCAGGAAGATTGCGACAAGAAAAAGTACTTTAAAAGGCTAAAGTGACAATGGTAGTAGGAGCTGACACTGGTAAAGCACGTTCATTTAAAATACCAGTGATAACACACAGGAAAAAGAAAAAAATCTCTGCAGCCTTTTCCAAGTTCCAACAGACACAGACACAAAGTCAAACAGGAACTGAGGTGTCTATCTACACCTACTGACCAGCAGAAGCCCCTAAGGTTGGCATTGTCATCTGCTGCCCTGAAGCTTTGCAGCTCTCCATGGCACAGCCCTGCAGCTGCAGGTGGCTCTGCCAGAGCCTGGCCAGCCCCAGGGACAGCAGCAAAGCTCAGCTATCAGCTGGATCTGGAGCTAACACCAGGGCTTTAGGGTCTGCTTTGGGCTTTACTTACACATGGCTTCACCACAGAATGCCAGGCTGGGCCAGGCTGGAAGGGAGCGCAGAGGGTCCCTGGTGCCAGCTCCCAGCTCAGGCAGGGCCATCCCAGAGCACAGGGCACAGCATTGTGCCCAGAGGGCTCTGCAGGATCCCCGCTGAGGAGACTCCAGCCCCTCCCTGGGCAGCCTGTTCAGGGCTGGGCAGTGCCCAGGGCAGAAGTTCTGCCTCCTGGGCAGGGGCAGCTCCTGGGCTCCGGCCCTGCCCGTGGCTCTGGTGCCACTGCTGGGCCTGGAGCAGAGCCTGGGCCCTGCTCTGCCCTCCCTGCACACAGGGACAGCCAGGGCTGAGGGCCCCTCTCAGCTGGGGCTCCTCTCCAGGCTGAGCAGCCCCAGCTCCCTCAGCCTTTCCTGGGCACCGAGATGCTCCAGGCCCTCCTCATCCTCACAGCCCTCCAGTTTATGGGAAGTCTACAGAGCCCCTAAGCAGGAAGAAAGCAAGGAGCAAATGCTTTGAAAACCATCTGCCAGTGTATTTCTGGATAATTTAAGGTCATGAAGACTAAGGAACCCACATACCATCCATATCTGCAAAAACACAACACAGACCTTTGCTAAGGTCACCACATTGAGCAAGTTTGATGAAAATGTATTTTTTAAAGCATTTGGAGCACAGAATCTGGTTCTGGCCTCTGACAAGAAGGGCAGTTTCAGTGCAGGTTTGTTAGCACAGCAGTCTGTAATTGCCAGCCACCAAACAACATCCCAGAGCATGAGAACATGAAATGTGCAGTGACTCTTCCTCCCTCTCAAACATCACTGCTGCTACAGTGCAACACACCACTAGTGAGTCTGTGGGGCTTCTGAGGAGGAGGCAAAACCCCAGAGGGGCAGTGGAGCTTGTTTGGTTGGTGCCTGCACACCCCACTGTGGGGAAAGGCTCCCCAGCTGGCAGTGCACACACTCAACCCTCAACCACCAGCCAGGGATTTTCCTTCTCCTCCAGGTGTCAGTCCTAGGAAAGCAGCATCAATATTAATAGGAGACAAAAGGATGCAAAAAACCCTGCTGAGTGTACACCACTGGGAGGTACAGAAGGTCACAGTGGGAAAATGGATAATTAATGGGTCTTTGTGAAATTTGTGTATTGTAGCAATTTTTACCCAAGAATCTTAGAATACATTTCAAAAGTAGTCCAACCTCAGGCAAAAAAAAAAACAAAACCAACAACCCAAAACAAAACAAAAACATATTGCTGTAGCATTGTTGTATCTACATGGAAGTGAAAGGAGACGTGGAAATTATGGAAAATATGGAACAATACCCAAAGAATGCATTCTCTTGGCTTGATAAAATCCAGTGGCTGCAAGAGCAGAAGTGAGAAAAAAAGTTGGGTTATAAATAGGATGCTAATTTTTAACTGTGAGGGTAATTAACCACTAGAACAACTTCCTAAGGACTGCAGTGGTTTCTCAATTACTGGCAATTCAAAGTGAAGACCAGATTTATTTATTTTAAAGATATGCTCAAACAAGGATTAATTACATCAATGCCTGCTTCCCAAGTGCTACAGAAGCTCACTCAAAATGATCCAAATGACCTTTTTTGGCATTCTGCTCTTGGATCACATTGGACAGCAATCCAGAACAACTGGGGGCATTCACAAGGAAATACAATTACAGTTGCACTGGTGCTGGCCTGGAGACACCATCCCTATTCTCAAAAGGGTCAACATCTCAACTGAGCATCAACACAGGGAAAACAGTTCTTGGATAACAATTTATCCACATGGGGTGCAGTATTCAAATTCCTCTTTACAGTAACAGAAAACAAAAATTAGATGGGGCAGCACCAACTTAAAATTCAATCCTTTTGTAAAAGGCATAGCCATAAATACCTTTTAGCATACAAAACACATATGAGGCTCTTCATCCATTTGGGGGATGTTTTTCTGGGCTTTGCTTGGTTTCCTATTCCCACAAAAGCTGGTACTCTTCCCACATCTCAGATTATTGTTAACTCATAGACTCAAGTTTACCTTGATACAGTGGAACACAGGGAATTATCAAAGAACTTATATTTTGGGGAGGAAATGAGTAACTGGGTAAAAGATGAGTTCAGCAAATGCCCAAACTGTGGTGTGAGCCCATGCTGGAAATGTCTCCCCTTTCCAGAGCCCTGTCCCAGTGATGGAGGCTTTGTGTTTGTAGCTGTGTTTGGTTGTTTTTATGAAATGACACAACACTCCTTTACTAACAGTGTTCAAGCAGCAGGACAGGCAGGAGCGTCTCCAGCTGGACGTGGCTGACACACTGCAGACACACTGCAGAGACCCAAAATTGAAGCCTTCAATTCCAAGCACTGCTCTCCAGTTCCTGGGGTGCTTTCAGAGGCTCTGTGATGGCCCAGTGACTGCTGCCTGTGCAGCACCTCCCTGCCAAGGCAGGCAGCAGCTGAAGGGCTCCACGACAACATGCCAAGGCATTCTGTTTGCATTTCCATTGTCACTTGATGTAATAAGGGTTGATCTCAATTCACTAAACATTTGTGTCAATTTGCCACTCCGTTTGGTTTCGTTTTCAAGGCATTTCTGTTGCATTAAAAAATGGCATTACACTATAAATTAATTAGTTGGTTTACAAACTTAAGGTACATTATTATCCTTCCAGCTCTCTTCTGAACTGTATCTTCACATTTTTTCAGTGATGTGAAAGGAACAATTTTTACCATTAAAATGTGACTTTCAGAAGCTCTCAGAGGAAAGCCCATCAGAGCCAGCAGGTGCTGGAGCATTCCAAAGTGCATTATGGACTGTATTTATAGGAGCTGTCTAGCCATTTAATGGGTTCCTGAATGATTTGCTTAGGTGTTTACTTTTCCTAAAAGCAGTTTATAACCTCTGCTCTCGTCTCTGAAGTCCCTCTTAAATCATTCTGAAAATGTACCACAGGGCAGTGAGAGGGAAGGGCTGCAGTTGCCCACCTTGGGCTCTGTGCTGTGTTTGCCCTCCAGGATGTGCAGAGCTGTTGTCACAGAAATAGGCCACGGCTGACCTCGATATGGGGCTGTGTAATTCCCAGACAGATTCAGCTCAGTAATCCCCAGTGGAGACACTTTCACTCCATTCAGTGCATGTGCAGTCCTGTACCTCTGTGTTTCACAAGGCTGGACTGCACAAAAAGGCATTCAGCAAAGTCAAATATTGGCCCTTTGCACCCAGCCTTCAACAGATGCTTTTCTAACCATGTTTTCTGGATTTGGAACATTCCCTTTGGTATCAGCAAGAAGAGTTTGGGGCTGCTCCTCTTCCCACCTCCCTCTCCCCATCCATTAAGAGTGAGAATCTGGCAATGTCATTGCTGCCTCTGTAATCTATCACCTCGAGGCCCTTTCATATATCAATGTTTGACTGCTTTCTATGTAAAACAGGTCATTAAGTTAATCAGAAATTGACTACTACTACAAACACCTTTTGAATAAGGTCAAATTAAGATAAAAGTCCTTGCTCTTTTCGTCTCTCAGCAACAAAGACTATAACCAGGCTGCTAAACCCACCATTAATGTCAGTGTGCAGATTAAATGTCATTAAAGGCAATTTGTCACTTACATACACACTTATCTCAATCTAATAATTAGCAAAAGGTCAGGCAGATAAACCTGTGTATTTCAATCCACAATAAATTTCAGCTGCAGGAAATGACAAAATAAAAGTTTAACCATATATACATGTATTTATGTTTGAAATATGTGCATAATTAAATCCAGGAGAAAAGAATCATCTCTGTTGAAGACCGACCCGGTTTCAAGCCCCTCTCTGGCACTTTGCTTAAGCTGTGAGGAAGCATGATCATGGATCATATTAATTCCCCACAGCAGCAAGCAGAGCAGCCCTTGCTCAGGGTGTGACAGCCAGAGAAATCAGTCACAGGCACGCCCCAGACCCCATAACCAGCACCACAACTGGCACCTGGGTGAGATGTGAGCTCAAGTGAATAAATTCAGAGACTGAATCACCTCTGACCTGCAAGGTGACCCCTTCCCTTGAGGTGCCAGCACCCTGGCTCCATGTCAGGATGCAGTGCAAAGACATCCAAGAGAGAAAGCAGCTGGGGAGAAAGCAAACCCTTTCATTCCTGTGCCATCTCCACAAACCCTTTCATTCCTGTGCCATCCCCACACCTCCACAAGGCTCAGGTGTGCCTGAGGGGTGCCAGCTGCAGCTCTGCACAGGCAAGGAGCAGACCAGCATGCCCCATGCTCGTGCCTCCTTTTGGCCTCAGTTTGCAAGTCAAAAGTTCCGGATAGAATTCTACACCACCTGCAGAAAATGGAATTGCCACACTCGATTTTGGCAGTCATGGCACATCTCCTTTAAATGATGCTGTGGTTGCAGTGTGGTTGGCAGGTTTGGCTCAGTGAGGAGCAGGAGGGCAGGGCTGGGAGCAGGCAGGGAATTCTGCTCCATCAGTCCCACCTGTCCCCATGGCACTGCCCTGCTGCAGGCCTGGCACCTGCCAGTGCTGAAGTGACCAATTCAAGGGTGTGCCAGGCTGGACACCAAACCATGGGATATTCCTTTGTGGAAAGGGATAAACTTGAAATTTCTCAACACAGCAGACACAAATCAAACAGCTTCAGGAATAGCACACTCCAAAGCTGATAACTCAGTACCTGAGCCCACGCTGCCACTGGATCCTTTCCAGCTTTTCCCACCCAGGTGAACAAATTGCTAAACCCAATCCCTGTTCACAGACCACGCTCCCATGGAATATTTCAGACTTGCCTGACTCCAATGATCATTAACAGTACATTTTCAGTTCCTTCCTGTAAGGATAGGGCTGTGATATGGATATTAACAACTAAATAACATACAGAGAGAGAGCAGTATTTTTCAAAGACATTTTAAATTACTGGTCATGTTTTGTTTGTTTTATTTCACATTGGCAGCACTTAACCCATCTTCATTGTCTAAATAGGTACTTCCCGTGGCAGTGCAATGGCAGATTGTCAGCACTCAGCCTCTCCCTCTGCTTCTAACAGAGCAGGGACACTTAGTTAACTCAGGGTGATGATGTGTTGTTTTAATCATTCATAGCAAAGAAAGATGGTTTCAAGGAATCATACAATTTACCCAGCTTCTTGTCACAAAGATACTTCATGATTAATGGAAAGTAGATGTGGGAAACAATACATTACAGCAAAACAGGATTTTATGTCCCTTAGCTGCAGATTTTTTCGGATACCTTATTTAAAAAAGAAAAATAAATCACAGCAAGCGTGAGTTTTAAAACCAATGACAAATTCCTCTCAGCACAGGTTTTTAAAGCTTTGTTGGGGATTTTTTTCTTTTTTGTAAAAGGTTTACCTTTTACAGGGTAGGGATGGGACATAGCCTTAAAGAATGACTCAACCTACTGTTTGCAGAGAGAGCTGCTGCTCTGACTGTCTGACCATCATCAATCAAGCCCAAAGCCTTGCTGGGTGGAAAACTCTGCTCATCCATTATTCATCTGCTGCACCATACCTCCCCAAAAAGCAAACAATTAAAAGAGAAAATGCAAAGGATGGTAGTGGACAGAAACAAAGTCATCTTCAGATTACAAGATAGAATCTGAAGGAGAAAATGTAAGGAGATGAGTGGAAGAGCTGAGCATAGATCCAAGTCTGATTGCTGGCTAATGAGAGCAGGGAACAGATCCCAACAGCAAACAACATCCACAGGTGGGCTCTCATCTCAAGTCTTCTTCATGTCCATACAGCAGACGTTATTCCTAAACAGCATCACAGCAAAATATCCCCAAATATTTCTAAAGTAAAAGAAAAATTTTAAAAGAATCAACCTCAAACACATCTGCTTCAGCAGTGCCAGGTCCCTTTAACTTCAGGCTCTGTCCACACTGTGCAAAGAAAACCCATCAGTCCCACCTCTCATGGAGTGACAGGGAGGCTTCTTTCAGCACTCCAAGAGCTGGCTGGGGCAGCTGAAAGCTGCAGTTAAAGGCCTTGGGTTTCAAGAGAAGCTAGTGATTTTAGACCTCTCAGGGGTTTGGCACATTTTATTGGAGGATGGACCTTGGCATCAACACTACAAAGCAAACACCTGAAGGACACTCACAGTCCCCACCAGCTCTTGAGAACTGAGGCTGGAATATGTTTAAAAGCTCCCTGCTTTTCTCCGTATGCAAGTGCATCAGTTTTCACCACCTGTACAAACTGATCTGCAGGAGATGGGACTGAGGAAGCACAAGCAATTTTTATCTGGTCTTTGGTTTTCATGATCATCTGTCGCCTCAGGTTTTAGCTTTTCTATTTTGCACATTCTGTGCTGCTTTAGTGTGTGGGTCTGGCCTTCCTATTAGGGGATGGTGAGCTCTCTGCACAGAGCAGGGAGACAAAACAATTCCTTCTCTAGCTGGGGAACAAGGACAAATGATCCAAATCTCAGGCCCAAGAGCACAAACAACATAGAGTGAAGATAGAAAAACAAGCAGGATGGGACTGCATGGGCTGGAGCTGTAATTGGACAAACAACTCCAATATGCAAATGGAGCAGAACTTATGACAGTGACAGACTCTGTAAGCAATCTTGCATTTTGGATTCACTTGGGGTGCAGCCCTGGCTGGGCTCTTCTGCTGCCCAGGGTGGATCTGTTGAGGTCTCCTAATAAATCCCTACTTATTCCTTAGCTCTGCCTAGTCTCTGCTCTAGGTCAGCCTTCACAAGGCATCAGTCTATGGGCGGGAGATTCTACCACTGGGATCTCAGTGTCCTACAATACTTGGTGGGGAGTGTGTGCATGTCTCTCTCAGTGTCCCCTCTGTGCCCAAACATGTCTCTCACACCCTTTGCTAATGTAAGGAACAAAAGAAAGCACTTGTAGCCTACAAGATTTACAAGGAAAAGATTAATCCTTCATCCCGAGGTCCAAAACACCCTAAAGCCAGTGAAGAGCTGTGAGTGGAGGTGGATGCAGAGTAATTTCCCAGCCCTCAGTAATGAACTGCTCTATCCCAGCACAGACAGAGCTGACAGTGTCCTGACTGACACTGACATTATCATTTGCTCACCATGGGTTTATTTCCACAAAGTATGAATTTTTTTCCCCTTTTCTAAGTGGTGGAAGAACCTGAAGGTCAGGCTGAAGCAGCTTTGCCTCTGCTCCAGTCGTACTGCTCTGCCTGAGAGTCCCAGTGCCTTGGGAAGGTCAGGAGTCTGCCAGAACAATGTGCTACCCACAGCTGTGGTCAGGACTGCTATGTTTAAAGGTTACAGTGATTAAGCACTGTGATTAATTTAGTCTCAGCAGAATCAATTCCACTCAACTACTAATCTAATTTACATCCTGGAGAGGACTCTGCTCTTCCCTGGTCGGCATGGGTTTGAATTTAGATTCATTTTTCCCTAAGAAGTATGTTTTGAGGGATCACACTGCAATTAGCAAATGTTTTGACAAAGCTAATGGGAGAGTTCTGTCTCGGTGTCACTGCTTCCTGCCATCTGCCCTTTCATAAACCACAGTCAGTTCCCAAACCTCCTGAGTGTGGATCTGGATTAAAGGATCTGGAGGAGGATGTTGGGTGTTGCTACCCTAACATGTAACAGCACTATGGCAGGGAAACCAATGCCATAACTTCATTCAAAATGCCTGGACAGCATCAAAAGCAGTTCAGGAGCAGGCCGAGGGTGGGGATTCTCCTCCCCTATCCTGCAGTTGTGACACCCCACCTGGAGTCCCGTGTCCAGCTCTGGTGTCCTCAGCACAAGAAAGACCTGGACCTGCTGGAGTGAGTCCAGAAGGGGCCACCAAGATGCTCCAAGGGCTGGAGACCCTCTGCCATAAAGGAAAGGCTGAAAGAGGTGGGATTGTCCAACCTGGAGAAGACTCTGAGGAGACCTTAGAGCCCATCCAGTGTCTGAAGAGCTCAAAGAGAGCTGGAGAGAGACTTTGGACAAGGGGTGGAGCAACAGGACAAGGAGGAATGGCTTCCCACTGCCAGAGGGCAGGGATGGATGGGATATTGGGAAGGAATTGCTCCCTGTGAGGGTGGGCAGGCCCTGGTACAGGGTGCCCAGAGCAGCTGGGGCTGCCCCTGGATCCCTGGCAGTGCCCAAGGCCAGGTTGGATGGGGTTGGGAGCAGCCTGGGACAGTGGGAGGTGTCCCTGCCCATGGTAAGGGGTGGAACCAGAAGGATTTTAAAGTCCCTTCCAAGCCAAACCATTCTGTGATTTTCCCCCAGTTGAACAGGATCTGTCAGGAAAGATTTATTCCTAAAAAAACAAGGTATGTTTGTCAGCCTCAAAAAAGTGATGAAGATTACACAGGGAGTGTAAAAGCAACAAATGCAGGATAAGTGTAGGCAGATTGGTCTACTAAAGCAGGATTCGGGTAGCCAGAAAGAGGAAGAGGGGATACATTATGAATTCCCATCAAAAACAAACCATGGGACTCTACATGTCAGTATGTATTGAGTAACAGGCAAATTATACTGTTATATTCTGAAAATTCAATATAATTGTATTCTGAAAAATCACTGCCTAAGTTAGAAATGAGTTCAAGACAGACCTTAATGCCACTCAGACAAACATTTAGGTTGAAAGATCTACAGCTCTCAGGACTGGCAGGGACTTGTGATCTTGAGAGAAGCCCCATTCACAGGCAATACAAAGAAATTACTTTAACAGCTATTATTGGGCATGACTGGAAGTCACTGGAACATGCATACCTACTAATTTCTAGTTTTCTTTCTGAATAGTCATTTCCAAAATTTATCAAGAACTTCCCTTCTTTAGGGAAGCATGGGAATGGCTGAAAATCACATGAACATCTCCACTGAGCAGACCAGGGGGGGAAAACAATTGCTCCCTAAACCTACAATGGATTTGCTCCACCACAACTGATATAACATTAGGATACCTGCAGCCAGTGCAACCTGAGCCCTCACACAACACCCCTGCTGAGCCTCTGTACTGTCACCTGCTTCACCTTGCTGCAGAAATACCTTCAATTATAGATACATCAGAGGAACCCGATCTGCAACGCCCCCGGCACATCCTGATCCCCATCACGTCCGTCTCCCTCAGCCCAAGTGCTCCTGTGTTTTGTCAATACCAGCCTAGTACAGCTTCAAATATTTAGCTTAACTTGATCTTCCGAGCTGCAGGAGAGAAAAGCCAGAGTCTCCTAACACCATTTGTTGAACAAACAATTGATCCCAGCAGAGGATGGCGGAGCTGCTCTGCCCTGGGCTGCCCGTGTTCCATGTGACAGATGCCAGTGGTGACAGCTCCGGCACTTGGCAGGCCAGGCTGCGGCGGGGCTGACAGCTCCTCTGATTCCTTCATCAACCGATGTGACTGAGTGACCTTTTCCAGTCTCAGCAGCTGCCTCCCTTCTTGATTCAATCATGGCAGAAAATAAGTCCCTTTGGGGAAATCCTGCCCTTTCCGTAATTTGAAATGACCGCGATTGTCATCAGGCCTTGTTTGCTAAACGCGCTCGTGAGTGGTGGCAGAGTCCCCAGCAGGAGCACGTGGCTGGTGTGCATGTGAGATGGGAGAGCTGGATGCTCCAGGGAGAGCCTTGGGAATGCTCAGAAATCCCTTGTCAATATTTCCCTACCCTCGAGGGGGTTTCCACGACCGCTGTTGAGAGAGCCTGGGTCGGGGAGGTACCTGCTCACCTCTGGGTTTTCAGCGAGAAGGAACAAAGTGTAGCAGCATGAAAAATGGAATGTGTTCATGCAGCTCCACAGACACACTTTGTTCTTCACGGTGGGAAAAGAGAAATGCCCTTAATTAATAACAGTGACAGAGCAAGGGGGTTTCAAGTCACTTTGCCATGAGCCTGCTTTGCATCCCTGCTCGTTTGTCAGGCTCGCTGTGGCTGCAGGCATGGGGAGATTGCCATGGCCCTCACTGCACCCCAGCCATTAGAGAAGGCAAGTCAAATAAAAAATATAATAAACCAAAGTTCCATGCAATGAGCAGTCAGTTTGGAATTGCAGTAAGTCTGTTCTGGCTCAGCTTCTGTCTGCTTCAAGCCTGCTTTCAGCATAAAATTGAGCAATTGAATCTTACCAGCACAAATGCTTCAGAAAAGTGAATTTCAAAGTTGCTCCTGGTATTAAAAGAATCATTATTTACATCTTCACAGAATTACTTTTGCTGAGAAATCACATCCACACAGCTAATCACAGCAGAGATTTATTTTTGGCACAAGGACTGCCTGTCTGTAGGTATTACCCTGGCTCCCTCTGTGGCACTATGTGAGCCCCTTCCACCCACAATAAATTGCAATAAGCTTCATTGGGACTGCCTCATGTGCTGTATAATACCTGTGCAATCACAGAGCTGTCCTACATGACAACATATCTAACATGTCTACTGAAATTTTAATATTTGTAAAAAACTCACAGATTACTAAAAAAACTCTATTTATAAGACAGAAAGTTCAAGCAACAAAGAGCAAATTGCAACCCCTCTGTATATACTTGGGCTAAGGGGAAAAGAACAGGCTGAAATTATTCAATCTATTCTTCCTCTAAATCATTTACTGCACTCTAGCAGAGTTTAGGCAGTGTGGGGCAGGGCAGGGGATGGCAGGGCCACTGAAGAGTTGCAGAGAGAGAAGAGCCAGAGGGATGTGCAGTGCCCAGGCTCTGCCCTGCCCAAAGCAGTCACAGCCATGACTCTGAATGGGAAGTCCCAAGTGCCCCAAGGAATTCAGTCTGCCCAAAAGCATGATCTGTGTTTATCTCCTATAGGAAATGCATTTCCTTCTGTGCTTTTGACACACTGATGGCAAATGGTGCTCACTGCCCACCCAGGCTGGGCCGTGCTTGGCTTTAAGCTCCTTCAGGGTCATTCCTGCTCAGCTACAGACTTCTGGGAGCCATCAGGGTAAGAGCTTGAAGCTGCAGTGGCCCAAATTAGAGGGAAAGATGAGAGAGGGATGGTTGTCAGGCAGGGAAGCAGAGGAGAATTTCCCAGCACAAAGTGCTGATGGTGCTCGGAGCTGCTGGAACCTTTGCTGCACCTTGCCATTATTGAGGGATTACAGGACCTTCTGTGCAGCTGCTGAGCCTGCCAAGTCCCACGAATGCTAACCAAAATCCCACACAAGCTGCTAAAATCTTCAGGGGGTTTTACAAGACAAATTTCAATAATCCTTTTAAGTGCTTCTTTAGAATCGAGCATGAATTTGCCAAATCCAGGGTAGCTTATTCTTCTTAAATTCATAACACAACTAACTAGTGCTACGTGCCTTGCAAGGAACTCCTAGTGCTCCCCTGAATAAATGCTGCAGAATTTTAATATTCCCTATCTACTTGGTATGAGAAACTGGGCTGGAAATCTTGGGACTGCAGACAGCACGAATGGTACTGTATTTCCTGACTTTGATCAAACAGAAAAAAACAAGGATATTGATGAACAAGGATTACACTCAAATTCAGTGTTCCCACCTCTTCAAGGAAACCATTAGCACTGATTAACTTTGCAGACCAGAAAAATCTAGAAATACCAGCATGCAGTTATCTGTGAGGTGAATGTTTTTTCTCTAATTCTGTTTCGAATTAATAAATGCAAGATGGGGGGAAGGAAAAGATTGTTTCATCAGGCACTAGGAGGAATTCTGAACAGATGAAGGAGAGCAGGAACCTAGAAAGATAAGGTGGAACAAAAAGGGAGGCAAAGGGGAAAAATAAAAGTAAAAAAGAGGAAAATTAGTTGATGGAATTAAATTTGTTACACTAAAGGAGGAAGTTAAAAGAAAGTCATCCAAATATCTAAGTCACTCCTGCAACTCTCCTACCCACATCCACTTGACAAAGTACTTAATTGCACCCCCTTGGTCACTGGGGAATAAATGTTCCCTGAGATCCAACCCCCAGAGCACGTAACTCTGGGTGCCCTCCCCACTCAGAGCTGATCCTCCTTGTCCCCTCTGCCAGCACACACAAAAATAAACACACAGACACAAAAAATAAACACAGAAACACACAAAAATAAACACACAAGCACACATAAACAAACACACACTAAACACACAAACACACAAAATAAGCACACAAACACACCAAAATAAACACACAAGCACACAAATACAGGTGCATTTGATCCAGAACAAAGCAAACAAGCCAGCACAGATCCAGATTTCTTTGAAACGGAAGTTTGATTTAGCACAGTGGTACAGGCCCTGATCCAGACACTGGGTCCCTAACAGGGAGATCTTGACCCCTCACATGCAGGAATCCTGTATTTGCTCAAAGTGAATTTTTTGTTTTCCATTTGATGTCTGGATACTATTTCCATCCTGCCTGTCCTTACAGAAGCAGCTGGGATTGGAATTTGCCTCTTCCATCATATTTCCAGCACAGGTGAATAAAAACCAGAAAAAGTGGATTGGATAACAAGAAAAAAAAATCCAAGAAAAAAGACAAGGAGGGAGCCCTGTGGGTGCCCTTATGAAGGCACCACAGTGGTGCAGAGGTGGGAAATAAAGGGGATGTTTCAGAGTGCTCCAGCTCTCAACTTTCCAATAACATCATGAACCCGACCCTGTGGGGTTCACAGAGCTCTGCTTCTCCTGCTGACAGCTGCACACTGCAGCACTGGGAGCTGAGCTGAGAAAATGTGCTCTAGGAGGTCTCCAAGAGAGGGATACAAAGAAAATAAACAGTGACCCCCATGGTGTCACTTTTATAGTCACTTCTGTGACAGCAGCCACGCTTTTATACATGGCACTCAGTAAACAATTCAGAGCAAATGTTTTTTTGGCTGTGGGAAGAGGATGCTCTTTTCAGCACAGACAAACACAATGCAAAGGCAAACAAAGAACAGCAAACAGGATGGCTCATTACTACCTGTCTTCTTCCAATTACACTTATTACTCTGGAGGTGACAGAACCAATAAATGTGCAACACAGTGCCAAAAAAAATACATATTCACTCTGCAACAGTGTTTTCTGAGACAAATATAGAAACATCCAAAGTACCATAAAATAAACACCACTCATTAGAAAAATGGGTTCAATCTTACAAATCACACACCTCATCATCGAAAGGACATTGCCATTGTATCTTTAATAATAATAATTATTAATATTGATATCTGCAAAACTAGACTGTTAGGATTTAATTCACAATTTAAAATGCATTTTAATGCATTGGTCCCTCAAAAAAAATTTCTGTGGTGCTCTGCAACAAAAGAACAAACTTTTGATCCTGACAGACTGGTGAAAATCATAGAATGGGTTGGGTGCAAAGAGACTTTAAAACACATCCCATTCCACCCCTGCCATGGGCAGGGACACCTCCCATTGTCCCAGGCTGCTCCAATCCCCAATGTCCAGCCTGGCCCTGGGCACTGCCAGGGATCCAGGGCCAGCTGCTCTGGGCACCCTGTGCCAGGGCCTGCCCACCCTCACAGAGAAGGATTTCACCCCAATATCCCATCCATCCCTGCCCTCTGGCAGTGGAAGCCATTCCCTGTGTCCTGACACTCCAGGCCCCTGTCAATTGTCTCTCTCCATCTTTCCTGTAAGTTCCCTTCAGGTCCTGGAGGGCCCCAGTTCAGTCACCCCAAAGCTTCTCCTCTCCAGGTGAGCATTCCCAGCTGTGCCAGCCTTTCCTCCCAGCAGAGCTGCTCCATCCCTCTGCTCATCCTGGAGCCTCCTCTGGGCTCCTGCAGCAGCTCCAGCTCCTGCCTGTGCTGGGCCAGGGCTGGGGCAGCTCTGCAGGTGGGGTCTCACCTGGGCACAGGGGCAGACTCCTCTCCCTCAAATGGACTACAACACACCTGCACTGGTGCAGACACCCCATCCCTCACCCCCAGCAGGCCTGTTCCAGCAGCTTGGCTGCTCAGGATTCATTATTTTACCCATTCTTCCCACCTTTGACACAGCTTTATTTGCTCTCAGTTTAACTCTGCGAGGTGGGACTGAGCAGCAAAGTTTGCTGTATAGAAGAAACCACACCAGGGGCTCATCATCAGTTTGCCTCTCCCAGAGAATCCACCCTGCTTTGCCCTCCCTGGGGAAGGCAGGGCTGTGGGCTATCTGCTCATCTGCAGCTTCAGGACCTCAGGTATGTCCAGGAAGCCTCAGAAGCTTTCAATCCTTGGCATTGCAGAACCTTCAGAAGGGCCACATCCCAGCACTGCAAAGCAGGTGGAAAGCAAAGGGAATGAAGTAATACAAGTATTATGTACAGCCATTTTTGAGATACTAGAAGCCATTTCCATTTCCCTCCACATGTACCTGCATTGGAATTATTTGTAACAGTACAGTTTTTGGTTTTTTTTTCCAGGAACACAAAGTAAACATGTACTTCTGTGGAAATACACACTGGAAGGGACAAACCCGCCTCTGATTACTATAAATCTGCATCAAATTCACACAGGCAGAGGAATCCTACAGAACCACAGCCGATATTCTGGAATCCCTCAGACAGGAGGCTTCTGGAAACATTTGTAACTGCAGCTCCACAGTGTATTTTCAAAGCATGTCAGAACACAAGAGGAGGATTAAGTTCCTTACACTGCCACCTCCTCCTCCTTCTTGCAGGGATGACACTGCTAACAGGATAAAGTGAGTGACAGGGTTATATGATCATTACATAAAGGTAGTACACATGCAGAATCCTCAGAACATGGAAAAAAATTATCAAAGAGGTTGCACCATCTGTCTGTGGAGAAAAAAACAACAGCTGGTGCAAGGAGCTGCAAGATGCCAGCCTTCCAAGTGACAAGATGGGAAATGACAGGAAACAGCTTTTCACTCTTCTAACAGCAAAAGAAACGTACAGCCCGTGTTCTCGTGTTTGAAAACCTCCAGATGCTGCCCTCTTCTCACATTTCCATATCTTTGTTCATGCAACATCTGAAAGCTTTTCTATTTTTACAGAGGGAGGGGAAGAAAGCACAAAGCCATCAAATGTATATATATTTTTTTTTCCTTGTGAGAGGATGTTGAATGAATTTTAATCATGATCATGAGAAAAAAGAAAAAGAAAAATCAGCAGTATTTGATGTGAGAAACCTTTGAAATTTTCTCCTCCTCAGAAGAAATTGCAATGTTTGGCCTTTATAAAAGGCTGTGTATGATAAATATTAGCTTATTATGAGACTGATTAGGCCTTTACGTTGATTCTGGACAATGCCAAGGGTCACCATAAATCAGACAATCATGGAATCCCAGGATGGTGTGAGTTGGAAGGGACCTTAAAGATGTTCCAGTTCCATGCCCCTGCCATGGGCAGGGACACCTTCCAGCAGAGAAGTGTTTTGTGCCAGCAGTAGGCTCCCCTTGAACAGGTAACAAATCCCCTGTTTTGGGATCCAGACATCCCAGGCCCTCAACATGGCCCTGGGTTGAATGTCCCACCCTTCCCTGTTGATGCAAACTGTTTTTCCTTGTGTTTGCCCACCCCAAGCTGTGTGTTGAAGGAACAGAAAGAATCAAAACCCATCCCACAGAATCCCTGGCTGTTCCAAGGGCTGGGAACGACCGAGCGACGGATCCTGGGAGGGGTCTGTCAAATCTGACCTCGTGTGACCCCACAAACCCAGGGTTATTTAGCACTGATACACACCTCACAGCAGGAAACACACTGGAAAGTCAGTGCCCCATGCAGGAACTGCTGCCATGGGGTGTAACCCGGGGGCAGAGGCAGCGTGGGCTCCTGGCCCCCCAGGCAGGGTGGTCCCAGCTGCCAGCACAGGGCTCGGGGAAAGCTCAGTTTGGGGACAACACTGACCTGCAGACCAGGGATGGAGCTGGACAGCCTGGGACTGATGAATTCTACCTCCCCAGACAGATTAGTCCTTGTGTTTTGCAGCAGGAGATAAACTGAGGTTATTCACTCCAGAAGGAGGTGAGCAAGGTGCTACCCACAGCAGAGCAACATCCCAGTGCCAGATCTCAGCAGGAACCACAGCTTCCTCCTCACAGCCACCCTGCAGGACCACTCAGTGTCCAGCTCTGGGGTTCACCTCTCACCCTTCATCAACAAATTGCTGCCTTCCTGGGTTTATTTTTGTATCCTGACAGAAGTCAGAGATCACTGCTGAGATTTTTGGTTATTGCATCCCAAAAAGGCTCTGTTAGAGCTCAGACTAAGGCAGCAATGCACAGATAACTGAGATAACAGCCCAGTAGCTGGTGGAAAATCCAGGTGCAGCAGGTTCAAGCCCCTGCTGCAGGTCAGGCAGGATGGTGTGGCAGAGGCACAGAACCAGTCCTATTTTCCTTATCTGACCTTGAGCTTTTTCCAGCTAATCCTTCTCACAACAGCAGTTGGTTTTTTGAGCCAGGAGCAAGGTTTCCAAAAGCCATCATGGCACAAGCACCAGCCCATGCAGAGCAAGTGAAATCATAAAAAAACACTTTAAGGATCATCAAGCTTAGAGAGAATTTACAAGGTGCTGTTTATTTCTACCTTTGATTCTCTACATGGTCTCTACAGATCAGAGTACTTAGAAAACATAATTATTTTAATTAGGAGTAATTCAATTAGAATATCTCATTGCCAATAACATTGCTAATAAGAAATGAACACACTTGACTTTTTTTTTTTTAATCTTACCTTTGGGGACTCTCTGAACGTTTTCCCAGATGTGGAAATACTGCTTTGATGTTGCATGTCTAATTCTTTTCTCCTGTAGGGTCTGATTCAGTGTATACTTAAGTCCACTCAAGTCTTTCCTTTGCTTCCAGAGGGCACAGGACTGTGCTGTTCCACACTGTTTTATGTCAGGGATATGTGCTATAACTCCCTTGCAGGAGAACAGCAAAATGAGCACCCTGTCTATGAAACTGGTGATGCCAAGCAGGTCTGGTGGAGTAACCATGTCAGTAAAAGGGTAAAAACCACCTCCTGGAACCCCCTTGCTGCTGGGTCTTTGACAGTAATTCAGGAATGTGCTTTAGGCCTCTTCAATGAGTCCATCACAGTGAGTGACAAGAGTAATAACAGTATTTTGCTCTAACAGCACAATCCAGGCCAATTTGGGAATGTGCAGTCCATAGCACCAAACTGAGCTCACAATGTTTGATGAAACAGAGCCCCTGGGAGTGGCTGCAGCACTGCTGGGGTCACAGCACAGCCCCCAGAGCTGCTTTATCCCCAAGGAGATGGGCACCCTTGGGTCAGGGAGCTCCTCTGCTCCTCTCACTGGGGCCCTGTGGCTGTTGTGGCAATCAGGAGCCTCCACCCCAGCAGCCAGGTGCCCTCCCAGTGACACCGTGAGTCACACCCAGCTCTGCTGGGGGGCACAGGGATGGCTGTGTCCTTCCCGGTGCTCACCCTGCAGCCACCCGGGGCAGCCAGGCCGGGGTGAGTTGCAGCCACTGGGAATCTGCTCAGGAAGCAGCCACCTAAGATCTGTGCTCACATTTGTACACCCCAAACGCCCACAGAAACCACACAGATGGAGAATATCTTACTCTTTCTAACCATTTTCTCTGTGATCCAGCCAGCAGGGCTCTGAGAAAGTTGTCTTGGCAAGCAGAGCTCAGCTGAGCTGTGGACAATTAGCTGCTTTACCCAGTTCAGGCTCATCCTCTTAACCAGCAGCCAAAGAATATTTTAATGCTGATCTGTGTCAGCCTTAGTCGTGACACTCTCCCAGTGCAGTACAGCTCGTTTCAGATTGTACTGAACAATAAAGGGTCCTGTTATCCAAGGGTGGTACTTGAAAGCCTATCTGCAAGAACAGATCTCATTATTTTAATTAAAAGCTTCCACGTATTATTTTCTGAGCTAACAAATATGGCCATAGTTGTAATTACGGAATCACCAAATATAGTCTCAAGATCTTGTTAATAATGATATCCCTTTTAAAATCTCATAATCTTAAAAAAATGTTGTAATTAAGTCACCAAGCAACTATATTTGTCTCCATGAAATAAAGCCAAATCTACAGATAATTGCAAATAACTCATTTCCCAGTGGATTAATTTTTTTGTATGCCAATTAGGCTCACAAATCTCAAGCTGTCACCTTCATCTCCAGACATGCAGCCGGCTGAGAGCACAGCTATAAACAAAACAGCCCAAGTGCCTCTTGTTCCCTCAGTAAGAAAGAAAATGAAGTTAGCAACACACATTTGTAGATGTCAGCCCCCCGAGAGCAGAAAAGGGGGAAAAATAATCTTTGTATGTAGGACAATTAGAGCAGTTTGTCTAGCTTTTGGGAAGCGTTCTGGGAAAGCTCCTGGGAGACTTCTGTGCTGCAGTTTTGGGGTAACAGCTGCCTGGAGGCTCAGCCACACATGACCCACCATCCCCAGCCATGGGTGGTTTTCTCTGCCATGTTCCAAGTGCTGGGAGCCCTTTGTGAGCCTCAGGCAGACCAGGGCACAGATCCTGTCTGTGCCCCCATCCCGTGGCACTGGAGGGCTCGTGGCAATGGGGACTTGGCACAGGCAGGGCTGGCAGGAGCCACAGCTGGAGCTGCTGCTGCCTCCACCCCTGCCAGAAGTTCTTTTGGGAGGCCCAGGGGCAAAGCTGCTGTGCCCCATCCTCAGGCACCTGCACCTCCTGCAGTCCCTCTCTGTCACCTCTGCTCCTCCACAGTGTCCCCCAGATGTGGTGCTGGGAGCTCTGGCACCTGCTTGGGGAATGTCCCACAAAAACCATTTCTTCAGGACACATTGGGAAGACTAAGCAATTTTCCCAACCAAATCAACAAACCAGCTTTGCAGCCTAAAAAGCTCAGAAGTGTTTTGCAGCTCATACTTAAGTGAAAGGGAATTGCCTGTCCCTGCTGAACCTCCTGCACTCAGACATGCAACCTGCCCCAAACAGCTCAACAGCAGCAGAACTGCCAGAAGCACAAAGACAGGCTGCCTGAGAGGTTACACACTCACAGAAAAGGAGAACAACTCTGTGACAAGTCTCTGTTTCAAAAAATAATGACACACAATTCACAAAACTTGAAATTGAAGCATCAGGGTGTGAGCTGGTGGCCCAAGCTGAACACACCTTCAGCATCTGCTCCTTGGTCCAGTGTCTTCTCCTGGACAGGTGGCCCAAAGCCTTGAAGCTACTGAGGTGAGTGCCTGGGAAGCAAGTAACCAAAGCATTTCCCATCAACACTATCCCTGTTCCCATCCTCAAGTCACCCAAGATTCCCTTCAGCCCATGCTGAAGGGAATTCTTTCCCCATTCCTTTCAAGCAATCTCTGACTTCCCTCCTGCAGGGCAAGGGCACACCAGGTAACTCTGCACCTGCACTGCTTCTGTGTGTGCAACATGCAGCTTTGCCATCCTTGTCACTGCTCAACCCCTCCTTTGTCTGGATGAGGACACCACCATGCACACACCTCTGTAAATGCTGCTGCCATCATGGCCCTGCATCTGGTTAGGAAGGGGAAGAGGCCAGTTCCTGGGGACAGCTGCACCTAAAGCACTTAAAAATTGCACAGAAGGAAAAAATAAATCCTGTGGAAAGTCAAATTGCTAAGATGGGATATACCCATATATCCATACCCATAACCAAGGTTTCAGAAATGATGATTAATCCTTGCAGCCTTAAAGCATTGGAGGTACATCTCTGTCACATTTCTGAAACCTTGGCCACAAAGTACCTTTGTATAGAGGCAAACAACAGGCTGAAAAGCACATTCTCACCTTTGTCAGCATCACTCCAGGAAAAAAAAACCAAAAAACCAAAAAGCAACCACAAAGTGTTTGTAACAAAACACATTGACAGTCATATAGATATTTCATTTTTTCCCTTCCTGAATTTAACAAAAGCCTGGATCTACCACTCAAATTAAACACTGTGCAGTAAAGCATAAAGTCTGCATTCAACAAGTTTAATTACTGTGTAAATGAAAGAAATTATTATTCATTCATGACATTTATTTCAGTTCCAGTGCTAGCTGCCTTTATAAAAGTGGGATTGGGGGTGCAGGGGGAGGAGGAGGCTGGGTGTATAATTACTACTATATTTCTTTGCCAAACATTAGTGAACTTAAACAAAAAGTGCTTGTTTTCGTTGGAGAGGAAAAAGCATGTGAGCTATCACTGATGGATCTTAAGGACGCCCACAGCCTTGACACGGTGCCAGGCTCTGCTAGGTACACCAGCACTGGGGAGGCTGATAACACAGGGCTCATTGAAGGAAAAGCCCAGATCAGGACTGGGGTGGGTCAAAAGCCACCCAAACGATGGGAACAATCCAAGGCAGCAGCCCTGGGCAGTAAGGGAGCCACTGTGCAACATGAAAGATAAACTGGCAGCTGATGCTATCAGGGCCTGTCCAACAATGCATCTTTTCTCATGGATTTTCACAGGGCTTAAACTTCAAACAAAGGAAAGGGAAAATAAAACCCTCTAAGCTGATTCAGATCAGGCATTTTAGGGAATCTGAAGGCGGCGAGGGAGAGGCTGCAGGAGGATTCCCTCCTTACACAGTACCATAAACCTGACACACTTATTCTGCCTCATCCTGCACGTTGTGCTGATCCCAGGAGAACAGCTGTTACCTGTTACCTGCTCTGATCCACCCAAAACACCTGAGCTGTAAACAAATTCTAGTGACTAATCAAAACAGATCTTCCAAAAATGTGCTTTTCCTGGGAGAAGCAATTCCTGTACTTTCCTAGCCCTCCAACCACCAGCATTTAATCACTGCATACAGAAGAGATTATGCTCAGGCAGAAGTGGCCTCAGTTCACTTTAAGGAAGGAAAAGGAAAAAAAAAATCAACACTGGGCCACACAAGTTGTATGTAAGAAATTACAGTTGATGTGTTTAGATAAGTGGAAGGAGCAGGGATGATCCTGGAGGTCAGCCTAAGTGGGGGGATGACTGCAGTGATGTTTCACATCCACATTTAGACATTCCACTTCTGTTGTGCTCACCAGAAAAAACATCCTTTTTAAGAGGGGCTGCACAGAACTGCCATGGCTGCCTTCCACAGCCAATTTCATGGGGTGATCCTCTGAAAGCCCATGAAGTGACTGCACTCAGCTGAGGGAATAAACATGACTCATTTTTTGTATTTCAGAATAATACATGTCAGAATCAGCTCTGATCTCATTCCCCATTCAAAATGAGTCGCTCTGAAGTTTGTTCCCAATTCCTTGCTGAACCTAATCAAGCCAAATGGAACAAGCCATAATCCAAGCAGAATTCAATGAACTGCACCCTTTAAGAAGGCTATTAAAGCTTGTTCTCAGGGTTTAAACCAGGAGAAGATTTAAGGTGGAGAAGAGATTATCCCACATCTGCCTCCCATGACCTCCCCGTGTTGGCAGCAGCACTGCCTCTGTCGGGGGAGCAGCTGCCAGAGGGTGCATGTGAGACACTGACCTGTTCTCTCACATCCTACACACCACTGACATCACAGCTCATTTTTTTGCCCCCAGACTGCATCAGCATCCCCTCAAATGCCTGATTCTCTGGAAATGTCAGGCCCAGAGCTCTCAGAGGTGCTGTTTTGGTTCAAGCACTCTGCCCCTGCCATGGGTCAGCAGCAGCCACAGCGTGGCCACAGCCTGATCCTCCCTCCTGATTAGACCAGGGCTTTGCAGACACAAAGCACTATCTCCTGCCAAAACCTGATTACTGCTGCACCCTAACAACAACAGTGGTAACAGGGAAGGTAATTACACCCAGAAATAGGTTACACACCAAAGCCAAGTACTTTGGCCAAGCCTGCACAACAGTATCTGCATTTACTTTTTCACTGTGGCTCAAAATAATTTCTGAATTGATGCCATTAGCAAGAGGAGACCAACAGCCACGTCATCTTTGGACTTTTCAGCATCACTGAGAGCCAAGGAACAGACAGGGACCTCATTCTACAATTTCCATCAGCACATTTCCCACGGTGAGTCACCTGGCTGGGGATGGCTGCTCCCTGTGCTGGGTGGAAACATCAGCTGCTCCCAGGGCAAGGGGGGCTGGAGTTGGTGTTCTGGGGGAGGTGAGGAGGCAAACCCACTGCCCCAGAGCTGAGGAGTGACTGCAGCATGGAGCAGCAGCGAGGGAAGAGAAGCAGCCCACAACAGCCACGTCAGCAGAGTCATTTCCAAGCAGCCCCTGCAGCTCAGTGTCTCCTGGGCTCCTGTGCAGGAGCTGCAGGACTCCAGGCAGCTCCCAGGGAAACACCTCCTGCATACTGCACACACTGCACACACCTGCATGGCTTTGCCAATACCACTGACAGCCTCATCTCAGCCATTCAGGAGTTTTCTACTGCCTACAGAAAGGAACAGAAATGGGGCAAGGGATCCTTTATGCCCACCTGCCACCTTAACCACTAACTTCATCATCATTTCATAGTAAAATGGGCAAGAAAAATTTGTTGCATTGATAGTAACAGTGATGATTTCTTATATTACTGTTTCTTGCCTTGAGCTGCTGTGCTGAGTGATGCAGGATCCCCCCTGGCCACAGAGACTTTACCAGAGAGGGCACCAGCACTCCCCTGCAGAGGGGAGAGTGCAGTGCACATTCCTTGGGAAGAGGAAACCCCTGCACTGACACAGGCAATGGCCAAGCAGCCTGGAAAGCACACTCAGGCTGTCATTAGGCATTTCCACAGCCAGCTGAGAAGCATGAAAAATTCATATAAGGCAACACCAAAAATAAAGCTAATTACTTTAGGCCTATGTGAGAGATCTTTTTCTACAGGCAACTTTGCAAGGTCACCTTTCTTGCTTTAGTCTCTCTCTTTTTTTTTCCTTTTTTCCTTTTTTATTTTTAAACAAATGACATTGAGCTGCTTTCAAAGCTTATCTAATTCTACCTCAGGGCAGGAAGAGGTTAAGACCTTAAAAAACACATAGAGATGAATAGAAAGTCAGGCTGACAGGGCAGCATTTTAAAAAAGGAAAGGAAGGGGGGGAAAAAAAGGAGAAAAAAGAGTATTTTCTTACAGTCAAAACAGAAGCCCAACCCCAGAGTTTAAGGTCACTTCCTCTCCTGCAGTGCTGGCAGCAATGCTGTCAATCAGCACGGTGTGCTGCTGCTGTCCCTCACTGGAGGACAGAGTGGCACAGCACCAGGGGAACATTCACCCCCGGGAAAGGGGGATGGAGGACACAGCTTTCCATTGATTCCAAAGGTCCTTTGGGAAAGATGGAGCCTCTGGTTTATTAGCACTGACATTCAGCTCTCAGAGTAGCAGGCTGATACCTGTTTAATGCCATTTTCCAGCAGGGAAATCTGTTTGTCAGGTTCTTGCCAGGGAAGCCCAGGCAGCACCAACCCAGAGCAGAGCTCCTGGTGGGACAGGACACCCCCAGCACAGCCTCAGCTGCAGGAATGTGCTCATCTCCAAAGGGAAAACACAGCACTGTGCTCCAGACTCTGCTCCTGAGTCTGCTTAAGTGTTGCTCTAGTGAGGGGAAAAATTACAGCACAACCAGCTTTGTGTTTCTTTTGTGAGGAGAGTGTGCCATGGACAGCCACGAACCTGTGTGCCCAGGCAGAACCTCACCCCTGCCTTCAGCCTGTGACATTTCTTTGTGCAAGTCCCTCAGGCTTTTAAACTGGTGCTCTTACATGCAAAAGGAGGTCTTGACTTCACTTTAGAAATAGATTAGCTGCATGACAGACTAGGGTCTTTCAGGATAAGATATCGTTATTCTTCTGTTAGAAATTCCTCCTCAGACCATGGCACTGACCTGCTGCTGCCTGGCTGCCCTGTCTGTGTGACCCTGGGAGTGCACTCTGGGCTGGCATTGTGTCACAGCTCTGTGCGACCACACCAGGAAATGATGAAGTGGGGACAAGGTCTGGGGCACACTCAGGAAGGCTCTGGGAAGTGAACATGGCTTTGGCTCATTAACCAGACCTGAGGTAACAGTGCTGCAGTGAAGCCAGAGGAGCTGCACAAAACACCCCCACCAGATCTGCCCCCCAAAGATGCAAACACCAGCTTGGTGCAATATTCAATATCACGTAAGGAATCTGGGCATCTGCTTCTCACTGATCCCTTGAAGCTTAACTCCTTCATCTGTCCTGGGAACTGCAAGGATCTGTCTATAAGCAAACATCCTGATGAAGCTGCTCCATGATTTTGATTTCAGCTAAGTCCTAATCCAAACTAAGAAGATCTATAGAATTATGTAAAAATTTCCCCATCACAAAAGAGAAGCATATCTCAGAAAAGGTTTTCATGGAATTCCCAGGCTGCTGTCTTGTCTCCCAGTCTTTGCAATGGCCCTGAGGCAGTGACACAAGCACTGTGCACCTCCAGCCAGACACCCTGCCTTTCACTGCACTGATTGTGGCAGTCAGGATTATTGCAGGAAATTAAAGGCTATTGCTGTTTTCTTATATACACCTCAGTGAATTACTCCAAAAAAGGAAAAACATCAGAGTATCAAAATCATACAGATCCAATCAGTGCTGTAGCCATGCCTGTCTGTGTTTAAACCCAGAGGTATTATATGTCTAATGCAATTACACATTAAACACTACATGCAATGTTCAGACCTACAAGTATTACATTACATATATAAACGTGCCCACACACAGATCCTTCTAGACAAATCTTTTGAGTTTTGACTATGGTCATGATAAAAATCAGTTTGCAGCTGTGCAGGGAACTCTCCCCAGGTCAGTACTGAGCACTGACTGTTTCACATGGACTCCATTCTTGGATAGCAATGCTTGTGGAAACACAGGCTGTATTTTGACTTTTGAAGAGGATGAAAGAAATAATGTGACAGCAATGGATATGCTGGGCTTCAGAGGTCACACATTTCCCTGTATATTTATACCTCTGCTCTCAGAGGTGCAAAGCTCAGTGCTCCCTGCTGTGCTGAGTGCCAGGGGCAGGGCAGGATGTGCCCAGCACTGTCCTGCTGCTCCCTGGGTGACCTGCCAGCACAGCCAGCTTCCCCCTGCCACTGACTGTGCAGCCTGGACAGCAAACCGCACTTGCAGCAGCCACTTCCATCCCTGAGAGACTTGTTTGTATTTGCTCAGTGTTGTGAACAGCCTTGTCCTGTAAGGCCCTTGCAGCTGCCAAGCTCTCAGGGCAGGCCAAGTGTGGCTGCAGTCAGGCTCTGGCTTTCCTGGGGTTCTCCAAGTGCTACTTTGGGTAAAAACAACATATGCAAGTGTAAAGCTGCCAGACTCGTGGCCAAGGAACATCTGTAGGTGCTTGTTCATTCTCACAAACAAGGATCACTCAGAATATTTGAACACACACTTCCTCCCTGTGTTGGAGGCAGACGAGGAGCCCATCTGTGCCCCCACAGTAACTGAGCACCCCAGCACCTCTAACAGTCCAAACCTGACCACCCTTCAGAGATGGAGAAATTAACATTAAAAATATTCCTTTTACACAGAGAGGCAAAATTTCACCTACCTATAAACAAATGTGTTTAAATTAAAAAACTAACCTAGAAGCCTCATTGCCTGGGCTGCTGCACTATCAAGGAAACTAAGAACCTTCAAAAGCCATTCAGGCCCTGGATTTGGCTCGTTTCTGTCCTCCTGGATCCAGGGGCCCTAAGGAGATGAGATCCCCAATTCAGACATATGGCATGCTTGAAGTTAGAGGAGAAAGGATTCCAATCTGAGTTGCCCAGAATGAGAAGGGAAAGGTGACCCTGATTTTAAACCCACAATTTCTTAAAACAGCTCTCACCATCCCTCCCCTTGTGGGAGCAGGACCCCACACGGGTCACTCACTGCCTGGTACCCTACAGCAATCAGCTGTTGGTACCTCCCAGGGCAGGCCCTCCATCAGACAGCCAGAACTAATGGTTTTTAATATTTCTCATCAACATGTAAGATATCCATGTGATCAGTCCACTGCCAAGGCCAGGAGAGATGTGGTTTTAACAGAGGTGTCTTTAAAGAAAGGACTGAGATCTTATGTTAAGCCATATCCCAACCCCACACAAACCTACAAGGCAAGAAGAATGCAATATAAAATCTCTGGGGCACTATGCAAGGCACTTTTTGGAAGCTTTTCAGTATATCTAATAATTTTTAGATTTATTAGATATTTAGATTTATACCTTTTTTTGGTCTCAAAGTAACCACTAGACGAGGTCACAAAAGCAACACCTCTTTCAGTCATCTCCCCCAACAGAGAGCGGAAGGACCCAGATCTCTCTCTGTCATCTTCTGTCTGTGCTGAGGAGAAAAGTGGGATTTTGTGCTCTCATTTTCTCTCAGGAACACACCACAGTGAGATTCAAGCCCTGAATGAGCCTGTTTGCTAAGAGAAAACAAGAAAACCTTCAATCTGAACCTTGAGCCAAGGAGGGAGATGATTTTGGCTTGTCTTTGGTTTCCCATTTTTTACATGGATGGGGAGAAAAAAGGTCTGGGAAGCTGGTGAGGACACAGCAGGGGCAGGAACCAGCAGCAAGGGCTCGCCCTGGCACCAAGTGCTGCCTTCCACAAGGCTTCCCAGGAGCACCAGGATGACAGCACTCCCAGAGCTCTGACACACCATCCCCTGAGGAAAAGCAGCTCTGTGCTCCCACAGGCAGCCCCTGGGGAGAGCAGCACGGTGCTGGCAGTCCCTGAGGAGCGAGGGGACGCTGCCCGCAGTGTGAGGTGTCCCTGTCACCTCCCACACACCACATGGGTGCCTCTCTCTCCAAACCTGCCAGCCTGACCCCCTTCCACTCCTCATCCCCCTCCCCATGTCCTTGCTGCTGCAAACACGGTTTGTGTCAGAGGGAACCTGCACGTGGAGGCACAGAACACAGCAGGTGATGAACCCCAGGGACATGGAGGTCAAGGAGCCCAGAGCAGGTGATAAGAGGGGCAGAGTGGGAACCAGCACAGACCTGTCTCTGAGAAGCAGCTGATTCTCCCTGTCCAGGCAGTGCTGTTAATGTATTCTAACACCGTTCCAGCCTTAACTCTCCTGGATTGACAACAGAATTGAATTACCCTTCCAAATCTCTCTCTTTCAACTTGTCATAAGATTTTTTAATCCAACAAGAAGCACTTCCTTGGCAGAGCTGCCATTGTTACATTTTTTCCAGCTTTTCTGATTTAGGAATTTAATCTTTTTAGCCATGAATTGACTTCTCTGAACTAGCACTCACAGAAAAAAAAAAAAAATCAGCTCTTGCTTGCCATGCAAGCTGCCAAGTTCCTAGCACCAGATGGAATGGATCCTGGGCTTTTAAAGGAGATCACTGACAATCACAGAGAGCACAGCAAACACAGGCCAAGCTTCAAGAGGGCTGGACAAAGATTGATCACAACACAGAACTGACAGAACACTAAACAAGGAAATAGAAGCACTATCTGTTCATCTCCAACATCTGTATTGTGTAGAGCACTGGAAGCTACAAATGCTGCTTGAATAAAGCTGCAGAGTAATGCAGCCCATGTGCACCCTGAGATGGGGACCCCCTGCCTTGCCTGGCATGGGCTCAGCCCCAGCACCCGGCCAGCTCTCACTGCTCAGAGATCATTTCCAAACATGAAGAGCAAAGCAGAAACATCAGCCATAGGGGAAGGAGAAAGGAGACATTTAAACCATTTCTGAGACCTAGAGACAATGTTTGCCTTGAAGCACAACTTTAACAAGGTGTGTTAGAGCTGCCACAGAGCTGAAAAGGGTGGTCAAAAAACACCAGCTAGAGAGCTTTCAGAATATTTCTGTGATTATCACTGAGCTATAGGCAGCATTTGGGCATAGGCACAGCTTAATTCCCCTCCTTTAAGCTCCACTGCCTTCTTTCTCAGTCTATATTTGGATGCTCAAGAAAGGAACCATTTAGTTACTGAACTCAAGTTTATGATACTGGCAGTGAAATTCAATCCCATCTTTTAAGCAGATTAGGACCTACACACAGACCTTTGAACCTTCTGTGTTACCGTGTTGGCTTTCACAGCTCATCCCCAAAGGAATAAAATTACTCCATTTAATTAGACTCCAACTCTCCTCATCTGCCCCAGAAGTTTCCAGTCACCTCATTCAATTGTGAATGTAATTTGGGCTTAAAGGTTTGTCCTGATTTTTCACTGGAGTGATGAAGAGCTTTGCGATGCAATAATTCACCCATCTTTAAACTTTTCTGGGGACACTGAAAGGTAAATGCTGCTTGCCTTCTCTTGGCTCTGTGCCTTGTCCAATGGCTTCAGAGAAGTGCCTTGGAATTCCTTCCAAAATGCTGCACAGACAATATTCCTGATAACACACGTGCCTTCACACCCATTTTATGGCTGGAGAAAATGAAGCACAGAGAAGAGGCAGTGTGGGATTCTCCTACCCAGACCCAGAGCAATTTCAGTGAAAATTAGGAATCCAGTGTGACATGCCTTTGTCTGAAGGTAACAACCACAGCCAAATCCAAAGCTGCAGAGCTTGGTGGGTGTTGAGGAACGTGTTTTATGCAGCAGTCATCACACAGCACAAGATGTTTCAGGAAGAGCTGCCCCAGTGCCACCAGCACAGAGAAGGGCTGTGCTGGGCCAGATCAAAGGCTCAGCTTGCTCGCATCCTCTTTCCAACAGTGGCCATAAATGGGTGTCCAAAGGAAGAGAATAAAAATAGATTAAGTACATATAATACTCCTGTCTCTCTATTTATATGCCTACATCTTTCCCCCTTGCTTCCACCACCAGTCACTCCCAGCTCACTGAGCTCCTGACAGGGTTCCTGCCTGTTCAGTGGGAATCCACTGACTTCTTTTCCATTAAATGGCCCACTTTCCCACAGGTGATGTAAACTTTTAGCATCTACAATTTCCTTGACAACACCCAGTTGCACTGGCCAACACCTTCCCAAAGAACCACCTACTTCTGATCTCCTTCAGCTGGGCTCTTACCAAGCTCCTCTGGCATGCCCAGGTCCCTGTGTCACAAGGCAGTGAACAATTCCCATCTTCTGGAGTCCTGCCCCAATTCACAAACCTCTCCCACGTCTCCTTTCCTTATCCACCCAGCTGAGGGGTTGTAGTTCATCCAGTTCTTCCTCACACAGAGGCAGTTTGATCCCTCTGAACAGCCCTGCATTTCTTCTCTGAGCCCACGGTGTCTGCAAGTCTTTGGAGAGGGAATGATGAGAGCAGCACATGGCCATGACACAGGTAAATCAGGAGTTTCTGCTCCATCTCAGCAATGTTCCCTGTTCCATCCTTAGGACACTCTCTTATCTTTAGCTGGTTAGTCTTTTATACCACTACTGAGTGATGTGCTGATGTTTTGATGGAAATATCCATTATAACCCCAAAATCTGTGCCTAGAAATGGAGTTAGAACCTTCCTAATTTAACTTTTGCATGGAAATCAGCTCAGAGCCCTTCATTTCATTAGGACTGTTTTAGGGAAGAGTCACCAGAGTCCCTAAAAGCAGCACAAGGCACCCATGCTTTGGCACAGGCTTGCTGCTAAGTGAACTTGGACACACAAATCCCAGTCAGAATCCCCTCTGCACCCTGTGCTCTGTCCCTGCACCTACCCCACACTGTAACAAAACAGGATTTTAACAGGCCTGGTGCTGTTCATACAAGCAGTGTCTTCAAATTTGCTAAAAGCACATATAAATATTTCATAGACCAGACAATGCTGCTCTCACATCTGATTGCAAACAAGATTATTTTCTCTCCCAAACAAATCCAATAACTTGATTATCTTCTCTGGTCTGTTCTTATTTTTTCTGCTGTACAATTTTCAAATATTTGCAGTTGTAAGTCTTTCAAAGCTTTAATTTGCTTAAAATGATTCACAAGCACCTTGTTAATCTTTTATCAGTTTTATTACAAACTGTAAACAAAACCCAGTTCTTAAATAATTAAAGGGCAGAACTAGCCCTCAGGCAAATGAAGTCCAGGAGGGGAGAATAAAAAATTTAAAAATCAGAGTAAGCCTGTAATTTTTTTTTCCTTCCCATCTACAGAATTGGTGAATCAAGCTTCAAAACAGAGAGGAATTCAAAAAGAACAGATTGTGTGTGACATCCCCCCAGCCAGTTTCTCTCATCTACTGTGTCCTGAATATTAATCCATCAAGTACCTACACGTTACTGGTTACAGAGTTAAACACACCACAGGCTCTCAAGGCAGAACTTGGGTCCCAGACAGGGCTGTAAGAGAATTCCTGTGCATTTCTGGGTGCCCAGCAATGCCTTATCACCCCAAAGGATCCCTCCCAGACAGCAGCCCAAGGGAAGGCAGCTGGAGCTCACTCCTGTTCCCTGGGGACACCCCAGCACCTCCTCCTGCAAGAACTGGGCAGAGCTCACTGGGCACAGGCACAGGAGAGCTTGGGCACCTCCTGCCCACATCCCTGCTCCAGAGCTCCAGGGCCTGCCAGCTCTTGGCAGTGCTGGAAGCAGCCCCTGCTTGGAGAAACTCCACAGAAACCCCCCGGAGAGGCACCAGGATGAGCAGAGGGATGGAGCAGCTCTGCTGGGAGGGAAGCCTGAGAGAGCTGGGATTGTTCACCTGGAGAGGAGAAGCTTCAGGGTGACCCCAGTGTGGCCTTGCACTGCCTGAAGGAGCCCCTGCAGAGATGGAGAGACAGTGTCCAAGGATGGAGGGACAGGACACAGGGAATGGCTTCCCACTGCCAGAGGGCAGGGATGGATGGGAGACTGGGAAGGAATTGCTCCTCATACCTGGCACAGTTTGCCCTGAGAAGCTGTCCCATCCCTGCCAGTGTTCAGGGGCTTGGACAGCGCTTGGAGCAACCTGGGATGGTGGAAAGTGTCCCTGCCCATGGCAGGGAATGGGATGTGTTCTAAGGAATGGGATGTGTTTTATGGAATGAGGTGTGTTTTAAGGAATGGGATTTGTTTTATGGAATGGGACATGTTTTAAGGTCCCTTTGAACCCAAACCAGTCTATGAAGGCATTAAGGAATGGGATGTGTTTTATGGAATGAGATGTGTTTTATGGAATGGGATGTGTTTTAAGTCCCTTTGAGCCCAAACCAGTCTATGCCTTGCCCAAAGCAGGGGCAGTAACACTGTTCAGGTGTCCCCACCACGGCGAGCACTGAACCACGAGCGGTTCCATCCCACCACGAGCCACAGCCACCAAGGCCCAGCCCAGGGCTCATGGGCAGATCCCAGAGGGGAGCTGGAGTCCTGGACCACAGACAGCTTGGGGAGGGGGAAACTCCAAACAGGGATGGTGGATGTGAAGGAAAAGCCTGCCTGGAGCCCTGACATGACAGCAGGTGGTGGCAGCATGAGGCAGCAGCTGGGCTGGAAATGAGGGCCCCAGGCAGGAGCTCTCACACAGAGCACACACAGGGTGATAGCAGGGCTGAGGCTGGTCACCTGTAAAAAGGGCACTGCTACATCCACACCTTGCTGTAAAACTCACCTCCAATTATTCAGATTGAGAACTGTTATTTAATGTAATTATCACTGCTATTACAGCCTCCTGTCATCTACCAACGCTTCAACCCAACCGTGCTCACTGTGGCTGTACAAGCATCACTTCAACCCAGCTGTGCTGCAGAACCGTGCTCACTGTGGCTGTACAAGCATCTCAGAAATTTTGATACAGAACTTCCAGCTTTCTAACATATTGAGAATTTCCTAAGGTATTCAAATGGCATTTCCTTCTACTTACAGAAAGGACCACTTCTAATGAAGCTTTCCAAAGCATTGCAATTGGAAGAAATCCTAAGGAACTATGAAGGCAAGACTGAGTAAATTCTAATTATCTTTTGAAGGTTACACTACCATGCACACAAAAATGGATTTAAATGCATTACAGACCTAAAAACGTGTAATGGATGCATTGCTAGCCTATTACATGCAGTTCATTGTGCAAAGGTTTTTGGTTGTATGTTTTGTGCAGTGAGCTGTAAAAGTTGCTTAACAGAAGAAAATACAATTGATTAAAAATTTACATCAGAAGAATGTAACAGGGTTTTTTTTTTCCTTTGCTATTTTATCTGCCACTGACTATTCCCATTAGTATTCAGTTCTTCTCAGCCTCACAAGAATATGCAAAAAACAAGGACTAAGGATGGAAAAGTTTGAGGTCTAGATCCCAATCCATGTTAAAGACAAAGCAGTCCAGATACTGCCTCCAGGTGAAAAAAAAACAAACAAACACATAATCCCACTTATAAGTGGGAGGACCCTAAAGTGTCACTGAGATGCTTAAATAGTTCTGCTCCAGTGACTCCCTTTGTGAGAAACATCACGGGGGAAGCAGGTGGTGCTTGGACTTCCTGATGCTGAGAGTCCCACAGGGCTCCCAGCACCTGCCCGGGCAGGAGCAGCCCCTGAGTCATCCTGACACACAGGATGCAACCACTGCCCCAGATCAAGGAAGAAAAAGCCCTTCACATCTCTACCATATTCCCAGGAAAGCCTAAATCATAGAGGTCTTGCTGATAACCATTTAGAGCACAACAGCAAATGTTCAATCTGCAGTGCGGAAAGAAACCAGAAAGATTGCACAGCTTAGTTAAACACCCACATCCAGAACCACTACCAGGAATTGGCAAAACTGAGAAAGATCCATTTATTTATTATTTATTTTTAAATAAATAAGCAAATACATAAATAAAGCAAAATAAATAAGTACTTCAGTTGGTTCTGCAGCCCAGGAGCAAATGAGAGCTGCGGGCTGGCTCACCCTGAGGAGCTGACCTCCACCCCTCTGGGGCTGGAGACTGAACAGGGATGGAATTCCCTCCTCTGGCTTCCAGCCCTGCCTCTCTCTGGGCTTACCAAGCCATGGAGACACAAGCCCCTGTGTGCTGCTGGTGCTCCAGCCCAACCCACAAGTGAGGCTGGAAGGAGGGAAAAACCTCCTCAGACTGCCCGTTTTGCTGGGCAAAGCACAGCAGCTGTGCAGGCTGCAGCCACCACTGGCAAGCTCCTTGTGCTCACTGAAAGGCCAGAGAAAATCAAAATGCAACAATGGAAGGCCAAAACACAAGGCAAGGCAGCTCTGTGTGACAGGGCTTAGTGGCACTCACAGGGTAACACAACCAAGGCAGGCAGGGAAGAGCTGAGTCCAAGTGGGCACGGGCTCCTGAGGCACAAGGGCACATTTGGATCAGAGATTAGGACAAAACTGTTCCCTGGGAGGGTGGAGAGACCCTGGCACAGGGTGCCCAGAGCAGCTGGGACTGCCCCTGGATCCCTGGCGGTGCCCAAGGTCAGGCTGGACAGGGCTTGGAGCAGCTTGGGATGCTCCAAGGTGTCCCTGCCCATGGCAAAAGGTGCCACTAAATGATTCTTTAAAGACCTTTCCAAGCCAAACCATCCTATGATTTTATGATTTGTAGTAATTTGTATTTACAAGTAAATTAAATCCCTACATCTGTTTTCCTTGATTATGCTTAATCTCTGCTCACAAGAATATAAAATGACAAATCTCACTCATTTCCCTAAAATGCTGTCAGTCATAGTTGCAACACAATTTTAAAAATGCAAACTTGTAGTATTCATAGGCAGGAAAGGAAAATTAGAAAATTTTAGCAGCTAAAAGTGATAAAAATAGTGAACCAGGTGTCTGTGCTGAGTAATTCAGGACAACACAACCCTTTGCTGATCATCCCCATCAGTTTAAGGAGTAACATCTGATTTCACACCTGCAGAAATCCTTCTAACAAGGCAATGAGGATAAGAAGTAGCAAAGATAAATAAATAAAATCAGCACAATTATCTCCAGCAAACACTTTTGGTGAAGAAACAGGTGGGTTCCCCCCTCGCAGGCAAGGGTGGTGTGAGTGCCAGTGGAGCAGGGAGCTGCTCTCCTGGTTCACTCCCTGCCCTCCTCCCAGGCCCCTGGGCATGGCTGTGGCCCAGAAAATCACCCACACTCAGTGATCCCTGACTCCAGCAAGCCAGGGGTACAGATTTCTGGGAGGGTTCATCACTCCAGGCACAATGGATGCTCTGGTGAGCTCAGGTCACAAGGCTGATTTATCACCTCAGCTGTCAAGCTCTTTAGAGCATTATGCAAACACTGCACATTTCAGTATCTATTCAGGATATATTGTGGAAAGGTGTTCCCTACCCCAGCAAGGGCAGGAAATGGTTTGGGATGAAAAATCTTCTTGTAGGGAGTGGGAGGGAGAAGAGGTTGTGCCACACAGGAGATAAATAACCAAATCTTTGTCAAACTACTGCTAAGAGGGACAAGACAAATAACGAGCAGAGTCAGGGATGAAAAAAGCCCTGAATTCTCTAAAAATACAGCCAACTCATGAATTTCCAGCTGCAGAGCAGCCCTTTCAAGTTGCAACTCTCAGTGCTTGTCAAGAAAGATGCTTCCTGCCTCGATCCCCCCCAAGAGCAGCACGGTCTAATGGAAGGCACATTTGATGTGCTCTGTGCTGCTCAGCACAGAGTGGCTGAATTACCGGGTGCAGACCTCATCATACTCTTAAAAAGTAATTTGGAACCAGGGCTTTGATTTAGATGGGCTTTATCCTTTACTTTCAAAGTACAAGTGGTAATAATGTAGTCTGTGAGTTTAACATTTGAAACAGGGGTTCCATTTACCTCTTTGTACTTACTGGAGGAAAATGACTGTAATTGAAATCTTTCTGCTGGAAATGAAGCCCTTCTAACATTCAAAGTGGTTGCTTGTCCTTCAGGCTTTTTATTTCAGCTGTCAAAACTGTAAACTGCCTTTCAGAGTAGTGAGAGTCTTATAAGAGAGGATGAAATGAATGTACCCTGGATCTAGGTAGTGGGTGTTTTAATCTAATTTTCTAGCTAGAAATACAGCACTTCTCTCCCTTGGGCGCTGCTGGGAACAGGAAAATTAAGCTCTACCTCAGTTCAGCAATATCTATCAATGAACCTCAAACAAGGGACAGACCTTTTCAAGGACAAAGCAAAACCTTTCAAGTCCTCCATTTTCATCCATAAGCTCCCTCAGATCCAGGCAGCAACACGTGAAGCCAGACTGCCCACTCATGCTGCCTCCCTCCACACGTCTCCCACACTTTCTAGAATTTCACAGATTTTTTTTTTCCAAGAGCTTGCCTTTTTTTTCCCCCTTCAGATTAAACTGATTTTCTGGTGTCAGCAATATTATTCACGTGAAGCCTTTGAATCTTAATTCCGGTGTAAATGCACTCAGACTGAATACGGGTATTATGTCCAAGTGGCTCGTGGCCAAATGACCTTATATTAAATCTTTGAAAGGGCAAACATGAAAACTTTGGGGTTATCCTCTAGGCTTCCTTCAGTCTGTATTACAGAGTGTTAGCAATTAACTTGATAATAGACTCAAGATGATGTTGTGGAGATTTCTACTTTGGCTAGTTTTATTATCTGGTTATTTTAACCACAACTAAAAATATGCTGGTGGGAAAAGGTTTTATCCTGCTTGTCTACACAACTTAAAAAATTGTTTGGATGACTTGAGCAAACTAACACAGCAAAGGACATCAACTTAACCAATGTCTTTCTCTCTGTTTCCAGTTCCAACATGTCTTTAGGTGACCATTTTTCAGGCTTTGTGCTGCAGCCACAAATGCATGACCAGTTCCTACCTGTACAAACCAGCCACTGAGCAAACAGGCAAATGACATGAATGAACTGATTAAGAGGTCAAGGTTCCAGGTGGATGTGATGAGTTTGGAAGCTCCCAGAAGACCTGTGAGGGTTCAGTTCCTGAGGCTCAGGCCAGCTCCATCAGCACACCTCAGTTCAGGTCTCTCCGTAGATAACCCAGCTGGGATGAGCAGCATTCAAACACAACCAATGGAACAGTTTATGGCAGGAAAGTACAGATGATGCCAAGAGAGTAAAACAGGTTGACAATCCATATAGGAAGCAAAACTGTACAATATTCAAGCCTCCTGCAATTACCTTGGACATGCATATAAATATATATGCTTTTTCAAAGTGGGGTCTTCAGACATCAACATCTTCTGAAGTAAACCAAAAGGAAAAAAAAATATTTCAGATGGCCAGAGGCAAGGATGTCAACTTCAGCAAAGCCAGCCAGCCAGTAAAAATGTCAGTGAACTTCTTTACAAGAGAATTAAGAGGGAGCGGTACAATGTCAGCACCACAGGAAGAAGAGCTCCAGTTCTGATTAACTGAGATACTGCACTGACAGGAGGGCACAGACCCAACCTCTTCCTAACCTAAAATGACCTCCTTTAGACAGAGATTATATAACACTTCCACATGAGGAGAGCAAACTTAAATTAATTTGGTTTTCACAGGCTGCTGCCAGAAGAGACATCACTGTCTTTTCTGCTCACGCAGGTACACCCCACAGGGCCGTACCCTCCTGGTGAACTGGGACACACTGACCTGCCTGGAAACAAAGCCAGCACAAAAAAGGAATCAAACCAGCTCGGGTGGAGGTGGGATCACCTCCCTGTGTGGCTGCACAGGCACCACTGCTGGGAGAGGAGCGCTGGCTCCTGCAGCAGCCCACACTTGTGCCAGCTGAAGAGGAAAAAGTGCATCTCCAAGGGAGATTTTAAATCCATTTAGACAAACTGCTGAAAAAAGCTGGTTTGAGAATTTCAAAGGTTCTTCAGCTTTGCTCACATAAACCCAATTTCTAAGACCATGACAACGCAGAGGAGTTGCAAAGGAATTTGACCTAAATTTTTAAGCCAGTGTGGTCACACTATTGCAGAAATACTTGTTTCGTGGAGCGTGTACCCAGAGTGTCCAGCCAGAGAACTGCACCAGTTCAATAAATTCAGCATCAGTTCACACCTAGGCCACACTAGCACAACTTTCACAGCCAGACTGGGAGCTAAATCAGAACAAGCCAAGCCCCAGCTGCAGCAAGATCATTGACACAAAATCCTGCATTCAGCAAGGGGGTGCAGCCCTCCCACGTAGCCAAACCCAAAACTTCTCAGGAACCTTTCATTAAGAAACCCCCACTTCAACACAAAGGGTTAATAGTCCCTTATCACAGATGAAATCCAGTAAAAGACCAGGCATGCACTTCAGTTTTTGCCTTCCTGCATGTGTGCATTAAGGTTTGGGGCTTTTTTCCCCCAACAGATGAACAGACTTGGCACCTCCCCTGGTGGATCGGAAGAAAGTCTTGTAGGGCACAAATAACTGTAAGTAGACAGATTAAATGGGTTTCCTGGATTTCATCCATGTTCAAATTTCCCAGGTTGTAGATTTCAAAAAATATCTGACTCTGACAAAACTGGTATGACAGGTTATGTAACACCACAGAATCACCCGGTGACAGCAGAGCAGGAACATTATCTGCTCTGCTTGGGGACTCCAGGGCTTTCTGGATCAACTGCAAGGGGTGTCAAAAAAAAAAAAAAGAAAAAAAAAGAAAAATAAAAAAAGAAAGGAACTGAATCACAAAATGTGGAGGAAAAAGAAATCCCCATGCATTTTAAATAGCCACCCTCACCCACTGGTAAATAACTGGTGATTCCTTAGATTATTTCCAGGAATTTCCATATGCTCTATATGCTGAGGTGATTTATTTAATTATAGATGTTTATAGGTTGGATATAACTTTAAAGAACATAGAATTATTGCAGAGAAACATGAAGAAGATAATAACTGCCTAATACAGTGGATTTTGCAGCCTTTTTAAGACTGCCCAAACCAAAATGGAACACTTACATCTGAGACTGTTACATATGCTATTTTCAGCCTGGAACAAATGACAGGACAATCTTGTTAAATGACATATATATACTTTTTGTTAAATGAAATAGATATGCTTTCACTAGTACAGTATAACTTGAGGCACAAAGACAAGAAATAAATCAGTGTGGGACTACTTTCCAGGACAGAAAATTTCAGACTAACAGCACATGCATGGGTTTTCCCTCTGTTCTAAAAAGAGCAAGTTGCTAACTGCTCGAGGATGTTTAGGGGACAGACAGCAAGGCTGCTTAGTATTTTCATAAAAAGTTGTCTTGCTCTTTTCCCTAATTTACTGGATTAAGGAAAGAGCAAAGCTACATCCACATTCTGCCTGCACCTCAACACTACTGGAAATCGGATCAGCCTCTACCCTGGGGCAGGAAACCCTTCACGAGATCTCCAGTGAAAATGCACCACTGTTAAGCAGGTCCCTGCACAATCTCCGTCCATCCTCCCTCCCCATCCCTGCTTCTCTGCTTCCCCCCGGCATCTGGGTACCAAGGCACGGCCGAGATAAAGTGGAAGCTGAGTGTAAGAGGAAAATCCCAGAGAAAACACTGTTCTGTGCAATGGGAAATACAGCAAACTCCACAGTAAACCCCACACCAAGGAGTCTTCAATACATCTTGCTACTTTTTGATCAACAAAACTTCTTTCTTCCAGTAATAATCATGGACAATTAAACACTTAGCTACTAGAGGAGAAGAAACAACTGACCTCCCTGCAGAAGCAGGTCACAACTCATAATGGGCTCCACAGAACAAGAAATATTCCTCCCTTTCAAGCTCCACATGAGGAAAACAAACACATCTTTACTGTCTCTATTTTTTCCCCCCACGACACGGCACTGGAGGAATCAGATCTGAGCTGTCCTCCTCCACCTGCACCGCGCTGAAGTTGCTGCCACATCTGCAGCCCGTGCCCTGCGCTGCTCTGAGCACAGCCTCAGCTCTGGAGCCACAGGAAAACCAAATTCCAGGGGCACAGCCTTATCTAGGGAATCACAGGAAAACCGAATCCCGGTGACACTTCCAGGGACACAGCCTTATCTAGGGAATCACAGGAAAACCGAATCCCGGTGACACTTCCAGGGGCACAGCCTTATCTAGGGAATCACAGGAAAACCGAATCCCTGTGACACTTCCAGGGACACAGCCTCCGCTGTGGAGCCACAGGAAAACCGAATCCCAGTGACACTTCCAGGGACACAGCCTTATCTAGGGAATCACAGGAAAACCGAATCCCGGTGACACTTCCAGGGGCACAGCCTTATCTAGGGAATCACAGGAAAGCCGAACCCCGGTGACACTTCCAGGGAAGGGGAGCCGCTGAGCCCCACCAGTGCCCGGGGCAGGGCTGCTGCAGAGGCTGGACTTACCTTCTCGGCATGCTTGAACTTGACGTAGAACCAACTCGACTTGATCATTGTCTCACCTCCTGCCCTCGGCCAAAGCCGGACAGCGACCCGAGGCTGTGCGGAGCAGCCGGAGCTCCGTGAGGGGAGCGCCGCGTTCGGCTGAGGGCCGCAGAGCCCAGGCCGGGCGGGGAAGGCGCTGTGCCGCGGGGCTCGGCGTGTCCGTCCTGCCAGCCCGTGTCTGTCCGTCCTGCCAGCCCGTGTCCGTGCTTCCTGCCGGTGTCCCCGCCCGTGTCCCCGTTCGCTCGCTCGCTCGCTCGCTGCCGAGCGCTCGGCGCCGCTGCCAGCCCGGCAGCTCGGCTCCTCACGGGGGCTTCGCCGCCCTCATCACAAATGGCACATGTCAGTAAAGCCGGGAGGCTGGCTCCGGCGCTGGCAGCCGCCCAGGACCGTGACCTCCCCCAGCGGGATGAATAATGAATTCCAGCGCTTCCCTCCAGACACAGATTAACACCTGGCTAAACATTATTCTGACAATGAGCTCGTCCGCCGCCAGAGCCCCGCGTTAACCCCTCGCTCGCCCACCAGGCAGGGCGGGGATGCTTTGGAGGCTGTCCCGCCATGCCCTCCCCCATCGAAAGCGAGATTACAGGACTATATATAGTTTAGAAACAATAAAGCCTCTTAGGCATAAAGCAAATATCTCCGTTCCCATTCTGCAGCTGCAGCAACGCTGCCGTGGAAGCCAGACTTGCTCCTGGATCCCCTTTTCTCAGCCTCCCTCTACAAACACCCTTGGCAAGCTGTGATGCTGTCCGGCTCGTGTTTTAAAATAACTCCTGTAAGGAAAAAAAACCGCAAAAAACTTCCGAACCAAGCTCAACAGAACAACCACCACTACCAAATTAAGCTAATGCATAGAAAATCCCGGGAAGTCACTGGTCAGAATGTTTGTTCTTCTGTCTGTTCAGAAGCACTGCCCAATTCCCTGGCTCTGCTTTAACGAGACCATTGATCTGGCTGCAAACCTCGCAGCTCTGTGCATCCACGGAGCAGTGAATATCAAGTTACAAACTAAAGGATGGATATAATCAGCCTCCTGTGTTTCCGCTGCACGCAGCCAGAGCTATCTGGCCCAGCATCCTGTGCCCAAACACTTCACCAAGCACAAGGCAACAATGTCAGGAATCTTGGGTCCAAACATGTGCCCTCAGTAATGCAATGAAAATGAAATGTAATGTAACATGGAATAACACGGATGGACTTGTCACACAGGTACCTGAAACTCTTCATGTTTCCATACAGCAATGAGGGAGGTTCAGAACTTCATGACAGAAGTAAAAAAGTCACCTCATTTTGCTGCTTTAGACAGCTGTCTGGTTATTTAAGTAAGAGTCTCATAGTATCCTGCTCCCAACAAAAGAGGATAATTTGCTTCTCATCATCTTCAGATCATGACTTTATAGGTTTTGCTTGTCTCCCTTATATCACACCTCCCAGACTATTACATTTTTCCTCATAGGTAGGCTGTGCATGTCTCCGTGGATCCTTTTCATCACTCCCTTCATCACTTCCCACTCTAGACACCTAGACACTTTTTTCTAGGTCTAGGTATCTTTTTCATGGGAATAGTGAGATGGAATAAATACATTTACCACTGACTTACTATCTCCTACTATATGTGCACACAGGAGATATAAAGCAGCTGAAACAGACCCTGAAACCTAGTTTGTCAGTATTACTCACCTAAAAAGTACTGTCAGTGCTGATAACAGTGTCAGTGCATTATCTCTAAGTGGTGGCTTTGACAACCTGGCTACTCATTCACCTGCCAACAGAGGGTTTTAGAACTTTTCATAAACTAGGACTTACACAAGGGATCCAAACACCAAAATTGGCCAGTAATGGTCACTGCATTTAGGTGGAGGAGAGGCTGCTCAGTCCTGCTCTGCCCTGAGACCCCTTCCCTGCTCACCCACACTCCGTGTTTGGTCCCTGCTCTTCCGTGCTCAGACAGGGAATTGGGATGAAGATTTTCCAAGCCTCCTCACTGCAGTCAGCTGTGCTGGTTCAAATCATGGCCATCCATGGCCATGGCTGTCCGAAATGACTTTCCATTGGTGCCACAGAAAAATATTCCCACCCTCCCTTTAATTCCACATTCCTGTGGGAGAATTAACCTGTGCTAAAAGGGTGGTAAAATACCCCGGCTATTTTTTGGAACTGGAGATGTTAAAAATGGCTGAGGTCTCCTATAGGGAGCAACATAAAAAGAAAATGAAAATACTGGCTTTTATCAGCACCTTCTATTTTCTGCGCCTGAAAAGTTGGGTTTTGAAGCAGCAAATGAATAAACGGGACAGATCTGGCTGTGGATTTGATTGAGATCGGGTCAGTGCAAGAGCCTCGCTTCCTCCCCAGCTGCTGCTGCTCCTCCAGTCCCTGCGGCAGCGCATTCCCGCAGCCGTGCCAGGGCTGCAGCGCACAGCCAGCCGCGCTGGCAGCGCCGGGCTCGGCAGCGACCCGCGGAGCCAGCCCGGCCGCTCCGCCTCGGGGAGCTCCTGCCCGCGCTGCCCCAGCCCGGGGCTTGGGCAGGAGCACATTCCCATTCCGGGAGATCCCAGCCCGCACTGCCCGATCCCAGCCCTTGGGCAGGAGCACATTCCCATTCCAGGAGTTCCCTGCCCGCACTGCCCGATCCCGGCCCTTGGGGCAGGAGCACATTCCCATTCCAGGAGTTCCCTGCCCTCACTGCCCGATCCCAGGGCTTGGGGCAGGAGCACATTCCCATTCCGGGAGTTCCCTGCCCGCCCTGCCCGATCCCGGCCCTTGGGGCAGGAGCACATTCCCATTCCGGGAGTTCCCTGCCCGCCCTGCCCGATCCCAGGGCTTGGGGCAGGAGCACATTCCCATTCCGGGAGTTCCCTGCCCGCACTGCCCGATCCCGGCCCTTGGGGCAGGAGCACATTCCCATTCCAGGAGTTCCCTGCCCGCCCTGCCCGATCCCGGCCCTTGGGGCAGGAGCACATTCCCATTCCGGGAGCTCCTGCCCGCCCTGCCCGATCCCAGGGCTTGGGGCAGGAGCAGAGGGCAGTGGAGGCGAGAGCCGGCACCGCGTACCAAGCACAAACAGCTGTGGCTCACAGCAACTACCAGGCCTGGATGTTTTCCACTGGTTCATTAGCATCTGGCAGGACCTAAAGTTCCAGGGTCACAAAACACAGAGCTATTATTTTATTTCAGGAAAATGCACAGCGACATCCCTCGAGAGCTGTCCTTTTGTAATCAAAGGACAAGTGCAGCGCAGGGAATGGAGAGGCGGAATTTGCAGCCATCGCATCCCCCAGCCGAGCAGGGACGAGCCCATCACGCCACAGATTGCTCATTTAGTGTGCACTGTTGAAAGCATCAGCATCCAAACAGCCCCGGCAGCAGCAGCAGAGCCCGGTGATTCCTTACAGCACTGACAGCTGCGTGGCTTTGCACATACACACACACAAAGTACACACCAGCTTAAGTTTTCAACACTTCATTCATCTTTGCAGTAGGACAAAACACACCATTTATTTTCAAACCTGCAGCATCAGCACTTTGTCTGAGCTGTGTTTGGTTCTCCTGTTTTATAGAGCTACAGTCTTTATGGTGTGACACAAGAGCTCCACTCCTGTTTGCCAATTCACTTCCTAGGGATGTGATGCCAGACAAACACCACAGAGGATGAGGATCCACCCCTGAAGGTGCTGCACTCACCTCCAAAACCCTGCTAGCCCACACCTTCTCCTTCAGTCACCCATCAATAACATGAAATAAGATACTGTTCCTTTTCATGTGACCCCAAAAAGGGAACCATGCTTTGGTAGAATATTCGCAATTCTCCCGGAATAATCATACTTTGATTATTCAGCAGGTTTTGCCATCCTCTAATAAACCATTTCAACTGTGAGACAGTGCAGAAAATAATTGAAATAACCTCCTTTTTAACAGACCATTGGTTCTAAGCCTTTTAATACACCCTAATGTATATTTAGATATCGATTCACGTTCATTTCAATTATTCCCCATGACAAAGCTGATCACACAGTAATGCAATGAGCAGTGCAACAGTGAGTACTGAGTTGGTTTTTAAGTCTCCTAACAGCAGCAGGTACCTCCTCCTCTTCTCTCTGACTTTGGGTTTGTTGGTAAGTCAGACTAATGTCTTGGTGCCACAAGGGATGGGGGGAAGGAGCAAACCAGGCACTATTTCACTCATTTCCACTATTTCCTAAGGCAGCAGAAATGCCTTGAAGAACCCACTTTCACAGCAGAGACAGTTCTGGAGGAAGCTAAAGAATCCTGACCCTTATTCCAAGCAAAAGCAATCTCTGTGTGTCTGTGCAGGGGGGCTAAAGTGAGATGGTGCATTTGCAGCAGGGACTACATCCAAGATGAATTGCAGCCATTCCTGTGTTCTTGGCACTACGAGAGCAGAAAATCATCTCCCTCCCTATTATTATAATAGCTTTCACACTTCCCAACCAGCAGAGTGAAGTGTGGGGATGCTGAAAGAAATAGCACATCAACAACAAACAGAAAGTTTAGATACATAAGAGGATCCCATCTCCAGAAAATGTTTATGGCAATTTTTATAATTAGCCTGTGGGGAGGAGGAAAAAAAAAAAAAAGGGGGGGGGGGAACATGACGCAATTTGGAATAAGAATAAATAAAAAGGATTTTGAAATGTTTTTCACAGTTCAGAATGGCTCATGTAATGTAGCAGCCAAAGCAGGGACCCCTGGGAGATGAAGTGAAGCTTGTGGGATGTGGAAGCCTACTAAGAGAGAAAGTTTTCCCAAATTCAGAGAACTGTAGAGTAACTTGGATTCTATAAATGAAGTACAAATGCTGAAGCTCCTGCCTGCCTCTGAGCATGCCCAGCTCTAAACTAGCAAACAGATTCCACAGCAGACTTTCTGCTTTAACCCAGAACCACCCCAGCTTTGTATTCCAGCACTTTACATCCTAGAAGGCATTCCAGGGCACGGGCAGTGAGGGAAGGGTCAGACTGCCCAAACTCAAACAAATCAGTGCTCATCTCAGGAGCAGCAGAACAAACAAGGCGCCTGCAGCCTCCCGAGGCCAGCACTGCCAGACCTTTGTGGGTCACAGGGAGGTCCCCAGGGAACTCTCATCTTCCAGGCTAATAGAAAGCACTGTGGGATTTGCTGTCTGGTTATTAACATGGTAACAATCCCATCTTGTACCTCAGGACCCCATCAACACCATCTGCTCTTTCATCTTGAGTGCTGCCGAGTAATCCCATCATGAACATGCTGCTGTCAGTTCGGGCTTCTGTGCAGTCTGCAGAGGAACTCTCCAGGTCACTGCTCTGAGCCCAGGGTGGGCTCAAAGGATTCTTGTGCCTTCACCCACAGGCACAGGCTGCATCCCGAGCCTGGTGCTCCTGGCACTGGCACCATTTCAGCCCAGGAGATCAACACCACTACAGAAAGATTTTTGGTTTTGTTGCTTCCCAGTGACTAAGAAGTGCAAGTGACATTTTCCCTGGCAGCTCTAAGCCCTGTCAGGTCTGTCAGTGCTGTAAGGTCTTACAGCTGCCTTTCCCTTGGAATAGGATAAAGCCTAATAAGTCAGACCTGACTCAAAGAGAAAGAGTACAGATTAAGGTGAGAAAACCAGTCTGAAGTACTTTATCTCCCCCAGCAAAGTGCCAGTCTGTAATGAGTTACAGCCAGGGGTAACCCAGCTGGGGCACATGCTCAGCTTTCCAGGTGAAATTATGGCTAAGAGGCACAACCACAAACCCCTGCAGGATTAAAAACACCTCAAGGCAGCCCACAGAGGACAAGAAACAGGCATTTCCTACTGGTTTACAACCTGCAAGAGACAGACTGACAGAAGCAGCACAGCCCATGAGCCTGGCACACAGGAGCTCAGGATGGCTCACAATCTGCTGCTCCTGCCACACAGAGTTAGCTCAGGGGGCAGCAAGGAGAGCTGCTGATGGTATATGATCTATATGGAACTGTGCCAGGAAGTCATGTGGGACTATCTGCAGCAGTGGGAGGCAAAGGTGGCTTAAAACAAAAGCCACCTCTGAAAAAGAAGGTGCAGTGCCATAATCTGTAATTTAAACAACAATAATTGCCAGCTGGACAAAATTGCTCATGGTATTAAGAGATCAAATGATGCTTTTGTGATCCTACACAATGGTTCTGCATTTTGTTCCCTGGCTTTCTGGTTTCTAGAGCTCCAGCACTGTTTGGACAGAGGTTTATTTCCTTGAGAAAAAGAAGTCTTTTCTTCTTTTCACTCCTGAGATGACACCAGTACTCAAGTGTTTGAAATTACAGGATTCTCAAACGCAGAAAGCAGTGATTTCTGTGACTCTCCATCATTTCCTCCCCCTGAACACAGCTCTGCAATACACTACAGAGTTTATGGATCTCCCTCATTTACACATGGAACAGGGATGAGGGAGCAATACATCCAGTGGGGAAGGGGGGGGCACAGAAATCCCTGAAAAAACAGAACCTTTGCATGCAATGCATGTATTAACGCTGCAGCACTAACACAAGTTCCCTTTGAACATCAAAGGGATTAGATGGCAGGGCACTAATGCCCACAGCTAAATCAAGTCCTGTTCAGCAAAACGTTAGACACAAAAATCCCCAGCAGCACAGATCAGGCTGCAGTGCCAATAGCTCCTGCAGCAGCCATGGACACAGGGCAATTTACACCTCAGCAATGAGTGCTCTGACCTCTTTAACACCCACCAAGGCACAAAGCTGGGCACAAGGACAGCGACCAAGGACCAAGGAAGGAGTCACACAGAGCTCTGGGGTCCCAGCACCCAGCAGGTCTCAGATCCCAAGCCCAGCCACCCTGGGCAGCCCACTCAGCATAATGACCTATAAACCCAAGGCCACCTCTGGCATGATTCCAAATTCCTCTTGTGTCACACAAAACAGGAATTCCAGCACACTGCAGGGAGGCAGGGCAAAGAAACAACCAGGATCTCCCCAGGCATGGGGCTGCACATCCCAGCTCCCCAACACCACACACCCTGGCAGGTCCTCACTGAGGCCTGGCAGGTGCATCACCCGTGTCCCCAGGAAGCTCCCAAGTTCCATCCACCAGGTTTGGATCAGCTCTGAGGATACTCTGTACTCACCAGGCAGAAAAAACACCCTGCCAGAGGCAGACTGGAGCCCACAGCCAGAGCACACGTGTTCACACATGTGCATGGACACCCAGCCAAAACACAGCCAGGCCACTGGCACCCGCACGGTGCTTTCATTTTCAAAATAATTGTAATTCTTGTGAAGTTTCCCTTTAAAAATGAGATTTTGTTCTTTAATATTCATTGACTTCTAGTTTCCTTCCCACACACAAGGCATTATTTACTCTACAGTGGCTCGGTGCATCAATTATGGTAATAGTTTGTGAATAACATTTGCATTATGGGAAAATGAGCCTGGTTATTTAGCACTAGCTGAACCATCCCTCTGGAAAATTGTCACAAACATATGTATCATATGCCTCCACTTAAACAGATCTGTAATTACTCTAGTTTATTAAAAAGAGCCAGCACTTTTTTTTCTTTTTTTTTTTCTCTAAATCTTCTTTCTGAGAGCAGACAAACATCTACAGAGCCCTTTCCCTTACTCAGCCAAAGGTAAAGGCTAATGACTGCTGCTACCATGTCCTCTTATTTTACACTGAGATGTTAGAGGTGAAAAGCATCTTCCACATTAGTTTACTCTAATGCAGAAAGTGTGGCTCAGTAATTGTGGCATTTGATTAATGCTCTGTTTCAGTCCCTTCGGCTAAATTCCAGGCTCAGTTCAACTACTGTAAATTCTGATTAACATCTGTATTACATCAGCACCCAGGGTTTATATTCCATGGGCAGGACTGCCTGGTGCACCACAGTCTGTACTTCCTCCAGAGCAACTGCTCTGCCCCTTAGAGAGGTTAAAGTAGCAAATAAGGCATTACACCTTGTGTAATGTGTCTGTGAGTACCCTGTCAACTTTTTTTAAGCAGCTGAGAAAAGCTAAGAAATATAACTCCAACAGGGGTTGTTCAAAAAATCCCACAAAAGCACCCCAGCAAAATGAACAGCTTTGTACATTGAGAACCTGTAGCACCCAAATTCACAGCATTTCTAACACTCAGACTGCAAAATTCTTGCAAATAAGCAGTGATGTTTGTGCACAGCAGCTTTTGTCTTGCTTTTACGGTGCCCGCTGTCAGCTCAGGTGTATTTGGAGAAGTTGATCAAGACTTCAGGCTTAGAGCACCAGGGCTTCCCACAGAGCACCAACTGCTGTCTTTGTACCTAAGAAATGCACAAACTGCCCCTTTGCATGGAGAGGGAGAGCAACACAGCCAGAATGATCCCAGCAAAGGAACTTGGCTTCCAAGGTCACAAATTGTAATGTGGACAAGAGAAGCTGTTGATGCCATCAGCAGATCAGAGGCAGCCCCACCATCAGAACTGAGCTTTCACAGGGAGAGTGTGCCACAAAGAGACTTAAACCAAGCCAAATGAAAGTGGGAAGAGAGTGGCACACACAGGTAACACGGTGGTACCTGAGAGGATGCATCCTGGGCTGCACATAACTGAGCTGGCTCTGCTCTGTGCCAGGCTGCTGGGCAGAGTGTGGTCCAGGCCAGTAATAAGATTGGATAGTTGGTTCTATTTAACACTTCCTTCATCGCCCATGACTTGGTGATGTCAGGCCAATTCCAAAGTTTCCAGCCAAGAAATTATCCTAAGGAGCCATCTCCAAAAGCAAAGGTTACATAGACTATTGACACCAAACTGCAACCTTGTTATTCAGCCAGATGTGAAAACAAAATACCAATGTTGGACAAGCTTAGCTTGCTCTGTCTCCCTAACACCTTCCCCTGAGCTCAGTGGATGGTACACAAGGAACACCAGACCCCCTTTACAGCAGCACAGCACACCAAGTGGTTCTTCCCCTCTTGTGACACAATTGAAACTGGTCTTACTCTGTACCAGCACATGGTGTGTGCACTTGGAAATTGCTCTAATGCCTGCATTTCCAGCTCTGGTATGAAAATCTCCACAGCAAAAGCTGCAGCAGTGGCACAGTGGCACCAGGTGCTGTGTGCTGCACCTCACACACAGGCTCTTCCAGGATAGGTGAGGGTGGAGGTATAAAGCAGAAGTTGGTTATTCCTGTGATATACTTGACATTTAAATATTAACTTAAGTACTATTATAAAATGCACAATCAAGCTCAAAGCTCACCCCAATCCTATCTAGGCAATGCTAGACTCACCACAGCAATTCCAAATCCCACCAAACCTTTTCCCTCTCCTCTGGCCAGCTGAGCAGCTCAGCACCACGTTTGCCACAGGGCTCAGAAGCAGTGCTTTGTGCCCTGCCTCAGCAGGAGAGGTGTGCTGGTTTTAACAGCAAAGGGAACAGGTTGGCAGAGCTTCACAATTCAGAATCAAAGTGTCTGCAAATAGAATGGCAAAGGTCAGAGTGATGCTGCGAGCTGGCACTGCAGCAATGTGCCAGGAGCTCTGTCTGCTGGAAAAACCTTCAGCTCTCATCTTCAACACTCTCTCCTGTTACACGTTTATCTTTCCCATCCTAGGAGAGGAAAGATTAAAACAGACATGTAAAAAGGATGAGGAGAAGAAAACTGCAGAGTAGTCCCCTCCCTCATTTTAATTATTGATGCAGACAGCCTAAGCAATCTGTAAGCCATATACATAATGTATTTACTTGAAAATCCCAGCAAATCCACACGGTATTACAGAACAAACTACAAGCTGATCTGGGAGCACTGTCTTAAGAACTGGGTAAGCTGTCTCCATGTACTCAAAAATCTGTTTGACAAACGGAAAGATTAGATTAATGTTAATAATGCTAACGTGCTCAGCAGCACTCCCTGCCCCAGCAACGGGGTTTGGGTGCTGGGGTCTTGTCTTTCATCCACTCCAGATCAGCCTGTGCTGCAATCACTGCTTGTTTAAAATGACAAATGCAAGGCTGGCTCACATTTTTGAAGCCCTCCTCTCCCCATTTGATTATACACCCCAGCAGTGATGTTTAGGGATCAGCCAGAAATCAGTAGATGTTTTACATAGCAAAAGACCATATTAAAAAAAACCCGCACTTATTGAAACAGCTGCTTCTAGGTTTGGGGCTAAGGAAGATGGATGGGGTAAAAGGGAAATGGGGGCAAAGAATCAGACTTCAGCCTGAAATTAGTGAGAGATGCTGTGTCCCCCTCTGCTCTGTCACTGACTGGGACCACCTGGACAAGAAACACATTCATTAAAAATAACATTCCCTGCAAAGCTGAACAGACAGTGTAAGCAGCAGCAGGCAGCAGTTTACTACAGCATGAAAATGCAGAATCTGTAGCTCATTGAGCCATTCGTTGTTTTAATTCCTGAGTTTCATTTCACTCCATAAGAGGCTCTGGACAGCAAAGCTTTCTGTGTCTGCACTGCACATCACTCCACAAGCCTGTGAGCCACAGCAGCGGGGAGGGCACAGGGTGGGCACTGACACTGTCCCCCCACAGCTCCAGGAGGTGACACGGGGAGCCCAGGGCCAGGCTAAGCCCTGCAGGTCCCAGTGAGCCCCAGCACCACCCCCATGGCCCAGGTGCTGTGAGACCCCTGGGGCACAGCACAGCCTGTTTGCAATTTTCTTCTCAACCACCAGTATGAAAACACAAACCTTCAGACAAACGGATCCTTCACTTCCTCCTTGCTGCTTTTAGTGGTTTCTTTAATCTTTTAAGCTTCTGGGTCTAATCCAGCAGCTGCCATCAAAAGTACTTATACAACTGCAGGGGAGGGAGGAGGGAAGGAATGGGATACACCAAATCATGAAACACATTCGCTGAGCAGCTTCTTTGTTCTTAGCACGAGTGCCTTTGGAAGTTATCTGTTCACAGCCCAAACACATTTATGTACCTGTGATGTCCTCTGCTGCCTTATCTATAAGAACAAGCTATAGAGGAATGCTACCAGTGAATCAGATGGCACATCTGAGCTGGCACGCTGCAGCACAGCGTGGGCAATGCAATGGGGGATCTCTCCAGTAGCAGCTCATGCATGAATATGCTACAGGCAGACAGCTCCCAGGATGACAAACGCTGCTCTTTTCTGAAACCTGAAAATATTTAGTGCTGCTCTTCATGGAAGGCTCCAGTGAGCACGCAGTGAGTCTGTTCCCATTTCAACAACTGCAGAAAGCACATTTCAGATCTCCGGGCAGAAAAGTTTAACACATGGTCTCAGAGCACAGAAAAAGTTCAAGATCCATTAACAAAGATAATCAAAAACTGTTAAAATTTCACTATTAAAAAACAAACACACACCCCCAGGGGACTCTTGCATTGAGCACCAGGGTCTTGCAATTTCTGCAGAATGCCAATAGTTGTCTTTGTGCTAAACCCCATGTTTGAAGGGGCTGGAGGGTTAGAGAAGCACCAAGTGGATAAATTCCAGTTAAGGCTGTGCTTTTGCTCCTGGTGTTCCCAGGACACAGCACACACAAATGCTCTGTTCATGCTGTGAAGTGAATTTGCTGGTACATCCTCCTTGTCAGGCAAAATCTCATCCCCCAGCATACTGACATCTATGCTAAGTTTCTAAAAATAGCATGTCCTTCTTACATAAACATGACATAAAGGAATTAGGTGACAGCTGACCAAAAGCATCCCTTTAAAAGGCAAACTTTGCTGAGCACCAAAGGCAAGCAGCACTTATAAGCAGCCAAGCCTTTTTGTATTAATTGAAGACAGAAGAAAGCTTCTAGATAAAGCCCCAATTTGCCTGGAAAGGAAAGATATTTCCTCTGCACACTGACTCATTTACTCCTATCCCCACTTATTATAAGTTAACGAGTTTTCCAATGGATTTCTGCTCCAGGAAAAGATCTGCCACAAACACCTTCCAGGTGCAGGTCTCACAGGAGCTCTGCCATTCCCACTGCGATGAAGAACTTTGTCATTCAGGCAGAGCTACCATTCATGCTTTAAAAACTCACCTAGAGTTTTCTAGAAGGAAAAGCTTCCAGAGTTTCCAGAGTCTTTCTACACTACATGACAGCTATCCAAATACAAACCAGAGCAGTATTAACTTCCTGCATCTGCAGGCATTCTGAATAACTCTTCAGTGTCTCAAAGCTTATCCCTCCTAGCAACAAGATGAACTTCACCAGAACCAAATCAGCAATGCACAGGAAAGTTAAAATGCAAATGAGTCTGTGGGGGGAAAAAACAGTTTTAGCATAACCTGGCTAATCCCTAAACCTCAGGGAAGTGAATTATATACGAATTATTAGATCAGGATTTGTCTCTATGCCAGTGTAGATACGTCAAGGAGGTGCAGGGCACCAGGCTGCCAGGAGGGCCCTGTAGCAGGATGGAAAGAGAATTAAACAATCACTCCAGAGATGCACAAGTGAGAAAGCCAACACCAGCCATCCCTGACGCCAGCCAGGAGGGCCTTGTGCCATTTGCTGCTAGGCAGGTGGGGAAGCACAGGGCTCAGCTGTCGGGGCTGGAGCCACTGAGGCGCTGCCTGTGCCCCCACACTGCTCTGAATTCCTGCTCTGGCTCTCCCTGACAGCCCACAGGGCTCATTCCACCCCGGGGGTCCCCTGCAGATGTCCCCATGGGCTCTCAGGGCTGTCACCAGGGATGCCCATGGCTCCTGAGCGTGTTTTCCCTGGCAGCTGTCACCGTGCAGTTGAGCTCTGCGTTAGAAGCCAGGGCTATGCTGAGGACACTGAGTGTTTGTAGGTTCAAGCAATTCTCTGCTGGTGCCAGTAGCTCTCTCCCTGTTGCCAGGTAACAGGGCTGTGTCAGGATTTCCCCCTGCTGATGCACAGCCTGCTGTGATGGCTGGGCAGACCCCACACCTCCTGCCCTGCTGCAGGCTGTGTTTAACTCTTCTCTGAAATGGAAACAGCATCCACAAACAGACTGAGATCTCTCCTGACTAAAGGGCTATCTAGGCCACATTACTTGGAAAAACTAGTTTGCAAGCCCCTGCAGAGAGAAATTAATTTACCTGGGTGTTCAACACGCAGGTCACCCTCCCCTGCCAGCACATCCTCACAGACAGCCTGGGCCAGGTGGCATCCTCCATCCTCCCTGCTGGTCTGGGTGTCCCAGCCAGCACCCTCCTCCTCCTCCCTGCCATTTGCACAGGACACAGGTGCAGGACACAAATAATGAGCTACACCATCATCGGAGGGCACGACCACAAATGCTGAGTGTTAGGGTTAAATAGATCTCAGTGAAAGTAAGGCATGGGAACAGGATGTTTTCCCATCCTCAGTTAGCCAGGCTGCCAGAGTTCCTGCCCATCTGCAGAATTTCCTATATTCTCTCCATTCCTCAAATTCAACAACATCTGGCTTGTCTTGTGAATGGCTTTGGGAGATACTAGAATCAGGTTTTGGATAAGCCAGGACTTTTAATAGCTACACATTTTAAAGAATCTTTGGAGCTTTGTTTCTCTCACGTGCTATTCCTGCAAGTGTTGAAGCCTTCAAAGCTTCAACAAAGGCTTCCACCCTCCTCAGACTGTACAAACTCCATGCCAAAGAACTAAAACTTCTTTTTCCTTGTAGCAGAGCAAATACCAACCCTTTGTTGTACGTTTTGTGCACTACTTTCTGATGGGTACTAAAAAGCCCTCAGCAGTTCCCAGCTCTGGCCCAGAACAGTCAAAGCAGCAGCAAGCTTTGCTATTATTTTTTCCCATACCAGAACACATTTTAGATCCAGAAAAATGTAATTCAGAAAAAGGACTGATGTGTTTCAATATCACTACAGGCATTGGAGTCTTCTTCAGCCACCCAGGCCTGAAAAGCAGGAGGGCAGAGAGCTCCTCACAAATGACTCTTGTTTCCCCCTGAATGTTTTTATTCATTTGCTTCAGCACTGCTGCAAAGCACATGGGAGAGATGGCCCAAAGGAATGGGACAACATCCCCACAGAAGCTGCTGCTCATAAAAGCAGCATTCAACAGTATTGCCACTCGCTGGTCACATTTTCCAAGGAGAAAGGCAGGCAAAGAGGAGCAGCATTATGTGTGCACTGGGGCTGTGTGACACCCAGCTTCTCACCCATCCTGAAAGGAGCCCTGACAATCAGGCTCTTTGTGAAGCACAACACATTTTGGGTACATCCACACACTTGACCCACAGCACATATTGTATTGAACAAACACATTCTATCAGTGAGCTGTGAAGTCCAATATGAAAAATACTGAATTACAGCTCCCATTAAGAGAGAAGTAACAAGTCCTCTTACGCCTCACCCAGCAGGACTGCAGAGCTCGAGTTGAATAAAAAAAGCAGCAAGGAAAATTACTGGAGGTGAACTTTCAAGCTAAATTAAAGAAAATTTAACACTTTCCTGATATAATTTCCTCCTTTTATCTCTCATTTTTATACACTTCTGCACTGATGGATTTTAGCCAGGTAAGAAAGATGATCTAGGTTGAGTCTACTCCACCCTTTTTCCACTGAAGGACCAAGCTGTTTTGGAGAGGTAAAAACAAAATCTGAGTCCATGTTATATTCCACATTCTGCCTCCAGCTGGGAAGAAAAGGCTGCTGCTGGAGCATCTATTGTTTCTTTAAACAGAACCATACTGATTTATTTAAATAGTAACAACCTGTGTTATACATTGGTATATTTTCATTAGGCATTACTAGCAAGCAAATGCACATAGCAACATTTCTTCAGGAATGTGTCCAACTGCACAGGGGTGAGGGTATTTACACTTTTTTTTTTTTAATTAGTTCTTTTGTGGAGCCTCTCTGTTGGCTTAGAAACCCTAGTTTGAACTAGTTTGAACAAAGCTACTCCAGTAGAAAACAGACCAGGAACCAGAAACTCCTTTGTTATAGTCATGCCTACGTCTCCCCAGCTCTAAGACTTTGTTTTACTGCACTTTTATTTAATTGTCTGCTTTGAGCATTAGTGTTTGCTGTGCTCTGAAACGCCCAGACAGCAAAGCCTGACTTTGGGCAGCTGGAGATTCCCATCAGCCTGGCCCAGGTGACTCCCCCAGACATCCCAGAACACAGCTGGAGAATGGAAAACAGAACACACATACAGGCTCTCAAAGAAATGGATTTTCTATCCCAGTTTTCACTGTCTAAATGGTCTCCGCAAAGGGCTGGTGAATCAGGACTTTGGCTTCCATTTCCAGCAGAAAGGGAAGCAGCACTTTCAGGACCCTGTGCTGCTCAGAGCCCCATTCCTGCTTTTCACACCCATGGCCTTTGCACATGGGGAGTGAAGCAGGCACAGGATTGCTGGTCCCAGCACAAGCAGCTGGGGGCCTAAAGGAGACTCAGAGCTAGAAAAGCAGGAGGAGGCCAGATGAATCAGTTCCATTAGCTCAGCGTGCCCCACAGGAAGAGCAGGGGGGCGATCCCTCAATCTCCTGTTTGCATTAGCAGAGTAAGTGAACACACACATCCCCTCCAGCAGCTCGAGCTGCGGCTCCCCACAGACCAGAGCAGGGCATGGGGATTTGCTCAGTTTGTACAGCTCTGCCTTGTGCAGAATCTGTGCCATTCACACTGGCTGGTGAGTGCTTTTCCTCCGGGAAAAGTGCAACATATTCCCTAGGAGATTTGGATGGTGCCTCGAAATGACTGGGTTTGGGCTCAGACACTCAGGGGAGGGAAGCACAGCCATGGGGCTGCAATGACACCTGCTGATGAGGGACATGTGAAAGCAGCCAGGACCCAGAGCTCCCAAAGCAGATTACACCTCACTGAGTTCCTCTGCAAACATGAGCTATGGGTGGGCAAGTACACCAGGGGATGGAGGAAATGCTGCAAGGTAAAAAAGAGTCAAATCTCTGTTTCCAGCTCCTGTGAGCAGAACACAAGGGAGAAAGCAAGGTACCTACAAACCTGAGCAGCTGCACACACTGTGTAATGGCTTGCAAAACAAAATCCCCTCCAGCAAAGATGGTATCACAAATATTTTGGCAATACAAGGAAAAGAAAATAAAAACATATTCTTTTCTTGGTATGATCTCACATAAAATGAGCGTGAAATACTTTCTCCTCTTCTTTCCACATCTGCTGGCCAGCTCCTCTAGCCATGCACAGCAGGAAGCAGGAAAAGAGAGGCACCATTCACCATTTGGACACGGGCAGACTGTCACTTGTGTCACCTGTGGGCACACACAGCCCCAATCTATAATACAGTGAGCAGAGCCAAACCCAGAGCAATTCATCACACTTCTAGCAAGACAGTTTGTGTTTATTCTCAAAACACCAACACACATGGGATACTTAAATCCCTTGAGCTTCCTAAGGATTGTTTCTGTTTTCTCCAAGGGAAGAAGCCAGGTTGGAGCTTACAGCTTTGCTGTTCAGCATCCAGGCCCTCTGTAAACAGAGAGGGGGACAACAGCTGCTGCTCTGCAGCTTTAAAGGATGCCATCCATAATGACATTACACTGTCCCTTTTACTCAATAAACACCCAATTTAAAAATAAAACAGAACTCTCCTTTGATCTGTGACAGCTCAGGAGGCTGAGATGGAGGGTGAGGGGAAAGAAGGGAGAAAATGGGCACTTGTGTCAGGCAGCGATCCAGAGCACTTGGCAGGACTGGAGGCAATGGATCCCCACAGAATGCGTGGAAATCAATGTAACACAACAGCAAAACACTGAGAGATGGGAGATAAATATGCTTCACATATTTTTTTTAAAGTAAAACCTAATAATAAAAAAATATCTGTACATCCCAAATACAAGACATTTTCAGAAGACTCTCAGCCAGGCAATTTGCTTTTCTCGTGCACTCCAGCAAACAAACATGAAAAGCTTTCCACACACATGCCATGCCCTGGCCCAACCTGCTTTTGCCTCCCATTGAGCCACCTCCTGCTGCCCTCGGTGACGATCAAATACTGGAGAAAAGAGAAAGTAAAGGTAACCACTCATACATGAAAACTAACAACAGGAACACCAGCAAAGGCAGAGAGCAAACTGCCCTGCTCCCAGCCCTGAATGGGAGCGTGCCTGCTGCAGGCTCTGCTGCTTTGCATCTGCCTTGAAGCTATAAATGCTACAATAAGGTCAGTGTGGGCACCACCACCTCTCTGACAATAATTCAGTGCACCCAGGGCCTTTAAGCCCCTGTCTGCCTACTCATGAGCCCCTCATGAAGCGAGGAGCCAGTGGGAAGCAGGGTTGTTGAGGGACAGCCCTTCACCTTCCCTTCAAGCATCTCCCACCTGCAAACAGGGGAAAATGCAAACAGACAACATGAACGGGAAAATAGGTCACACTTGAGTGACTTCAGACTTCAAAAATAGGAAGGGATTCAACACAGGAGAAAGAAAAGTGACAGGAGAGCGCATCACACACTTCTGATGAATCCATTTGATCCTGTGACTGATCAGACTTTTCAGTGAGATTGCTTTCTAATTTATGCCTTTAAATGGAAATAAAGACCTTGATCTTAGCATTAAATCTATGCAGATAGATCCTTGAGGCAATACTTCTACAGAAAACACTTCTACAAAGTGCAAAGACATTAAATTAATAATGCAAACACTGTATGTGTGTCTAGAGTCACTCTTGAGGATTCAGCAATTTTGCAGCTGTCAAATCCTCCGGTAACTCCTGCTCTGTCTTTTTGGCTTTAGTAGTAATTGGAGATTTCCTTAAAGCCGCCAGCCCAGGTGCCTTACTCTGCCTGAAAAGGAGTGTTTGGGATGGCCAGGGTGGCAGTGGGAGGGTGGGCTGTCCCCTGCCACCCCGCCGTGCTGGCAGGCAGCAGACACCTGACGGGCTCGGTGCCACGGCAGCTCCCCACACAGAGCCATGAAGTGCCAGTGCCAAGGGCTGCTGGAATTAGGATCGCTGTTAGATTAGTTAACAGCTGTATAATTAGCCACGCTAAGCCTAGATGTTTCCCCTTGAAATCCAGTTTTTACAGTTATAAATAGCAGTGTTAATGATCTCCAGCATCACTGCTTACACTCGGAGCCCTCCCTCCTCCACCGGCTCTGCTGTCACTCACTGAATGTCACATTCTCCTGACTTTCTTGTAACAGCTATAAAGGGAGATAAAAGAAGAACTAAAAAAGGCAGAAACCAAAAATAAACCCCAGACTGAAGTGGACCAAGAAGGATTATTTTCTTTACATGCATTAAAACCTTAAGAAATACCAGCTGCAGCTTGTACTTAAACTGTACTTTCAAGCATTAACTTAATTACATTTCATGAGAGTGGGAGGAGATAGTACCAACATTTCATACCCAGGTAAACTGAGACAAAGGAGTGCAATAGTCTGGAGTCACATAGCAGGATGATGAATGGGACCCAGAATGAAACCTGAGTGCCCAGCACATCACCATGCTATTTACCAAATGGGATAAAACACCAGGGCACTGCAGCACTGAGATGTCTTTCATAAATCTGTCATGTCACACTACATGCTAATGAAGGCATATGAAGAGCATTTTTCTTTATTTTGAAGGTATTCAGTGCAGGAAAATTTCAAAAAATAGAGTTCACGCTCTTTAGATAAATTTGATTTGCCAGTCTATGAATGCAGCAGAACCCAGATTTGTCATCCCTGAAATCTGAAATTCAGACAATACAATCCTTAAATCCTTTCCATACTGCTAATTTATCACCACTAATATTCTCACCTAACCAAAAGAATCCACACTTTTCACCAATGATTAAAAATATTTCTTTTTAAACATTCAATCTCAGCAGAGCTTTCTGAAACTCTGCAGTGCGGCAACACAATCTCTGGAAGTGTCCATAGCACAGATTACAGATGCAGTTACTGTAAAAAATTTATAATACACAGATATTTTCGGCTGTTCCAAATTTTTCAATGTGGCTAGCACCATATGTCTGAGAGAAAGAGATCTTGGAGGTATAATATAAACAAGTGAGAATTTTAAAAGGCTGTTTCTAGGAACACTGTTGGGACTTTGATGGGTTTCAGAAATGAAAATGTGAGATAAATGTGAGATAAATTGAAGGCTCCTGCTCACAGCTCCCTGTGTGGCTACAGTCAGAGATGGTGTCTGTGCTTTTTCACCCCAGGATTCCAATGGGATACGTTCCCTCCAGCAGCACAGAGCCCAGGCTGTCTAAGGAGGGATGGCAGACCTGAAGCAGAGCACGAGGCTTCCAGGGTATTCCCTCCACATTATACACAACACCTACACTAGTTCTTGCATCCACTAATGACTTTAGTGCAGTGAGGAAACAAATCCCCACAGGCTGAGGCTGCAGGAGCTTCTGAGAGCAGTGCAGGACTGCTGGTGTCTGGCCACACCACAGCACCTGCTGGCCATACCTGCTCCTCCTCCTCTTCCTCCTCCTTGAGACACTTCCTGTAGGCACATGGCTTGTGGTCATTGGGATGGGGCTGTGTGTGGCACACAGTTTGGGGTCACTGGGATGGGGCTGTGTGTGGCACACAGTTTGGGGTCACTGGGATGGGGCTGTGTGTGGCACACTGGGATCATTGGGATGGGGCTGTGTGTGGCACACAGTTTGGGGTCATTGGGATGGGGCTGGCCCAGCCTCATCCCCCATGGGTGCAGCTGTGAGAAGCAGGTGAGAGCACTGACAGCAATGAGAGTGCCCAGGGGCACTGACCAGTGACCAAAGGGAACAGAGGGCACACGGGTGCAATGCATGAACATGAGGGGTAGAAAAGGCTGGGCTAAAGAACAAGAAGGGCAGATGCTTGCAGCCTGCTGAAGTGGTGTGGGAATGCTCTGTATGGGTTGAAGGTTTCTGAAATTGTGTGGTGATGCTCTGTGTACTGTGGCTGTCTCAAATGTGACATATGCTGCTACAACTTCTCACAAGCAGGAAATAAATCTCAGGATGCTTTCCGAGGGGAGAAGGCAGCACTGGAGGTGAGGTGGCTTCCCCAGAGCAGCCTGAGACACTGCTCACCAGCCCCCTGCTTCACCCCAAGGACACCACAAGCACTGCCACCCCTCACTGATTAATAAACCAGAGCCAAATCTTGGACTTGTGTTCCAGGGGCAGCAAGGAGCAGCAGTGGCACAGCACTGTGCTAAGAGCTCCTCCAACAAAAGGCATAAAAAACCTCTGCAATTTGGGATGATTTATCAGCACCTCTGTGAGCCAGGCTTCCCCCAGCCAGATCTGCTTGGCTATTGATCAGCCAAACAAGGAGACAAGTCTTTATACCAGTAAAATCTGAAAGCATGTACTGTAAGCAAATCATAAACCCCAGAAAATATGTAATCTGTATTTTATCTATTTGATGCTTGACAGAATTGTGAAAATCTGAACAAAACCCTGCAAAACCAATCTTAACCCCCCAAAGTCACTAGCTCATGTATTTTAACAGTGGCTGCTGATTTTGCTGACTTTGTTTTCTGGTTTCCCCAGTTCATGTGTACCACATCCCAACCTGGAAACGTTTTCAGACAGGAAACTGCTCCTGCTGGAGCCTCTTTCAAAGGGTCTCATCACAAATTCCCACTAGCTGCTTAGCAAAATTTTGCTTATTATTTTGTAGTGAGTGGAAACTTCTCAACTGGGCAACTATTCCCAGACAGTTGATATTCCCAAATGAAAACTGTGGTAAATGCTTTTTCTGTGAAGGAAACAAAGGAAAAAAAAAAGGAAAATAAGAAAGAATGTAAAAATAAAAAGTACATTGCAGGGGTTAAGGCAATAAATTAGCTTTCCTAACGATCTGAAAGTTCTGGCAGTCCCGAGCAGGATGCAATAACCTCTCCTGCAGTTTCTTCTCTCCTCCCCTCCCAGCTCTCATGGTGCCATCCCAGCGCCAAGCAGGGAAATCACAAAGGAAAAGCCATTAGAGAGGCAGCAGGCCATTACACTTAGCTGGTCAAGGATAATTACCCTAATTAAAACACTGGTAGAGCTTGTAAATAGAAACAAGTGACTTGCCAAAGAAAAATCCCCGAACAGCCCCTCTGCTCCCTCTGTGGTGTCACAGGGCAGGGCAGGACCCGCTGCCCCAGGACTGCAGCACCTCTGACTGTGCAGAGCCATCTGCCACGGGGACACCCCTGCAGCCACACCAAATGGGGAAACACCTGAGTTCCTGGAATGCCTTCCCAAGGAAACACTGGAAGAGAAAGTCTGAGAGTGCCCAAGAGCTGAGAGGAGACAGTTCATGCTCCCGTTTAGAGACATTTGCTGCTCTCAGGAGCAGGGCCAGGAGCTGGACTTTGATGATTCCTGTGGGTGCCTTCCAGCTCAGGATATTCTGTAATTCTGTTATTTGGGTGCTGCCTCTTTTTAACCAGGTCCCACCCAAGTCATGCCTTTGGTTCTATTTCAAATATCTGAATTCCTGGGGTATCTAAGGCAAAACCAACACCTTGAATGAGTTTTTGCCCTGTGAAGTCACCGTGGATCTCCCCATGCTTTGACAGAGCTGGGGTTTCACACCCAAAGCTGTTGGAGGTCTCACAACTATGGATTTCACTCTGTTCTCAGTCCCCTCTATGCTTTGTGCTGTGGAAACCCGAGGCATTGCTCTGGCTCTGCAAAGCTCACAAATCCCTGGGACAAGCCCTGCAGAATTTGGCTGTAAGCACACTGGATCCACTGCTCCTGTGAGAGCTGCTGCATGAATATCTCCCCCTCACACAAGGAAGGAGGAGCAGAGGGCTCTTTGCCTCGTGGCATCACTCCAGGCTCTCTCAAAGCCTGCAATGGTGTTGCTAAAGAGCCACTGATCCAGGGCTGTAAGAGTTCTTGGCAAAAGCCTGTGCTGGATGGTGCTGAGCCAGGGAGGGAGGAAAGGGCTGCTGCACTGTGCTCAGAAGGAGCCAGAGCCCAGCCAGGACAGCTCTGACCTGTGCTTCCCAGGGCACTGATAGCTCCAGGACAGAAGCCTTTAATCAGGGGAAAAACACATCCCCTTTTTCTTTACACAGAGGGACCCTTTGTTCAGGGAAAACAAGCACAGAAGATGAGAACTTGACATCGTCACCAGGCCAACAAAAAGACTGTGTCACCTGAGGCAGATCCGACACTTGCAGCACATGGAAGTGAGAGGGAAACATCCACTCCTGGTGGCTTTAGTGAGGCTGTGCTGTAGGAGAGGGAGGCCACAAAATATGAGGTGGGTAAAGCAGAGGGCAACAGGGAATAACAGGGCATCCATCACTGCAGGCACCCAGAATCACCCTCCCAGTGCTCCAGCGGGGCACAGGGGCAGCGAGGGTGGGTCACTGCTGCAGGGAGCAGCTGGGACACATCCCAAAAAGCACTGTTAGGGCTCACACAGACAGGGGGACAAGGAGCCGTGCAGGGATGTGATCCCACACCCGCAGCTGCTGGCACACGAACACGGCACGCCTTCATCCCGCGGGCGGGGCTGGAGTCGCTGCTGCTGTTGTGAACATTTCCAATTGCTCGCAAAGCCGAGGGGGCTGCAAGGCAGGAGCAGCCTGAGCCCAGTCATTGTCCCCAAACAATGAAGGTCCCGAGCCAGGCGGCCTGCCAGGCTCCAGCAGCGCTGCTGATGGCTGCAGAAACCCGGGATCCTCCGGGAGATCGCGTAGAGAGGCAACCCCATCGTGGTGAGTAACGTGCTCTGACTCCATGATTCAGAATGCTGCACAACTGCTTTATTAACACTACATATATTACATTAATACTGTATTACAACTCTACTATATTAAAGAGATACTACACTAAAGAGATGAGATACTATACTATACAAAAGATACTAAAGAAAAACCCGTGACTGTCTGAGACATCCAGGACACAGCTTTGACCCAATTGGCCAAGGAAACAAAACAATCCTCAGCAGAATCCAATTGACAAATCACTTCAGGTAAACAATCTCCATAATGCATTCCACAGGTGCAAAACAACAGGAGCAGTGAATAATTTTTTTCTCTTGTTCTCTCTGTGCTTCTCACTGCCTTCCCAGGAAAAATCCTGGGAGAGAGAATTGTCTCTCTCTGTTCAGAGAATGTGAATGCCACAGGGAGTGACTCAGGAACAGCAGGGATGTGGGCAGCCAGCCTGCAGGGGTTTGCAGAGGGAAGTACAAGCAGCAGCAGTACCTTTATCCAGGGACAATCCCCCTGGAGTTTCGGAATTTGTGCCTGGGAGGCAGGTTGAGGCCACTGAGATGAGAACTCACTTCATGCCATGGTGTGTCCCAGTTTGTTTTACCATTGCTGCCATACACTGACACTCTAGGGAGAGCAGCCAGGGGTGGTGGGAGAGCAAACACACAAATAGGGCATTTCCTTGTAAGCAGGAAAAAATTCACTTGTCACTCCAAATGGACCAACATTTGCTGATATGTTACTGTAACAAGTGGACAGTTTGAGCAACGATCTCTCCAAACTACTCAACAGTTGGTAGGATGAAAAAAGCTCCCAGACCATTTGATGTACACCCGCAAAAGAAATACATTTCTGCTCAATAAAAGCACTCCACCAAAGCAGAGATGGCAGGAGCTATCCTAAACCACAGCAGCACAGCCTGGCTCACACCTACTGCTGCAGAGGGACCACTAGAGTCCTACACCAAGCCAGGCTGCTGGGCACCAAGGCTGGACAGCAGCTGCTCCACAGCCAGCCTGTGAAAGTGAAATTCTGGAAGCACCAGAATTCACTTTAAAAAGTTAAGCTGCACCAGAGCAGCCGTGTTACCCAGCATCTTCCTACACAAACCCATGCTCTGCCCCCGCCACATGAAATTGCAAGTGAATGTTTAAATACACATGGCATCAGTTACTGATGAAGGAAATGGCTGATGCAAAAAACCCCAAACCATCAGAAATGGTGTGATACAAGCTGGCCTCATCCCATTGATTTCAAGGCAAGTAATTCTCTCAGCGAGGACTGACCTATGATACTTCACAGAAATGCACTTCCAAAAGTGGATGAGCATTTGCACAATCAATAAAATGCACACAATCAATATCTCCCCAAAAGAGGGTCAATAACTGAAACAGGTATTAAGTTAGAAGTCACTCCTGCAACAACATTGAAAGGATTAAAACATTATTCCCCTTATCCCTGTATTCTTCTTCTTCTCACATCACAGCAAGCAACTAACCTTCAGAGACCAAAGCAGAAATAAATAAAAAAGCGAAGACCAAAGATCAACTGAGATTTTGACTTCGCAAATTCACAGTATCGACAGCACTGCCCTTGAGCACAAGCCCAGCAGTTGGGAGGGATGGGTTTATATCCAGCCTCTACAGAAACCCCTTCTGAACCTTAGACTCTAAGCTCTGCAGTGAGCAGGAATGAAGGACCCTTATTAAAATGAGAAGCTAGCACTTAGGACTGTAAGTAAATACAAATTTAGGACTCTTAGTAAATACAAATCCATAATAAATTCCTGTGACAGCAGATTAATTCACAACATCCATTTCTTTTGATCACGATTTGTATTTTCTCAGGGTTCCTAAAACCAAGATAGATTTTCCTCTAACATCTTGATATTTCCATTGAAACTGTTGTGAAATGCCACTACACAATTTTTTTCCTCCAGAAATAAATCCTAATGGATCAAACTGGGGATCTTTGTGCACACTGTAACACCAAACAAGATTTCAGTGTTTACCAGCAGGAACACAGTATGGTGTCTTAGTTCAGATGCTAAACCTACAAATGGAACACTTCTAGATTGATACCAACACATCCCACACTCACAGTGCTGCGGTTTGTGTTATTAATAAAAGACTGTTATTCAGACATACAAACGTGTCCCACACTATTTCACCTAAAACATCACTTGAGTGTTGCAAATTGCTTGTCTCTTTTTGGAGCACAACTTGCTCCTGTTTCACACTGATTTGCAGGGTATGGAAGCCACAGGACATGTTTGAGAGATAAGACAGAACAAACTGTAAACCTAGGAGTATTTATCACAAACCCCACATTATCTACTGCTGCAGCCACTGCCTTTTTTCTTCATAGTTGTTATTATTTGCCTGTATATAATGGAAAGCTAAATACCCCCATTTTCTACTAGGCTTGTATCCTGCCTTGGCATATTTAACCTGACAAAGAACAGCACAAGCTGGTCACAAGTGTGCAGAAGAATTAACTGTTTTAAAGCAGGTTTTCAATGGAGAGCCCTGCCCCATTCATAAATGCAGTTCTAATTATTCTGCTGGAAATGATGCTTTCCATTAACATGCATTCCTATGTGTGCCAGAGGGGCACACACTGGAGCTCATGCTCTGAAATGACTGGACAGGGCTGTCTCAGGTGTGTCTTGCAGCACAACAGACAGAAAACCCATCTTTTCTCATGATTTTCTAAAGAGGATGTACATAAACCACACATACAAACATGCAAAACTACCTTTGTCAAGACAGCCCTTCAGTAACTCTGTCAGAAATACACATTAAACACTCCTATCAAATGAGCACTGTATCAAACCCCCTCATCTTAGCTCATCTAACCCAGCCTGGCCATGGCAAATTACTCACATACACATTTTAAAGACATGTTACAATCCCCCAGCATGAGGCAGTCTACATTGGATCTTCCAAGCTCAATTTTGAGCCACAAGACAAACACTTTCAACATAATTATCACTACCATATGGGCAGCTCTGCTATTGTGCTGGTTCTAATTAGGATTGTATATGTTACCCATGTTGAAAGAGTTTGCAAATATGTTTTGTGGTTGACAGTTAAGCTCAGTATTTAAAGTAATGTGAACTTTTGTATGTTTACATTGCATTTGCTGTAACAAATACATCATGTGCATAATAAACATACATATGTGCACATATACATGTACACACACTATTTTGTTTTAGCAAAATAAACATAAAACAGGTGTCAGAAATGTTAAAACTCATAACTGAAATGAACATATTCACAAAAAATTTAAATCCAATGCAGTCCTACTCAGCTATTGGCTTCTACAGATAGGATCCAGAAGTATTTCCACTTTCTTACTAACATGCTTTATTCATTGGATATTGGTATTTACATCTGTAATCTTGTCAATGCTACTCAAAATTTGGAATTAATCTCTCCAATAAGTTATCTGTGTATCTATCTATTGAGATGTAGTTTTTTGCCGCCAAAATAATGGTAAAAGCAATTCAAAGATAGAAAATAAAATTTGAGTTAAAATCTTGTAATGGTACAGCACAAAAGCCACTGGAGTAGAGGCATAGAAAGGCAAAGTATCAACAGCACACAGGTAAAGAACAAAAATCAGTCCTTTACAAGTACAAAGCCTGGGGCAATTAATTTAATTCTAAAGCCTTATACAAATATGCCAGGCATGCAGCTGCTGTCTGTGAATTGCAAGCAGGGCTTTGGAACTCTGCTTTCCCAATCATTATTTTATTAGATGTGTTACCTCTCCCTTTTGATTTGTGAGAGCCTTACATGTTGTAAGAGCAGTACACAGACACATTTAATTGCTAATGATACTGTGCTCTGTTTCAAGTTTCAGCATTAGCATCTCAAGGTAGCAGAGCATTACAATCCTTTCAAAGCTTTAAAACCCTCTTTTCACGTAAACACATTACAGCCTGAGCTTCCCTTTCCAGTCTTTTGTCTTGCTCTCACCCTCCAGTTCAAAGTCATAAAATAACAAGATATCTCAATATTAGATAACTCCTGATACTGCTTTGAAGCAAGAGGACAGCAGAGCACCAGTCTCTGTCAATAACACACAGGCATCTCTGAGCAGGACCTGCCTCCCTGCACAGGGGCACGACATCACAATTTTCACTTACTCAAAGAGACTTTAAAGGCTCAGGCCACTTAAAAATGGGTTGAATCAGTTGTATCAATGCTCCTTGTCCAGGGCAGGCTGCAGAGGGCAGGTGTGTGGCAGCTTTACATCATCTCTGCCCCGACAGATTCCACTGTCCTGCTGGGGATGGGCCAGAGCACAGGGCAGGACAGCCCCTGACACACCTGACCCATGGGCCTTCCCCAGCACAGAACTGAGCACCCACAGTGCTTCCAACAGGCACAGAGAAGCTATCCAAACCCTGCAGGATGCAGGGATTGCAGCTAGCAGAGCATGGATGCACTGTAAGGAAACCACAACACTTCCAGAAGCAGAATTGTGTCCTTGGTGTAGTAAAATTAAATACTGAGCACACTTCAATGCACCAATTTAGTCCTACCAGACTGCCTGGAGGACCTGCCTCCACCATTCCAACAGGCTGAAATCAAAAGCTCAGCCTAAAACATTAAGTGTCAATCTTGGATTTTCAGCCCACATACCCTATCGTATTGAATGCAAGTTGTGCTGATTTGGCATTATAAAATTGTTTGCAACCACATTTGACTGATGAGGAGTAATCAAGATAGAGGCGAGGAGCATGAAGTGCTTCCATGGTAAGACAGACTGTGGTGTGAGCTTATTCCTGATCAGACAGCCTGGAATCCACCAGGAAGGTGAAGTCTGTAGGAAGCCATGCTGTGTTGGATGTGTCAGGGCTCTGCTCCTCATCAGTAAAAGGGAAATGGGGGAGAAAGTTGAGAAACAGCTATTCTTTAGTTGTAGGAATTACAGGTTTACTAAAGAGAGAGCTGCCCTTCACCAGAGTTAGGCCAATTCTCTATATGCAAGCAAAGCAAGAGAAAAACATTCATTTCCATCTCTCACTACACTCCACAGAATTCGTTACTCTGCTGGAAAAGACACATAATATCTAACCTTCAGGTTAATCCATATTCATAATGAAGATGTGATAATTAGTGATCTCTACCACTCCCATCCAGCCATACTGAAACGTTTCTACACTTCTTAGTCCATTAAAACATAATCACAGCTGAATAATACATCAGTAAGGCTGATCACAAGCAAAATAGAGTTTGTCAGTTCTCCTGCTCCTAGTCTGCTACAGCAGCATAACAGCAGCCAAACCTGTCCTATTTCACAGGACCCAGAACTGCAGCTCCCCATTTCAGCTGCTCTGGTGGCCGGTGTTTGAGGTGATGACAAGGAGGAGCCACTGCTGCTTTTGTAAGCTTCAGTCATGCACAGGAACACCCAAGGATGTGAAGATGTTTAATGGGATCACATTCCCTCTGCGAATTCCATTGTGCTTCACCAAATAGGTTTTAACAAGGGAAGTTTTCAGGAGCTTCAGAGGAGGAGCAGGGGGACCCCAACACCTTCCTGGGCTCTGTCTGCTCCCCAGGCTTTCCTGCCCCTTGATTTCTGTCATTTCCTGGCAGTGGCCCCTCAGGGTACTGAGCCAGGCTAGCACCCACAGCAGACCATGAAGATCTTCCAAAACCAAACCCTTCCTTCATTTTTTTCCACAATCACCAAAGCAATTAAAGCATTGCCATTCACACTCCCATTCTGGCCCCCCAGCTGACTGCCCAAAGGAAGCAAGGGCAAGTGACACCTTTAGAAGTGTAATTTCTGTTTCTCTAAGAAAGGTTTCTATCCCTGTATCAGAAGTTTTGACAAATTTAGTGTTAACTAAAGTTTTCCTGGATGTGGGAGAAGGATTCATCATTCCCTGTGAGTCAGTTACAACCAAACTAGAGCAGTCAACAGAAAAGGGGAGAGAGAGCGGTACACAGGTCTGCTTTTCTCTCACAGATTTTCTATTTTCAAATAGAACCACAGATGGTTTGGGTTGGAAGTGACCTTACAGATAATTTAGTTCCAGCAGAAGACATGGACAGGGACAGCTTTCACCAAACCAAAATGCAACAAAGAGCACATTTGACTCTCAACAAGTCACACCATCAGCCTCTTGCCTCTCAGCAGAATGCACTTGCACTTCCAGTCCTGCCGTCAGACCTGTGTGAAGGCTCTGAATGTTTTCAGACTCTCACTGTGTAGTCAAACAGCTGCTGTGCACAAGCAAAGCCAATAAATGCCACTTTGGTGAGATAAAAGAGCAAACCCTGGAACTCTGATTCCCTGGCAGCTGATGCCGTGGCTGCTTTTGTTATCTGTCTGCCTGTTCTTCTGCTTGTTCAAGTGGCAGGAGGACACCAGCAGTGACCAGTCTGATCAAAACTGGAAACTGCTTCTTGATAACTACAAAACCAGAACACACCTCAAACTTTCCCCCCTAAACAAGCATTCTTTGGCAAGTGCAATAAATCACAGAATGGTTTGGGTCAGAAGAGACTTTAAAGCCCATCCAGTGCCACCCCTGCCATGGCAGGGACACCTTCCACTGTCCCAGGCTGCTCCAAGCCCCAGTGTCCAGCCTGGCCTTGGGCACTGCCAGGGATCCAGGGGCAGCCACAGCTGCTCTGGGCACCCTGTGCCAGGGCCTGCCCACCCTCCCAGGGAACAATTCCTTCCCCGTATCTAATGTAAACCTCTTCTCTTTTAGTTTAAAACAATTCGCCCTTGTCCTATCATTATCTGCTCATGCAAAAAAAAAAAAAAAATCCCTCTTTTTTATAAGCTCCCTTCGTTTAAAACAATTTGCCCTTGTCCTATCATTATCTGCTCATGTAAAAAAAAAAAATCCCTCTTTTTTATAAGCTCCCTTTAGGTGCTGGAAGGGGCTTTAAGGTCTCCCTGGAACCTTCTCTTCTCGAGGCTGAACACCCCCAGCCTTCCAATCCTGTCTACAGAGCAGGGGAAGAAACAAGAAAGGAAAGAAATGGAAAAGAGATGAAAGAGAGGAAAGAAGAGGAAAGAAGAGGAAAGAAGGAGAAAGAAGGGGAAAGAAGGGGAAAGCAGGGGAAAGCAGGGGAGAGCAGCAGCCCTGCCCTCACGGCCCGGTCCCGCAGTTCCCCGGCGCGGCCCGCAGGGGGAGCCCCAGCGCCGCCCAGGAGCGCCCGGCCCGGCCCGGGCTCCGAGCGGCCCCGGCCCTGAGGGGGAAAGGGCGGCGCTGGGAACGGCCCGCGGAGACACGGCAGGGAGAGGGGCATGGGGGCAGAAATCCTTCCCCGGGGGGGAGACCCTGGCACAGGGTGCCCAGAGCAGCTGTGGCTGCCCCTGCATCCCTGGCAGTGCCCAAGGCCAGCCTGTATGGGGCCTGGAGCAGCCTGGGACAGTGGAAAATGTCCCTGCCATGGCAGGGGTGGCACTGGATGGGCTTTAAAGCTGCTTCCAACCCAAACCCTTCTGTGATTCTACCATTCTATGCATAATAAATTTTTGTTAAATAAGGAGAAAGGAGCAGGAAAGAGGAGCCGGTTACACAGGGGAGCCCTTAAAATGGTGAAAGGTCTGGAGGGGCCACACAGGGAGCAACTGAGGGCACTTGGTCTGTTCAGCCTGAGGAGACCAAGGGAAGTGAGAGCTCGCTGGGCTCTGCAGCTCCTCCCAAGGGACAGCTCCCACCTCTGCTCTGTGGGACAGGGACAGGACCCAGGGAAGGCTGGAGCTGGGCCAGGGCAGGTCAGGCTGGATTTCAGGAAAGGTTCTTCCCCCAGAGGGTGCTGGCACTGCCCAGGCTGCCCAGGGAATGGGCACGGCCCCGAGGCTGCCAGAGCTCCAGGAGCTCCAGGGATGCCCAGGCTGGGATTGTTGGGGTGTCTGTGCAGGGCCAGGAGTGGGACATGGTGATTCCTGCAGGTCCCTTCCAGCTGAGGATATTCTGTGACCAGGACAACCAAAAGATGGGGGAGGAGTGTTTTCCCTTAAGGACTGCTCTCATCTACAGAAGTCACTACAGAATGTTTCAGCAGAGATCACCTGGTGGTGTAGAAAACTGGCTGCAACTCCTTGTACTCAGAGTTAAAGCCAAGGGCCCCAAGTGCCCCAGCACAGTTACTGGTGGAAACACATCCTTCTCCCTGCTCCGCAAGCCCACAGACACCCTGGGAAAATTCTTTCAAAAGCAGGAGCATGCTTTGTGTTGATGTAAAAGAGCACACAACAATTTTCACAACAGTTACAAAGTCTTGCCTAAAAATAAAAATGAAATTATTTCAATCATAGATAAAAGGGCTCTTTTATCTATTTTATACATATATAAATATATATATTATTTACATCCTATTTATTTGCTTTTTACCTCTTTCTGACCTAAATCCATCCCTTTTAGCATAAAACTTCAATCAGGACATTAAAAAAATAAGAGGGAAGTCAAAGTAGTACTTAAAATCTAATCTGAAGCAAATAAAACATTTAAAATATTGTAAATTATCAGAATTATGTAGTGTATTGGATAGACAGAAATGTTAAAGGGCTGACTGCCCCCACTCCCCACATGTGCAAACACAGCTCTCATCTGCTATCAGCAAAACCTTCCCAAGCACTTTAAGAACCACTCCTTCTTCCTAAAAAGCCTTTCTGGATGGAAAATGAAAAAAGATTCTTCATTTCACCTAACAAGCTGTGTAAGTCCCAGTTCAAGGGTGAAAGGAAGGACAGGGAGAAAATTGCCTTTCCCCTCCATCCAATCCAAGTCAAACATCTGAAATGCATTCAGAACAGCTTTTTGCTGCAGTCCTGCGCTGGCACTGCCCCGTGCACTGCACGGGATGCATTGCAGGAGTGCCTGTCCCTCTCTGCTCCCTCCCTGCTCCCTCCACATCCCAACAGGAGCTCCACGGGCTGAACCCTGCACTGGCACAAGCTCCCAGAGCTCCTTCCAGTGTGCCTTCTCCCACATCACCCCCGTGCCAAGCTGGGGGTGCTCCAGGCACAAGACTGGGCAAGGAGCTGAAGGAGAGCTGCGAGAAAAATCTGTGGATCTCCAGTTCTCTTTGTTTGAGGAGAACCTTTTCATTTCGTTGTGCTTGGCTCCGAGTCGCTGGTTTTATCTTGCATTTCACACTTAAGGAAACCCAGCCAGGCCTGCCAAATACTACAAGGTTTTCTGTCAAAACTTGGACAAGCTGAAAAGTTTTACATTCTTTTAACCATAAACCTTAAAGCAACTCAGACTTTTATTTTACTCGCAACTCAGGTTTGAGTGTTCCATGACATTTGGCCAACCTGGCTTGAGTTTTCTGTTTGAGGTTTCATTATGAACTCCTAATTCCAGAACAGAGTAATTAATACTTTTACTAATAGTATCTGTAGTAAAAGATTATAGGACTTGGAAGAATGACTCTGAGTGCAATTTGCTGCCCAGCAGCCTACACGCAGTCCAGAAAGGAGATCAGTCATCTAATTCAACTTCCAAAGCTGTGTGCTAACAAAAAAGCAAAGGCCTTTGGAGACCCAACTGCAGGACCATTCCCTCAGCTGGCCCCTGCAGTGCTTGTTCTCCATGTTACAGTAACAGCCCCAGAGCAGACCCCATGGAACTGCCATGGACAGCAGTTTCTGTTCCCAGAAATTACTCGCTGAGTGTGACACAACGGTTTGGGTTGGAGGGGCCTGCGGGGTGACCTCATCCAAGCCCCAGTCCAAGCAAGGCTCATTCAGGAGAGATCCGGCTGCTCAGGGGAGATTTGTATGGTCCAAGGATGCAGATCCCACAGCCTCAGGGCCGAAGGGACCTGCCTGCCTCCCTGGCAGATCTGAGCAGAGTTAAATGATTTGGGATTTTTTTTTTGAGCTGGGTTCTGACATCCTCAGCCTTGTGTTGCCCGTGCTCCTCAACGCTCCTCTGCTGGCACTGCACGTGAGAGCCACATGGAACCACAATGGGGGACAGACCACACCCAACTGAGTACAGATGCCAAATCTGGAATTTCTGCTGTCCGTTTCCCTTATTTTCTAGTCTGTCTCAAAACATGATGATGCTTTAGAGCCTGAAGATGAAATACAAGCAGTAAGCGGTGGCACGCTGCAGGCTGGGCAGCACAGAGTGCAGCAACACTTCTGCAGGAGGAGCTGCCAATGCTCTGCCAGGTGGGCTTGGACTGTGGCAGCTCTCAGCTGGGTATCAGTGGGACTGGTAGCGTGAGGAACTGTTACACAGGCTTGTTATGAAGCTCAAATGTTTTCATTAACATAAACGAGCAGAAGTTAGGTTAATAATCTGAACACACTGACAGATGTTCAACAAACACTTGGCATTGCTGCAGCCAGAACAAGAAAGAATTCAGTGTTATCTTGGAACAGCCTGCAGAACAACACAAGCAAAGCAGCAAAGCTCTGGTACCAGCTTAGACACATGGACACACAGAAAAGCCAGGCCCTCTCCTAGCACAGGCCCAAGAGGCACCAGGATACAGCTCAGCCCTGTGTGCAGACCTGAAAATTTTGCATGTTGTAGAAAAGAGATTTTACTTCCAATGCAAGTAAGAGCACTACAGTGGGAGCAAGGGGCAGGCTGCTCTTGCAGGAAAGGAAAGTCTCCACTGCCTTACATTAAATTAAGACATCTAAATTTTGTCTTACATTCAAGTTCTGCTCAAGTTCAATCCAAGGCAAGTTCTAAACATAACAAAGGGCTCTTATTCCCCTTAAAATGTCTTTACTGTATAGAGACACAGGATTAGTAAAAATTACATATTTGGGGGGAACAGTGACATGAATGCATTCTGGTCAAAAAAAGCTAAAACCCACTAAAATCTCATTCAACAGTTAATAGAAAAGCTCAGTGGACACCATGTGTGAGAAGTTCCATCAGGATCAGGGAACTGGGCATGGCTGGACAGCACCAACCTCATTACTGATGGTTCCTGTATGGTTTGGGGTACCTGTGTTGGAAAGGTTCAGATAAATACTGGTTTGGGGTTTTTTAATGTGTTAACACTACTCACAAGTGTAAGGAAAATAGTAGGATCTAAAGCTTGTAAATGAGCTACAGTCTTGGAGGAGGCTAAAGATTAGATCGACCTGTGTTGCATCACTTTACAAGTTAAATATTTTTCTTTAAGTGCTAATCCAATCCAAACAAGGGTTTGATTCTAAATTAAACAAACTCCACTTTTATTGGTATTAACAAAAATATGCAATGCTAATTTCAGCAGGCAAGCACTAACAAGAGCAGCTATGCAGTCTGTGCTTTCTCCAGGGCAAAGAAGGAAGGACATTAACTTCAATTTCCTTTTTTCCAAGCAAAATGCATTGCATTACAAAATTCACTGTGAGGTTTATTTAAAAAAAAAAAACAAACAAACCAAAACAAAAACACAAAAACAAACAAAACCAAAACAACAAAACAAAATCCCAAATTTCTTACACACCCATGTTTTCAAAGAGTCTTTTAAAAAACCCACTTTCATTGCATCTCCACTTCTGATTCAATTTGCTGTCAAAGGTCATGAGCTAAAATATACAGTTTACGCTAAAAGCAGGAAGCAGGGTAAGTAATTGAATAACATCAGGAAATGGAAGAATACTGCCATTTTCCTAATGGATATAGTACAAGGTTTATTCTCTCCAAATTTAATTCTAGGAGCTCCTGTAGTAAGAGCTTTATTTTTCTTCAGCTTGAATTTTAGCCTACAAGGTTTAAAGCAAAATCCTCGTGCAATCAAAAGAACAAAATACCACAGCAGCTTTATTTTCTAACAGACAAAGATGATCATTTCTGCAGGAAAGAGAAACCCCCCATCAACAGTGTCTGAAAACAGAGCTGGCATAGCAGGTTGGCTGCTTAATATACATGGGCTGGAAATAATTCTACTAAATCAGAGTCCTGAATTATTCATGAAAAACAGATTTTCATGATTTAAATTAGAAAGACTTAAAATTACAAGCCTTGCATTGCTATTGATAGGTAAGATCTCTTTCCCCCTAAGCAATGTTACAGTCTCATACAGCTCCACTCCTGGAAATGCTTTATGATCACTGTAAAATAGTACAAAAATCTCCTGACACTCTCTCCTTCTGGAAACAACACACCCTCTGGTACATGATTTAGACCAGTAATAGCCCACCAGTAATGATTATATCAAAATATATCATTATGATAATGAATAAAGTTTGAAGGGATCGTTTTCAGTATTTATTGCATATTAAAGCACAGGTTCATTTAAAACATTGGAAGCACAAGCCTCAGCACTGCAAATAAACTCTTTCCATCATGAAAAACACTGCACTTCTTACAGGAAGCATCAGACCACAAATCTGACTTCAGATCTTTCCAAAGCATTCTGTAATGATACACAGTGCAGCCTCCCTCCCTGCACTCACTGATTTATAGAGACAGTGCCATTAATAAGCCAAAGGCTTGCACTGCTTCCTGGGAGCTGCCATCCACTGGTTCCACACAAATCCCCTCAGCTGCGATGGCTCCAGCGCTCTGCGTTAGGAATTATTAATATTCATTCATCACACAGGTACAACCTCTCATCTGGAGATCTGCACAAATTCTCCAATTAAACCTATCTGCCTTGATTAGGGATTGGTAGACAAGTTGTTCCTGATGAAACACCACTTCCATGCAGGATGAGCCCGGGGCTGTGGGGCTGGGCGTGCAGAGCCCACGGCGGGTCCCGGTGCAGGCCGTGCCCTCGCAGGGGTCACGTCTGGACACGGACTGAGCTCCTGGCAGCTCCATGCAGAGGCTGCTCCAGGCTTTTCTACACTCTAAGAGTATTTTTTGGAAATCCTCAGCCTGAGCTACAGCTCAAATGTTAATGCCAGCAGCACCTGAACTGAATTGGGTAAGGGCAGCTCGGCTGGGCCAGAGTCCAGAGCAGGAGCAGGGGAGCAGCTGGGATAACCCAGCACCCAAAGGACTCGTCAGTAACAGCTTCTGTGGGCTAAGGCAGAATCCCTGCTTCCTGAACCTTTTACTTTAGCACAGGAGATATGGAACTCACTCCTTTTCCAGTTAGCAGGATCAGTCCTCAGCACATCGTTCTGTATCATCAAGAGAAGACAACCAATATCAAATCTTGCAAACTGAGAGCATCGTGCCACCCAAATATAGCTTTTATTTGACAACACAACACCAAGTCATCACTATCCTGTCATTTCCTTCTTGAGAACCAAAGCACAGAGCACTTGTCTGGATATTAATTTATTTTCTTAAACATAGGAGCTTTTTTCCTTCACCTAGCAAGCCCTATTGAGCAGGTTATATAATTAACATCAAAGCAATTTGAATGCTGCTTGACTTGCTAAAAGCTGGTAAACAAGCAGGAAGCAATAAGGTGCTTTACAAGAAAAGAACATGTGTTTGGGGGAGGGGAGACAATAAAACATTAAACAGATTGATTAGTGATTTTAACAGAATTTCCATTTTTATTAACTCTCTGCATGCTTTGGGCACTCGATTTTTATTTCATTTACAAAAGTAGGAGATTTTTTTGTTCAACTAGATCAGAGAAAAACCTTTGCTGAAGGAAATTATGCGCATGGTTGGCAAACAGAGAAACTTCATGCGCCAAATATCTTCTGCTTTCAATAGCTAGGAGAAAATCCACCTCCTTCAATTTATGATTGAAATATTTTTTATTAACATATTTATTAAAAGCCAACCTGAAATCACAAGGAAAGGTACCAAACCTCAGCTTCCAGTTCTATACCCATTCTTAGCTGTATTATTTTTATTGATTTAAGGACTTGAGCCTGGGGACAGGGTTAGCAGGGCGAGCTGGGCTTACACTTGACAGCATTTTATGAGCAAACTTGGGGGTTTCTCTCTTGTTTCTCTGTTCATGCAGAAAAGAGTTGCTCAATTCTTCTTTCTTAAGCCCACAGGTCCAGTACAACCATTTGTAACTCCACCACGTGGGAAAGGGCACACAGCACACGGGAACTTTGAGGTCAGTGACTCAGTCTTTGCTGTCAGAGACTGCAATGGCCCATGGCCTTTTATATGACCTAAATCAACTTCTGCCTGCAAACCAATTATGTTCTGGCTTCTTCTCCAACAATTTCTTGCAGGATCTCAGCAGGTTTTGGGTTGATTGCTTAACTTCCTGCACTAGTTTACGCCTTCAACAGATCTGAGATGTCCTCAGGATGTTCACACATGGACAGATCTAGAAAGACTAACACTCTATTCCTGTGTCTTTGTTTTGCTGGACTACAGAGAGCACAGCCTCCTGGTGTCTTCCATGCTAGGAGGAATTGTGATTAAACTGCAATAGCAATTATTTCATTGGAGAAAGTGGAGGTTTGCATTTTGTTCAAGCAGGTGCCTCCAGCTCACAGGCAGACACCAGGGGAGCAGCTATGGCCAGGAACAGATTCCTGCATCCTCCTGAGTAAGGGGGACTTTGCTACAAGTTAGGTTTTTTCAAGAAAGTCCACTCACAGGGTCTCATTTCAATAGTCCTCAATAGCTGATCCAATACAGATGGATAAATCTGAAACTGATCTTACACTGACTATTAAAAATGGGACATTAGACTCATCAGGAGTAGGTATGTTGTCACAGCCTGTTACAGTGTTGCTGATATTAGAGACAAACTTCCAACACCACTGGAAACACAAAAGCATAGTAACTTTTGCATTCAATCTTCTATAAAAATATTTGTGTTCTTGTAGCAAATATAATAAAAATTTTTAAGGGTAACTCTTTCATTTTTGCTCATAGAACCTCACTGTATTTTAATATTGAGCAGCAAAAACTGTTGCAAGGAAAGGTCAGGAGGAAAGGAGAAGTTTGTTTTGTCTGTTTTAGGAGTCCAGGCCTTACACAATAATGGCCACATTGTGTTCTTCAACCGACTCCACCACTGATCCAAATATCCATTGGAATTATCCAAGTGTACAGCAAGCTTAGACAACACAATCACCTGTGGCACATTTTGCTAGTACCAGAGGCCTTCCTAGTGCACAGAGTTCATATACTGTTAATAAAGCATTGAACATCTGAAATGGAGGGTTTATATTTAGAAGTGTGTTCCATTTCAGTGGGTTTGGGCACAAATTAAGATGTCTTGATTTTATAAAATTGCAGCATTACAACTTCTGAAACTCCACAAAGCAGAGAACAACTTTCTCCAGGCTGAGGAAGATTATCAATAATTCTCCTAAGCTGTACACCCAGGTCACTTTTTGCTAAAATGAAATAAATAGCAGAAAGTTTAGAAGTGCACTTTGTTTCTTCCAGCAGTGCCATGCCACCCCTGGGGACACAGGCAGCCTCTGGGGCTGGCCAGAGCCAGCCAGGCTAAATCCAGGGAATGCTCAAAAACTCCACAATGGCCCCCAAGGCGCTGCAAACCATGAAAACAATTGTGTGAGCTCAGTGCTGGAATTTCACGGGGATTTACTGCACACTGCCACTCCCCTGCCCTTGGCTCCCCACTTGGGATAAACCCCAGCCCCAAGGGCAGCTGCTCAGACCCAGGGCAGTCACAGCCTCCCTCCACATCCCAGGGACTGCAATGAGCCAGCTCTAAAAGCAGGAGTGCTGCCTTTAGTCTACCAAGAGACAGAAAACCAGCCCACTCAGCCAAGCCGAGGCACTGCTGCTGCCCTTGGGAAGGATAAACACGGAGCCTTCCACACCCCTTGGGAAGGGAACAGCTCCTCTCAGCGCTGCTCACTGACACTTTGAGACATTTCTCAAAGCCATGGCCTGGGTCTGTGCCCCTGAACCCATGGAGTTACAGCACTCAGGAGCTGGACGAAGGGTACAAAAGCCTAAGAAGGAGTTTAAGCATCCATGGGAGGCTGAAATGCTCCTGAGGCTGCTCCCAGCACCCCGGCCTCCCTGTGCCCCTGCAGCACAGCAGTGCTGCAAACCCAGCCTGGGCTGCTGGGGGCCACAGCCACAGCCAAATCCACCGCTCCCACACCTCCTGTCCTGCTGAAAACTGAGTTTGTAGAGGAAAAAGCAAGAATCCAGTAACATAACTCAAATGTGAGAATGTACTTGTGTGCTTACAATTAATCTGCAGGCAAACCCATAGGCTAGAAGTCTTGGCCTAAATATATTTCTAGAATACAAAAAAATATTTTAAAAAGTTCTGGATGACTTCCTTTTTAAATTAAAAATGGTCACTTTATTATACTGTCTTATAATACTTAAACTAGCATTTAATTTATCTCCGGGCAGACTCAGTCAAAATTAATTTTTTGTTTAATTCCTTACTGGTAACATGCATGGAAACTTTTAAGACAGCAATTGATTGCATTGAGCATTTAAAATATGGTTCACTTCCTGGCACATTTAACAATCATTTAAGTTTTCAATTAAAGTAGGGTGCCAACACTAAAAGAAAAAAGATAATCCTGAGAGACAATAGCTGCTCTGTGCACAAGAAACTATTTTTTTACTAAAATTCTCAAGATGTCTAATTGATTAATATAATTAGGTTAGCCAAAAAGTGAGTGTTTCTAATCTCCTTTTTTAATTGGAATTTGCTGGGAGTTTGTGTCACACTGGGTGGCTGGTGCACACAGGGGTGCTTCCTCTGCCACAGCATTACCTGCTCAGGTAACAGCATAGTGACACCTCTACAACTTTATCTCAGAGCAATCTGGAGCCAAAAGATAAAGTGAAATGCAGCAGGGCAGAGCAGAGAGAGTGGCAATATTTGCATTAGAAATAAAAACATGCCAACATTGCTCATTTTCTTGCAAGCCTGATCACCCTCAACTCAACAGCGATTGCAGGCACAAGCACACGAGGCAAAGAAACCCTTCCTCTGCCACAGCCCAGGGGTGATCAGCTCACACCATCAGCTGGAGAGAAATGGGGGAGATCTTAATATCCCACTGCATATTCCTGGTGTGACCCGAGTTCCTCCACGCTCCTCCTTGGCTGCACAAGCTCCATCAGCCAGAAGCATCACAGCAATCACAATCAGGTGCTAATGGCCTTTCTCAGTCCTGGTTAAGGGACAGTCCACACTGCCCAACAGCTGATATTTCATCCAGAGTGGCCAAACCAGCCCAGGACCAAGTTTTAAGCTTGTGTTGTTCTGGGGCTGCACCTGGGGACTCTGTGCCTGCACTGGTGCTGAAACTGCTCACACACAGCAGGCTCTGAGCTGGGCAGTGCACACAGCAGCACACAGGATCAAACCACCATACCAAACACAGTGCTTCTGAGGCTGAGACACAGGCATCTGCTACTTCAGCATCAGCAAACAATACCTGGGTAGAGTTCCTCTTACCTTTGGGCACATATACTCATTCACAGCACAGGGACATGACAAAAACCAGGCCCTTTTCTTCCACCCTCATCAGCCCTGCAAGGGAAGCTCTCCATGGAGAAGCCATTTTGAGTCCCTGGGACTTCCCAAAATGTATTTTTAAGCCTTCTAGCAGGGATAACATCCTGAGTAATCAATTTGACTCATGATTACTATTTCAAACACAGGCTCATACCCAGACGAAAAAAGCACACTAACATGGCAATATATACAGAACAATAACATTGCCAGATGGTATAATACTGAGCAGAATTAATTTCACACATGATGTTTTCAAGGTGTTAAAATATGTCACAGCTTCTGCTAATAAAACATCTTCCTCTCCACTCCTCCTTTTAAGAAAATGCTCCCTTCCCACCAGCCTGTATTTTATATTATATGTGTTTCCATCCTGATAAGCGCCGCTGATTGCTTGCAAACCTAATTACAGTCAAATGAAAGTCTTTCAGAACCATCATTAGCAATTAGGACCTGCTGGATTTGCAGTGTATCATTTAGAGAGGTATAATTCAATGGCTTATTGAAAAATTGCAGGTGAAACTGGTGATTATGGGGGGGGGGCGCCTGTGACACGTCACTGTGGGCGAGCATTGGGTGCAGTGGCAGCTCCCTGAGCCCTGATCAGTGACTGCAGGGGTTTGTCCTGGCTGAGCACAGCCCTGCCTGGCCCAGAGCTGGTCCTGGGACCAGCTCTGCACTCCCTGAGCCTGCCTTTGTGTGTGCTCTCCTGGAATCCACCGTGCCCATTCAGCAGCTCGGGGAAGCCGGGGGGATGTGCAGCATGGAACAACAGGCACACGAAGCCACACACATCATTTTTCAGTCCTTTCTGCAGAGAACAACAGTCTTTTCTGTGCCCATTGAGCTCAATTATATATTATCAGGGCCCAGAAGTTGTTTGGATGCTTTTGAGCAGCTGGGTGCCTTCACAGATGACGCACTGGATACGGTGACTGCGGGTTAAGTGCAGCTGGAGATTTCTGTGGCCTCTGATCAGAGGCAAACAGCAGTTGAGAATCACAAAATGCTTGTAATTCAAGCACTGTTTGTCACCCACGGCGCTTTCCAAACGGGAAGCGAGAAGGGGACTGAATGGCAGCCCAGCTTTCAGCACATGCTCCCACACAGACAGGAATCCACACACTGTGCATGTGTGAAAATAAAGTGTGGGTCCCTGCCAAGGGTGAAATTACCAACTGGTCAGCATGAAGCACTCAGCATTTCCACAGCACATGGTGGACTGGATAAACTGAGCTGGACATCAGCAGAGACCGAGGATATTGGCTCTCAAAACCTGCCCCCTCTCTAGGCATCCCCCTCTATTGCACACCCTGTGTAACATTTACCCCTCAAAAACCCCACACAGCCCAGCCTACACCTCTGCAAAGCCTCACCTCTTCATTCCCTCCCCACAGATCTCTTTCTCTTTTTCTATCCTACAAAGGGTTCTCAAAGCCCGGATATACCAATCCCCTTTATCACATGAGCATCTTCTCCCACTAATTACTGCACCCACTCCTGATGTGATGTAACCTCAAAGTACAGTTACCCAGACATGGCTCTTTCTATTCTTTCAGAGCTGTAATCTGATTTTTTTCATCAATTCATGGGCTATTTTCTAAATTAAATGTTGTTTGATATGCTAGATTAATGACCGGTGCTTTGAGTGACAAGATACCAACACAATTTTGTTAAACCAGTGGCACCTGCAGGTCCTGCTGCTGGTGACATTTGTTGTAGGTGCCTTCAGACTTTTGCAACACTGGCACAGAATCAAACCACACCATGTAGGCTGCAGCACAAACAGCAAATCCACTCACTTCCAAGTGGTTGCACTAGCATCTTGAATCTGAAAGAAACCCTAAACCAAGCAACTTCTCCCTTTACATACAGAATGGAAATATTATCTCCCTTTCCATCAATGTGTGGCCATATCCCTGCTGGCCTGATCCTGGCTGGTCCTACTCCCAAGGCATGTGGCTTTGTCCCACATTCTACCAGTCAGTGCTGATGTTTCCTGTCAGGTCATAAAAAGCCAGACCTCCAGCAGTGCAAAACCAGCCCAAAAATCCCACATACAGCTTCCGATCCCCTGTGCTGCCCTGCACGAGGTCGTTTCACAGCCCAGGTTCCTTCCTGATCTCCAGAAGTGTTATAGTCACTGAAATCCAGCGGCTGCCAGTAAAGGCATCCCAAATCCCAGCAGCTATGTTCAACGAGGTTCGAGCCTTTATCACTCACTCCGTGCTATAGGCAGGATTTCCAAGGTGTCTGACCTCACACTGCACAAATACATCCCCATTTCTTCCCTTGCCCAGAGCTCCAAGAAATGAAACATTTCTCCGTGGCTGTGTATCGTCCTTGTAGCTGCTACGGCTCTCCCAGAGCCCACCCACAATTTCATTTTCAATTAGCAGCTCTTCGAAAAGTAGCAATGAAAGCAGTTGCTAAAGAGCACTCAGATGTCATTGAGAGCCTGCAAACCCAAACTGTAAATAGCACATTGTAAATCGCTTGTCAGCACAGTCAGATTCCCGGTGACAATCCAGCCCATCTGCCGCGCTCCCCGCGCGGAGCCACCGCACCCGCGGGGCCACCGCACCCGCGGGGCCACCGCACCCGCGGGGCCACCGCCGCCTCGCCGCGCCCGGAGCCCCGGGCAGCGGGGCCGGAGCTGCACCAGCCACCGTGACTGCAGGGCAGAGAGCTGCACCAGCCACCCTGGCTGCAAGGGTGAGAGCTGCACCAGCCACCCTGGCTGCAAGGGTGAGAGCTGCACCAGCCACCCTGGCTGCAGGGCTGGGAGCTGCAGGGCAGGCTCAGCTGCACCAGCCACCCTGAGCACCCTGGCTGCAGGGCAGGCTCAGCCACACGGGCATTTCACCTCTGCACGGCTGCTTTGCTGCGCTGAGGCACACGGGCACCTCTGCTCCAGGGGATGAGTGTGCTGGCACGGAATCAACGCAGGGAACCCGTGGTGCTCTCCAGTGACGATGGCAGAGGACAAACGGGAGGGGACAACGATGGCTGTCCACATCAGCCACCCAAGGCTCAGCAGTCTCAAATTTAGGATGTGTAGATTCAGGGTGAGGCTGCCAAGGGGACTGTGGACTGAATTCTGAGACGGAACAGCTTCAGCACTCCCCTCCCTCCCCTTTAATTGATTCATGTAATGGACCACGAGGTGAAAGCCAGTGGTTTATAACACTTGTATCTGGGGACTGCCAGAGTCAGCAGTGTATCTTCTGCTGCTGTTCTTCCCATTTTTCCTTTATCTCATTATAATTTACCTCCTAATTCATTTCTCCATCATGAGCTTTCTTCCCTCTATTTATCATCCACCTCCTATTTATTACCATTTGTCTCCTTCTCTGTACTCCTGCAGTATCTGGGATTGGGATTTGATATTCTGGAAGCGTCTCTGGAATCAGGTGGTGAAGGCAGAGCCCAGCAGCTGCTGGCTCTCGTGCACATGTGAGCCAGCCAAGGCATCCCCTGCCCAACATACACACTGCTGCTTTAGAAGCATATCCACAGATGATCCTCTTCTGCAAGAACCTCCCACCAGATGAAGAAAAACAGTGAAGGAAATGGTGGAGGTAGCACAAGTCAATGTCTTCTGCTCTTTTCAAATCACACACCCACTCAACAAAGAGAAATGGTCCTTCCCCCTCATTATCAAAATACTCTCAACCCTCCTGCCCTGAAAGCTCATAGTTTCCTGGTATGCCCCACTGTGCTCAGACCTCGAGGAATAAAATCTCATTAAAACCCATTTAAAAATGTTTGCCACCCTTTTACTACTTTAAAAATGTTCACTTTAAGATTTCCAAATGATTTTTACAGAAAGCACATAAAAACATGCCATCACCAATTAACGTAAAGGAAATTAAATTTAAAACGCTGGAGAAATATTCTGATGAGTCTTATGTTTGCTTAACGCCAACTAAAATTTCCTTGAGGCATTTAATAAGTACATTGATAAAAGCTCACAAAGCAGAGTTCAAAAGTCTTCTCGCTAGTAAAATATGAGCCTTAATTAACCTACAGTTTCACATTTTCTGGATTTCAATAAACCTGTAGGCATTTCAGCAGAGCTGGATAAATACCTGCATGAATACTGAAAGGATTTTCTCTGAAAACTAATTAGCAATGCTTTCAATAGCTGACTTCAGCTAAATCTGTTTGACAAGGGAGCTTCATACCCTAAATCCTGCAGTGAGAGTAACTTCCAGCAGATAACAGATTTCACAGGAAAGCATATCCAACAGGACTGTTAACCACTGGAAAAACTATGAGTGAGATCTCCAGGTATGAAACATTTCCCAGCAAGGACAGACAGCAGCCAAGGTCTTATGCAAGCACAGGAATGCAAGTGACAGCTCTGAGATTGCATCCTGCCATCCAGTTACAGTAATCACAGGTGACAATGCAGGATTCCCCCAGGGACAGAAGAGGCAGGATAAATTGTTTGTGTATCAAATATAAAGCCCTAATATAGCAAGGACACTATACATGCAGAAGATCCCCCGAACTTAGGTGAGGACACTCCTGCTGTGTCACACACAAACCACAGTGGCCCCAGCTCCTGGCTCACTGCTGTTTGAGAAGGTTGAAGAGCAAATCTTGTCTACTTCCCCTTCAGGAGCCCAGGGATGCAGTGGGATGGACCTGGGTGGGGAAAGCAAGCCAAGGCGTGCAGCCAAGAGTCACTTCAGGAGAAAAAGCATAACATGATCAGGAAAAAAACATGCTCAGAACTTATCAACCTCATTCTTTTGTGCTCTTCACCATTTGTCTTGAAAGAGGTCAGAAAATGCTTACCTAAAACTCTTGTATGTCTTATACATGTCTTGCCAAAGAACTTTGCAGTCTTTTCCATGATATCTTTTTTCCATGTTAAGTGCCAAAGTTGTATGACTGTTCATAAGACTTAAATGTTCATAAGACTTAAATGTTATCTGAGAAGCTCTACCCCTACCACACGTATCACATTTATATTGAGCAAGATACTTTATTTCCTCTCAGTCTTATGCCTTAGGAATTAGGCAGAGTACTCAGATTTATCAGCTCAAAGGAAAAGCATTTTCCATGACATTTGTCAACTCAATACCTTCCAAGCCAATGCATATTCATTCCCAAAAACACAACCTCACAAATAATCTCCATCAGCAGGAAGGGTAAATTCCTTCACAGATGAAATTCTGGGCAGAAATGTTCCACCTGGCATCAGGCCCCACTAGGAGAGCTCTCACTGCACACAGTCAGTCTGACAGACCAAAACCAAACAGAGACCACGGAGGCGAACACAGGAAACAGTCAAGGAAACACAGCAACCTTCAACATCTTCTGGTAATGGAATCATTGCATCAACTATCCTGAAGAGTTTTCCCCACCTTCCTTTGAAACACCAAGTAAAATTAAATCAGAAGAAACACCTTTAACAGCTGGTAGTGTGGAACAGGCATTTTACAATTTCTTTGCTCTGCAAAAGAGCTGTATAATCTCTTACTATATTCCTGTATACAGCTTAACATATAGGCTTCAAAATTATCATAAAAACCTATTTCTTCCCAGCTTCTCTAACTCTGCATATCAAAATTGAATACAACTCAGCATACTTGTCATCCTCAATGTTCCTTCCATCTCCCTGAGCTCACAAAATGAGAAGCAGTGAATTCTCACTATTTGCTACAAGTTTCTCTGCAAAGTAAGGTTTGGTCTGCACTAAACAAGGATGAAAACTGATTCCATGAATATCAACCATCTCCATTAAACGTTTAAATTTTGGTTCAAGAGTCATTAATATCACTCAAAAACAGGCAAAAGCTACCTAGTCACTACTACTATGTACTATTATCACCATCCTGAAGAGTTTTCCCCACCTTCCTTTGAAATACCAAGTAAAATTAAATCAGAAGAAACACCTTTAACAGCTGGTAGTGTGGAACAGGCATTTTACAATTTCTTTGCTCTGCTAAAGAACTGTATAATCTCTTACTATATTCCTGTATACAGCTTAACATATAGGCTTCAAAATTATCATGAAAACCTACTTCTTCCCAGCTTCTCTAACTCAGCATACTTGTCATCCTCAATGTTCCTTCCATCTCCCTGAGCTCACAAAATGAGAAGCAGTGAATTCTCACTATTTGCTACAAGTTTCTCTGCAAAGTAAGGTTTGGTCTGCACTAAACAAGGATGAAAACTGATTCCATGAATATCAACCATCTCCATTAAACGCTTAAATTTTGGTTCAAGAGTCATTAATATCACTCAAAAACAGGCAAAAGCTGACCTAGTCACTACTACTATGTACTATTATCACCATTATAGAAACCACACCTGTCACACTTTCTTCCTTAAAAAGCACAAGAAACACAACACTGCACAGTCATGAAGACAAATCCAACGTTTTCAGCCTCCAGCTTTGCCATCCTGGCTGTTGCCTGCTCACTCCCACCACTGTTGGGAAGGCAGACATTCTTGCTCAGGGTGGGTGATCAGTAACCCAGGGGAGCAGACACCAGCACCACTGACACCTCACAAAGGAGCTCCTCACACTCTAATCAGCTTTGCCTTGATTAACAGCTGCCCTTCTTGCAATTGCCTCACCTCACCCTGGGATGTTCAGAGGGCTCTTCTGCTTCTGTGTACAAAGCCTGAAGACAAGAAGGTCTTTATAGGACAAAGTTGGCCTCACAACCACAGAAAGACCTCATTTGTTGGCCCTGACAGTCTCACAGCCAGCCTGTGGAAAGCTCTTCTCACTTTTACACATTCATTTATCAGATCAACATCAATAGAAGCATCACTTGCTCTCCCTCTCAGTGGTAGGACACTGCACCACATCACACCCAAGAACAAAACAACTACAAAAGCATTAAAATAAGCAATCCCACAAAATGAGAAATTGACTTCTACATACCATGAACCAACGGGCAGAGCCCTCCCTCCCCACAGCAGGAAACTTGTCTCCCACCTGTCTGAGGCCCTTGGGTAACTTCTTCCTTTTCCCAAGGTGCTGGCACAGGTTTCGGTCATTTTCCCGGTCGGAGCTGTACTGGTGGTGGTGGAGCCTGTTCTTTTTTGGAAGGTATGACAGCCCATTGGTAAGTGCTTCCCTTTTCTTCTTGGCTAGAGGATTCTGTCGCTTCTCCACACGTTCCTGAGGTTTCAGAGCTATGTCCTTCTGCAGAGGGAGGAGAAAAACACCATGGTCAAACTACAGCTCTGGTTTGGTTCCAGGTGACCTGCAAAGCACTCTCAGGGCAAAGGAACAAACCCACCCTTCACTGATGTCCTCTTAATCAAAAGGTAGGCAAATGCTAAATAAAATTGGCAGGATGAAGTGAGTGCATGGAAGGAGAAACATCCCCCTTGAGACTCCATATAGTCAACCTCAATTCTCATAAGCATCTCATGGATCAAGAGAGCACACATTTTAGAAGACAGCATTTGTTTATCATGCTTAAATTAACAATCTGCTTTGATTTAAACAATGCTTGACTTTTCAATATTTATTCTTATTATTTCTTGTATTTGAGAAGCCAAGGCACGAGCTGACCTAAATCCAATTAGGGCCAATGAATCTCCATTGACTGCAGGGCATGCTTCCCTCAAGCCTGACTTAAGCAGTAGATTTCCAGGTCTCAGGGAGAGGGGTGAAAAGTGCATGAAAAAAGCATCTTGTATTTGAAAAGTTTGTCACTGACCCTTTAACACCCAGAATCAATGTTGTCTATTAAAAATGCTCCACTCTTGTAACACAAATGTGAGTTGTGTCACTTAGCCCACAGCTGTTTTCTTACAAATAACCTGCAACACACAGAATCCCTATTTTCATTTCAGATAAATGCTACTTGAAACAAATCTTTTTCAACAGCACAGAATTACAGGCAGAGGAAGAGGAGGCTGTAGAATTCATTAGGAGAGAAGAATGAGAAGCTATTGAGAAGATGTTAATTACAGTGCAGATTCTGCATCCAATAAATGCAGCGTGCTGAGTCACACCTTCTCCTGGAGCTGCCCAGGGTGGGCTCTGCTGCTGCCCTGGGAGGGGAGGGTACTGGAGCAGGGCTGTGCTTTCAGCACTCTGCTAACGTGCCTGTCTTGGGCCAGAAGCTCCCATGCCCACCATAAGGTGCTGGGTAACCTTGTGAGTTTTCAGCTGTTGTTTACAGTCACTTAATATTATAACTGACAGCAGCAAGGGCTATTGGTCCCTGTGTCACATAAAGACTGAGGCTCAGGAGAATATCATTCAAATGATGGCACCTTTTTATGCAAAAAAACATGCCTAAAGGCAAAAAGCAGTTTGGCTTTAATTAAAGACTGCTCCCTAAATGACTCTCTAAAACACAAGAGCTTCACAAAATTCATAACTGAAACCAATGAGATGATTAATTAAACTGAAGACAGTCATTGTTCAAATTTGATATTTAGCAAAGGGAATGATTTTACAGGCATTAAAGACAGGAGTACTGAACAGAAACTATAAGACATTTTTTATACCTTTTCATCACCTAAGACACCACAGGACTTTTCCCAGGGTTTTTCTCCTCAGTGTTAGTCCTATCCAAGAAGTTAGGAGCCTTATCCAACCTCATGAAAGAGAATTGGAGCATCCTTAGCTACCACACAGGATTAGTAATTTAAGAAACCTCCTGTGTCTGCTCACTGGTCCCTCCCTGCCCCTACTGAAAAAGAGCTCAGGATTAGCACTGATCTTCCTAAAATGCTTTGGGATCTCCTTGTGCACAAGCAGAGGGATCCTATGGAGCTGCCCAAGGAAATTAAAAGCAGGAACAACCCCTTTTTTTTTGTCGGCACACCTTCTGCCTCCCTTTCCAGGCAGGTTTTAGGTTTAGCTGCACACCATAAATGCAGGAAGGCAAATTCTCAGGTGCAGTAACCATTTCACCAGTGCTCCCCATCAACAGCTTTGTAAAACTACAGCATCCACAAACACACCTGGACCTCCTGGACAGCAAGGGCAGGTTATAAAACAGCAGATATTTTATGTTAGAACTGATTTGTAGCTTAGGATAGCTATCATGCTGCTAACAATTCTTTTTTCAGGTCAGCATAAAAAAATTCCAGTGTTTTAATGAGTAGAACATTATAACAGCAAAGACTTCTGTTAAAACACAGAGCTCATGTTTGTAGATACAAATGCTATTCAAGAGGATTCACTGTAAATGTGAGAGGCTGAAGGAGTGAACAAAGGGGAAACTTTCTGGGGGGGGAAAAAATTCTTCTAATGACTAAGTAGCTTTTGTGGGATTTTTCTCCCAGCTGTGAGTGATCTAAATGAAACAGTGGCAGGCTTCCAGAAGCTTATAAAATGTCTGAAGGGGCCAGGCACTTCCATCAAGAAATAACTGGTTCCTATTAGCTTTAGGGGGTGGGAGATGGGTCAGACTCAGCCGATCACTGTGGATGTACCTGGGATGACCCTTCCTCAGAGCCCATGTTCCACACAACTGCACGAGGCTTCACAAGGTGTCAGACACCTGAAGAACCTGGAGCCCAGGAGAACTGGGAGGAAGGAATCTGCTCACACCTGTGGCAAAATGAGTGACACCAAATCCACAAAGCCTTCCCCAGCCTGCATGGAAAGGCACCTTCCAAGGCAGAAGGAAGGATTGGCAGGAGGGTTCAAAATTAAGGAATGTTCCTCTTCTGCTCAAAGCAAAAAGACACCAAGGAGCTCCAGATGTGCCTAACTTGTGAAAGAGACCTTAAATCCTGTCTGGTGGGTGGGCTTGCTGTGAAATTTAGCCTTAAGGATTGGTGTTTGACAACCCTGTTCCTCCAGAAGAGCTGTCTGCTTTTCACCAGCTGACACCACTGTGGGGAAATTACAGAATATTGGGGATCAAACTCTTTGTGAGGGACCTGTGGGGTACAGCTCTCATGGATTTCAACAGAGACACGACTTGGCCTGAAAATAAATGTGTGCATAGAAACGTGTGCTGAATTCTTCATCTGCAGACTACATGAGGACATGCAAAAGAATAAAACTTAGACACAGGTGGACAAGATGCATTAAAAGTAGCTTGAATAGAGCTCTGGCAGGGTGTTCTCCTGGTGTTTGAGGTGCAAACTGCCTGGGATTGTCTCAGACTGTGCCCTGTGGAGGCAGAGCTTGGCTGGGAACACAGCCCTGCATAAATCACTTCCCCCCTTCTGCCCTTTCTCCCTCATCCCATTTTTATCTTTGCCTTGTTTAGATAGGACAATAGCTGTACCACGCCGTGTGCTAGTACATTAGCCAGCACAATCTTAATTACAGTCTTCAGGCATCATCATGATTAGAGTAATAAGCTGTAATTACTCTAAGGTGACAGTACTGCACAGACCTTATCTACATAGATAAGAAGATGTAGCAATATTTCATGTCGAGACAGATTTTTCAGCAGCTACCCATGGCGTGGATTCAGCCTGAGCAGCAGACCCCATGAACACTTTCAGTCTCTAATGGAGGTTTTTCTCCTCTCCTGCCAGCACACAAGCCCACACATTATTCAGTGAATCCTACAAACATATTAGGCACAGTTTAAAACCTTCTCTTTCAGAGCTATCTTTCATCAGTAAAGTGCCTTAAGTGTATCAGGAAGGTGACTTAAATGTATAAATATGTAATTACACGCAATTCAATACAAAAGTGCATTAATATTTATGAGTGTACTGTATAATCTAAAAAAATTTCCATTTGTTTTATTTCTATTGGGCACATTAATCAGGCTGTAGGTGCCCTGGCAGGGAAGGGCTGTGGTGCTGAGCAGGCAGGGCACTGCAGTCACCAGGCTCCAGCAGCACCCACAGCCTCAGCCCAGCCCAGGGGAGGAGAAGCAGCCCCAGATCATCAATGATCCAGCTCCATCAGACCATTTCTCATGGCAGCAGGCTTGAAGGACACACTGCATTCTCATCAGGCCTTTCAGGGAGCTATGCCTGATTTATTTCAGCAAAGTCCATCTTCTTGCTACATAAATGACAACTCCCTGATTAAACACCAAGCCCTCAGTGGCAGCAGAGCAGGGTTTGTGGGGCACACACATCAGCCCCCTGAGCCCACCCCAGAGCCAGCCCACACTGCCCAGCCCTGCCCTCTGACACCACCTTAAAAATTACATGTGAATTACTCTGTTCCCCTCCTTATCACTGCATTTTTCTGTGGGAGTGCTGGATGAAAAACAACACTGTAAGCACAGTGTGCAGCAAATACACTGCAGAAATTTTCCTGGATGAACATTTCAGGTGCTGCTCAGGGATTTAAAGCCTTGACCTTTCCAAACCATCCTTGTGGATCATCACTACAATTCCAATGTTGTAAAAACTTATTTTCTGAATTTGCACTGAATGTGACCTCAGTAAAATACAACTTTTAAAAACTGATTATTAAAAACAGGAGTAGTTTACACTGTAATGCTAGTTAAACCAAATTACAATTGTAACAGTCTACAACTATATTCCAATTATTTGCTCCTCAGGTTCTCACTAAAGTCTTTACAGCTTTATATCACAGCCCAGCAATTTATCCTTCACTCCAAGAAAAAAGAAATTAGACATTTTTTAAAACATCAAACAGTTATGAAACATCAGTGTAATACTCCACTTTAAACACAAGTATTTAGAAAATCAAGCTTGAAGCTGCCAGTCTGCCCCGCTCACTTTTCAGACAGCCAAAGGTCTGTGTCAAACAGAACTGTAAGAAAGGCACTTCTGGAGCCTTTCAAGGTACAAACAATTCACGTTTGATTGGGAACACTGGTGCAGAAGGAAGAAGCTAATTAAAGGAAAAAAAAATACATTTTCAGTAGCTACAAAAGTAAATTTGAAATTCTTTCTCAGTTCCAGCCCGAGCCTGCTGTCAGCTGCAGCAGCTCCAAGGGATGGAATGGGACATGGGGAAGCACAAAACAGCCAAAGAGAACAGCACAGAACCAGAAACCATGGCACAACCACCCCCCACACTCGCCCACTGCAGAGGGCACAGGGGTTCAGCTTCCAGGAAATGAGGATGCCTGCAGGGTACAGCTGAGAGAAATCCTATAGCTTGGCCAGCACAGAATCCCAGAAGGGTTTAGGTTGGAAGGGACCTCAAAGCCCATCCAGTGCCACCCCTGCCATGGCAGGGACACCTTCCCCTGTCCCAGGCTGCTCCAAGCCCCAATGTCCAGCCTGGCCTTGGGCACTGCCAGGGATCCAGGGGCAGCCCCAGCTGCTCTGGGCACCCTGTGCCAGGGCCTGCCCACCCTTACAGGGAATCATCACACAGGGGGAATCATCAGCTGGGAATCCAGGACAGCAACACACAGAAACTGAACCCAAACTGAACCCAAACCTGCACAAACCAAACCCAAACTGCACAAACTGAACCCAAACCTGCACAAACTGAACCCAAACCCCTCAGAAACACTGCTAGTCTGGGTACCCTATTTGCCATCACATCCTGACAGTCTCCATCAACTCCTATTGTGTTCCTGTTACATTGGAGAATTTTTACAGCCAGTGGATAAAAATGCCCCAAATCTTCAGTACCTCCCTCATATTTCATAATTTGCTGTTTTAATTCCAGCAGAAACAACAAGATGTAAAGGTCTGAAAATAATGCACTGACCAGTCCTTCTAATCAAAACCAGAAAATAAAATGAGATGCTTATAATAACCATTAATTTACCTCCAAATAAATTAGTTAAATGTACTGTGTATTCTTCTGATGAATGACCAGTTTCTCAGAAGCATTTATCAAGGGGGTAAAAATGGCAAACACTCTTAAATAACACCATGGAAAAAGGATGGCAGAATGCAGAAGAGAAAAGGATTCTCAGTGTCACTGTTATGGTATTTTAAAACACAAGGAACCAGTGAAGAGAGGTGTGCTGTCAACTATATTGGGTGCAGTGGCCCATCCATTAACCCCAGCAATTCCTTCAAGCCACAAGACCTCCACAGAAAGGTTTAATCTTGTTTTGTTTGCTTTGATTGCATAAAGTTGTAATCCATTGCCTCCTGCATCTCTCTGGAATCCAAAAACAAAGTGGTCCAGTGTTGTGCAGAAGGGGTTGTGCAACAGAGTGGGGATGAAAGGCAGTGCCAGGCTGGGGGATGCTGGGATGGTGCAGAGGAAGGAAAACAATAGCAGAGCAAGTTGCTGGCTGCTCCAGATATGTTGTGTGAAAGCGCTTCTGTGGCAAAGAGATTGCTTTGATTTTTCATCCCAAAACCATTTGTTAACAATAGCATTGATAAACAGAAGGTGCCTTTTCAGGTCCTGATTTAAACTGCACACAGAAATACATTAAGGCAACATTATTGAGGTTACAAAGTCAAGGGCTTGGAAGTTATGAAAGGCCAGGATTAAGGCTGCAGCCACCACCTTAATTCAGGCCTCTTGTGCATGCACGCCAAGATACAATCTTTAATTACATGATCCCATGCTCCCATTTCCCTACACAGAATGGAAGGTGCTCAGCTAATGAGCAACCACTCAGGATTTTGTTTGCTCCTCTTTGTCCATAGTGTGGACCTAGGCCTTGTTTACTGACACTCCATTCACAGCCTCCTCTGAATGCACAATGATTAATTTCCTCAAGGGCTTTTCTGTACAGCTCCTCCCGATAGCATCAGATAGATGCTCAACAAATACCAATGGCCCATTTTACAGCTGTTTTGCCAAAGGTATTTCACTATTCCCATTTTATAGGTGGCAATAACAGTCCTGACATGTTCAGGTCAGAAACATCTGCTAGTTTTAAGCATTCATTAGGAAACACCTGAGATTTTATTTTTCAGAGAACTTGGCTCCACTGAGCACTTTCTCTAATGAAGCACAGCCTTCATTGATTTCAGCAGCTGAGTACTCCTGAAAATTGGGCTTTAGTGAGCACCGTGTGTTATAAGGACACAGGGAAGAGCTGTTTATAAAATAATGTGGTGCCATGGCCTCCCTCAATGCCACACAGCAAATACAAGCTGGGGGTAGAGGAAATCCAGGACTCTGGTGCCAGCTGTTCAGCTGGTAAAAGCTGGTGTCATACATGAAGATGAGCATGAGAGCAATTGATTGCAATTCATTTATTTAATGTTTTTCAAACATGACGTGGTATTCTCAGCCTTGTCGTGCCCCCTCCCTGCTCTGTTTTGTCACTCCAAATCTGTGCCAGAACATGTTACAGTTGTGCAGAACAGTCAGGAAATTGCTGGAGCCTGTGCAACCTGAGTTAGCAAAAACCTCATCTTGGAGTTGTTGCTGAGGAAGTGCTGAGCAATGCCAGCCTCCACTGCAGAGCATGGAAGTGTTTTTCTTGAAGCTGCCTGGCTTTGTGGAAGGCAAAGCACACACAGTGGATTCTGCTCTGCCTGGTTCAGCCAGAAGCCTGTGAGCTCCTGCCAAGAGATCCTGAAACTCTGGCTCCAGCCAGCTTCTGCCAGCCTGGAAGTCCCATTGTGTTTTCTCTAGAGATTTTTCTAGGTCTAACACAAGTGGCCAGCAAAGTCCATGGTTATGTCTTTGCTGCAGATTTGACTCGGTGACCTCCAGCACACCTGGGGCTGCCTTTTGAAGCTGAAACAGCAGCAGGGCCTGTCCCTGTCCCTGTCCTCTGCTGACACCATCTCAGCCACGCTCAACTCCTCCTGCAAACTCTCCAGTGCCCTTTGGTGAGTCCCTGCTGTCCCTGCACATCAGGCTTTGATCCGCCCCTGCAGCCCATCCCTGCTCCTGGACATGGCTGAGCAGAAGCAGCCCCAGCTCTGAGTGCAGCACCAAGGTCCAAACCCCTCCATGCCCTGTGTCCCACCCAGCTGAGAGCCCCGAGGTGCTCACAGCCCTGGCAGCCAGGGGAGATGGATTCCCACTGCCCTGGGCTCATCTCACACTGTGAGATGTGCCTTAAACAAATGTGTGGGACTTACCCTGCGAGCAGCAGGGCCACGTGCTCATATTTATTTTCTTTGTTTGAAGAATGAAAAGAAATAGAAAAGAGATGTGGAGAGGATCCCTAGGGATGCTCCCTTAAATCTCCATGCCAGGGAAGAGGGCTCCAGTGCCCCTGCCCTGCTCACTTAGGCTCAGAGATAAGGCAGAGAGAGGAGCACGGAAGCAGTGCTCAGTTTGTTTGTCCCCTGTGCTGTGACACAGTTGTGGTGTCACAGACCCTGGGGAGCAGCAGTGTTCAGGCAGCCAAGCCTTGCACTGCACTGCCCTGGAGCAGGATCCACCTGTGGGAAGGGCTGGGCTGGCATCTCCCACTGTGTCCTTGCCCCAGGTCACAGCAGGGCCTGGAATATTTATCCTTGGAAAAGGGGCTGGTCATGGTGGAGAGAACCCAACTGAACAGTTATCAAGAACCACATAGAATAATATGAAACACAAATATTTCAGTATGTCTGAATAATTGAGCAACTCCTCAGTTGTACACCAAAACTTCCAGATTTTTTTTTCTTCACACAGTTTTCTTAATTTTCACTTTTGTTTTTTATCATTTAGAATGGAAAAAAATATTTTAAATTTTTAAACTTTCTCCCAAAAATAATTTTTTGTACATTTGTATCTGTAGTTATACAGTATTTGCATATACTGATCAAAACACACATTCCAGGAGATTTCACTGGAGGGAAATAAAATTCCACTGCAGGAGCAGCTGGCACAAAGCTGGCTGTGGGCTCCTCCACCCTTCACACACATTGTGTTCTCTGAATAATTCAAACAGCACTTTGGTTGGCAAGCCACAGACCCAGGCAAGGAGTTAGTGGGCCAACAAATTTTACATTTAAAGGGTATCCCCCTTATCTTAGGGTTACAGTAAATGCATGTGGGCTTAGACAGAACTCATCCCTGCTACCCCTGCACTGGGAAACAGATGACTTCAGCCTCACACTGGCACCATTCATTAGCACAGCACTCAGCAGTCATAAAAAATGTATTATTATGGTTTGTAAATGGAATCAGAAGCACCTCCGCACTCCCTGTCTTGTGGGAAGATGGTGCAGTGCCAGGAAAGTGCAGTGCATTCCAAAGGCTCAGGATGCTCCCTAGAATCTCCTGGGACACACTGTGTGCTGCCCTGCCAGCCTCGAGGCTGGATGAGAGCACCTGGAGTGGGGACAGAGACACCCTGAGACAGCCCAGGTGAAAACAAGGAGGAAACTGCAGTAGGGAGAGATGGAAACATCCCTGCCATGGATGGAATCATGCCTGCCATGGATGGAAACATCCCTGCCATGGATGGAAACATCCCTGCCTTACACCTTGCACCACACAGGCAGCCTTACAGGCACCCAGGGAAAGCAGAGCACCCCTCTGCACAGCCAGGCCAGCAGGAGAGAGAATGCAGCAATGAGCAAAGGAAAGGACAGAGTTAGCAGAACCACTCATGAATTATGCCAGGTGGTGTGACCCATGAGTAATCCAAATCCTGCAGATTTTTTCACCCAACCAAAAAATCTCCACATAATAATGGGTTGTAATTATTGAGCCTTAAGAAAAAGTTAATTTATTTTAAAACAACTCTTTTCATCTGATATGTCAAGAATTTGAACTACTCAGCACAGGAGCTTTTTCTAAGCTCTTACTGTCTTGTATTCCTCTGGATTTGCTTTTATTTCTTCTCTAGGAACTCCCTGACTACCACTGTTTTGACATGTGGCATACAGCCAAAAAAGACTGAGGAGGAAAGATTTTAAAGAGAAAGAACAGTAATTAGAAAATAAGGAGAGAGAATGAGAGCTTAGCTAGGACCTGAGGATGCAACACTTAAGGTGAGCTTGGCAGTATTCCTCATTAGGAAAAGGATCAGAACCTTTTTGCAATTAGAGGGGAAAAAAGAAACAATGGTGCAACTTCCCATCTGCAAATGAAACCGCCTTCTAGCATTCAGGCTGGAAAAATAGTAAAGAATAAAAGTTTAAGAAATAGAGCAATATGTAACCTTTCCATTTGCTGGCTTATTCTTCCCCAAGGAAACAGATACAGTGAAGATAAATTTGATGATCAAAAAACCAGAGGGATTACATTCTTGTACGGTGCTGATCACTAGCAAATCCCCCTCTCTGCAGTTCAGAAGCACAGCTTAGCATAACAGACAAGATTTATCATTGCCTTTCCTTCACACCACTTCCAAAGAGTCCTAAGCTGCTCCTGTCTCAAGAGTCCTCACTCATGTACAGGAGGAAATAAATACAGAACTGTTCTGCTGTTCCTGTACAAAGGGCAAACCCTGTGCCCAACACAGAGCCCAGCCCCCTGGGAAATGCCACCTTTTCACCTCTGCTTCTGCACTGCTGGGAAGGCATCACATCCTGGCTTCAGCTCTGGGCTCAGTGGATGCTCCACAGTCTCTGTGGGATCACCCAAAAACCCACCAGGTACACACCTGCAGTTCCTAGGAGGTGAAACAGATCCCTCCTTCTGGTTGTATGTAGAATACAGTCTCCAGTTAAATGGGCACAGAACACAGCATGAATAAATAAATAAACAGGGAAAACCAGAGCTGGCTGCTTCCTCCAGTTGTGTCTCAGGGCACAGACCCTGCAAAGCCACCTCATAGACCAGAGAAAAAGAGAATTTCCTTCACTGTGGCTGAAAACATAATGTCTCCTGCAAATATTCAAGATATTTTGTAGACAGATCTTTTAAAACTGAAGTGTCATCTAATATTCAGGGCTAGAAAAGCAATTACTGTAATATTTCTTGTTTATAGCCACCTAGAAGCTACAAATGTAACTTGGTAGGGATGCACAGTCAGGGGATCTGGTTCCAAAGCAGAACATCTCAAGTCAAGAGCTTTGCTAATGCCTGCAGCAAACTCGCAAGGAGTTACAAAAGCTGTGAATCACATCACTTCAGCAGCACTTAGAGTCAAACCCCACTTCACGGCACGGCTGCCTGCGCCGAACTCTTCCTGCTGCAGAAACATCCCAACTCCTGTCTCTCTGCAAAACTTGCCTCGAGCAGGAACAGATAAAGCTCTGCAATGCATCTCTCCAGAGCCACGGAATATGTTGAAGGGAATAAGAACCATAAGCAGGAAATCAGTCTGCACTGGGAAGGAAACCTTTCCTAGGAAAGATTTGTTTTCTAAGCTGCTTGTAGGGGCTGGCATCCAAATCTCTCCTGTCTGACCTTATCACCACTTGTGCCCTGCCAGGCACAGGATTAGAGCTGGCTGGACTGGGAAGGTAAATTGTTAATGTGGGGGCCTGGAGATGGCTGTGGGAATTCCTGATCTCCCCCAATGCTCCCTGTGACCTGCAGCACTCAGCTAAGCCCCAGACCACAAAGAAGGCATTCAGGGGCCTAAAACTATTTAATTCCCATTGACTGGCTTTCCAAAGGAAATAAATGGCTCCATGAATTTGGGCCTTCAGCCCTCCCATGCAGCAGAGCTCATCTGTGAAATGGAAGTAAAACCACATCCTATTCCATCTGTGCTTTGCAGTGCTGAATCCTGGCAGAGGTAAAAGGAGCAGCCCCCACAGCAGAGCAGGGCTGCACACCAGCTCATGGAGAGCACACAGCCCTGCAGGCTGAGGGGGCTCCTGGCACATCTCCCTCCTCCAGAGCCAGGCCAAGCAGCCCCTTTGGAAGGGGAGATCAACTGCTGCACCCCACAAGGCACACGAGGGCTCGTGCCGGGGTTGGCTGCCAGTGGTCTCTGCCCCAGCACGGGAAAAGGTGGTTCTGGGCAGGCTGCACTTTGAAGAAGGAGTCTGGACTCTTGCTTTTGGTCTTCAGTTGAGTTTATTGTTCCTTATCTACAAAGTTTTTCTGTCTGCCCAGCCGAGGTCTGATCAGCAAGACAGCCAAGGGCACTCTCCCCCGCCCACGAGGCGGTTGTCTCTTTTATAGTGAAAACTACGTATAAGATATTTACCTTTAATTTCCAATACTTTTCACCCTTGTTGGCACGTGCACTTTCCCTATGAACCAATCCACACATGCCAACATCATCCTGAACATGGATGCCAAGGAGAAGAAAGAAGGACAGGGCACGCCCAAATCCCTCCATCTTGGGACTCCCAACCCATGTACAGAATTCCAAACCCCCTGTACAACATATAAAACCCCCCTGTACAGTGCATTATAATTAATGTTTTATCAAGTGAATATCATCCCCTCACCATTCAGGCCTGAAATTCTCTCATTTCCTCACATTCAGGTGTCTTTGGCTTCCTGCCAGGGTCTCCGAGCCCCTACCAGGGCTTTGAGACATCCAGGGCATCCAGAGAGATGCTCTGGGTTCCGACAGGCTCGCACTGCCCCTTTGTTTATTTTGGGAACAGCAGCAAAGCCAGTCTCTCCTCTTCCAAGCCTCTGCAGCCCTTCAGCTTCATCAGGCCAGGCCACCACAGCCAGGTGCTCCTGTGGGACCCTTCCCTGCCTCCTGCCAAGCAGGTACTTCATGCACCTCCCTTATTCTCCCCCAGCTGACGTGCAGGGTGGGAAATGTCTTCTGTATCCTCTCCACCATCCTTAAGGGAAGGGATGAGCATCTGCAGCCTCACTGCTGTCACTCAGCCGTGTCTGGGAATGTGGTTCTGGCTTTCTCCTGCTCCCCCTTCCCACACTGACAGGCTCCCTGCATGTCCTAACACACAGAGCACAGCACTTCCCTCTCCACTTCTGCATCCCAACGTTGTACCTCAGGTAACGTGGACACTCCTTAGGAAAGGAGTCCAGGACAGAAAATCCAAACCAACACTTCAAAAGGACACCCAAGTCTGCAGCTTTATTATGAGGTGAAAATGACCTCAAACTCCTGGACTAAACAAATGCCTGGGGTGAAAAAGATGGAATAAATTAAAGGATATAATTATGGCTGGGAAACGAGAGAAGGAGGCTGCTCAATAGGATGAAAGAGGGATTTGAGGAATAAGAAATGAAAGGAGGTGTCAGCTTGAATCAGCCAGGTTGAAAACTGCTGCTAATTTTGACTGACATACTGAGACTTTCCAATTGCAAACTCTTTCTCTAATAAGCTGCAAATTCACCTCTACACATTTACTTTGATCTTAATGCAAATATTTTATAATGGACACATTTAATGATTTTCGGGTGCTTATTGGTTCTATCAGACTTGATACTGGAATCAATCTCCTCTTTTAGAAAGCTTGGGTTAATGGCAAAGTTTATTAAACTGCATGCAGTCATTCAGAGAAGATCAATAGAGACATGATTACAGAGCAACCAGAGGATTAAACATGAGATTTATCACAAAATTAAACTGAATTAAATGTTCTCTGATAGCACTTGAAATGCTGTCGATACTCTTAACTGATAATCTATGCTTTCTGTGTTTACTTACCAGGCAGCAGGGAAGTCTGACTCGAGGAAATGACTGTAATGTAAAATCTGCAAAGATTTGCTGAGAGCATTAAACCTCACCTAGAAAACCATTATTTCTTCCTGTTAGAAGAGCAAAAGCATTTTGCTTCTTTGCCCATTTCCTCTTTAAAGGAGAGGAGGATACAGCCCTCTCCCATATCACACTTTGCAATCTCCTTCCCAGGGCCATTATAGGATGCACAGGACACTAGAGGATCCTACACAGGGTTACAATGAAATGTTTTATTGTTTCCTGCTGTGGCAGCTTTTGCCTCATTCAGAATTAATTTTGAGTTCTCAATGACCTTATTAAAACTTATTCCACACACTGAGAAATTTGCAGCCTTCCTGCTTCTCCTTTCCCTCTGCTTAGCCCAGCCACCCCCAGGTCATTACACTCACACCTCTCCTTGCACAGCACTGTGCAATCTTCTCTGATGTTCTCTGCCAAAAGAATTCATCTCCAAAGCGTAAAAAAAAAAGAAAAACAAAACAAAAAACAAACCCATACAAACAAAACCCACAATGCTCCCCCCTTCAAAGAAAAACCAACAACCTAAAAATCTCCCAGGTGCACCAGCAACACACTGTCCTAGAAAACAGAAAAGGAAGTCCAGGTGATAAAAATCAGGCCAGTTTTACAGAGAGGATCTAAATTCAGACACTATTATCTGAGATGAGATCTGCCCCTGCAAGAGAAGAGGAATTTCCCAGCCCCTGCTGTGCCCTGAGCTCCGTTATCAGGATCACAGGGATCATTTCCATCTGCTCAGGGTAACGTGGCTGGCTGACCAAAACCTCAGCAGGAGAGAAGGCTCTTGGAAGAGGGAGGGAGGAGCAGGAGAGCCTCAGTACACAAGAGCCCAGATGCAAAGTAATAACCCATCACAACCACAGCTTTGACAAGTTTTGATCATGTGTCTGTGGGTTTCCAAAATGGTCACAGCACACAAATTCAGCTGAAGAGTTCCTTTAAAATGTAATGTTTGTGCTCAGCAAGCAAGCAGGAGGAGGGATGTCAGCTTCCAGGCATTTTTCCATCATGCTTTTCAGAGAAACTCTGTATCCCACCACAGCCTCCACCAACAGCTTAATAAACCTTGATAAAATACCTCAAAGGAAATGTGACCATCTAACAGCAAATAAATTACCCAAAACAAAACCCATCAAAAAAGCCCTCATCAACTATCATGAATTGAATTTTTACTGACTCAGAGGGGCTTAGCTGCTTTTTAAACAGGCTCAGCTATCCCCAGTGTACTTTGCAAAATTCAATCCAGTAATCCAATCCCAGATGCATTATGTGAAATCTTATTTCTCCAAGCTCTAGAAAAGAACAAGCGAAAAGGAAGGCTTTAGGAACACTAATTTGCCAATAAATACTCACTGAGCCAATTTTGCCTTTACTGCTTTTTGGAGGAAAATAAAATGAAAAAAACATCCCAAAAGACAAACTGCTGTCCGAGTACTACATTACCTTATTAAAACTTCACTTGTGGATAGAAAAAATACCATGGAGCACATACCCTGAAATTAGCCCAGCATGTGCTGCCCCAAGAAACAAATCCTTGGAAACTAGATTAGCATCATTCCCAGTAGGCTTCCACTAGAGAAATCACTGCCAGCTCTGTCCAGAAATGGAAAATCTCTGTAATATGTAATAAATGGACCCAAATATCTCAGTGCAGAGCAGGGCATGTTCCAGCAGTGACCAGTGAAGGCACAGGCAGCCCACACCATGGCTGTTACATTTTACATGGGTGCCATCACACAGTGAAGTCCCAGAGTGACCAGGCAGAGCTCCTGGTGTTCTGGGAGCCCTGAGCTGAGCAGGGACAGACTCGCCCTGGTGCTTCACCAGAGGAGACAGCCCAGGTTTATGGGTCCCCACGTGCCCCATGGATGCTCCATGGGTGACACAGATGGCATCAGGAGCACAGGAGTGTGGTGTACACATTCTCTGAACAGAGAGAGATAATAATTCTCTCTCTGCTCAGGGTAACCCCAGGATTTTTCCGTGGGTGCCATCACACAGAGTGACCAGGCAGAGCTCCTGGTGTTCTGGGAGCCCTGAGCTGAGCAGGGACAGACTCGCCCTGGTGCTTCACCAGAGGAGACAGCCCAGGTTTATGGGTCCCCACGTGCCCCATGGGTGCTCCATGGGTGACACAGATGGCATCAGGAGCACAGGAGTGTGGTGTACACATTCTCTGAACAGAGAGAGATAATAATTCTCTCTCTGCTCAGGGTAATCCCAGGATTCCTCATGGAGAAGGCAGTGAGAAAGCTCAGAGAAGGAAGCAGGAAAGCAATTCTTATCTCCACTTGCTGCTCCTGTTGTTTGGCACATGTGGAATGTGTTATGGAGATTGTTTACTGAAAGTGTTTGCTAATTGGACACTGGTGGTGATTGTTTGGATTGATTGGCCAATTGGGCCAAAGCTGTGTTGTGACTGTTGGAGACAGTCATGGGGTTTTCTTTAGTATTTCTTTAATATAGTATAGTGTTAGTGTAATATAGCTTAATAAAGCAATTGTTCATCCTTCTGGAGTCATTGGAGTCACTGCAGGTTATTCCCCAGCACTGCCACCACCCCACACAGCAGCTGCTCCATCAGGAGGGCAAGGACCAGGCCAGCAGCTGCAGGTGACATTAAACACCCAGCTCTGCCAGCATCCTTCTGCCCTGGCACTGCCCCGTGGGATCCCAAGCCAGCAGCAGGGAGACACCCTGCCCCTAAAAACAAACATTTCTGGCTTCCTCATGCTGGCATGCAGAAAGAGGGAAGCAAAGCCCACTGTAAAGAACACAGTTCCACAGCTCAGGGTACCACCTGAAAGGTGGGCTGAAGCCAAGCAGGCAAACAGTGTCAAAAATGGGATTTTTCCAGGCTGTTGTTTCCCTGCAACTGCTGCTCTCTTGGAAACAAAGGCCATCCCTGCAGCTCCTGCTTCTGGAACACACAGCACTGTGCTGGGACCCCTCAGTGACCAAAGGCAGCACTGTGGCCCAGAGAGGGTCCTGTTTCTGCCCTGGGCAGATCAGCCTGTGAGAGTGTCATAGTTTAAACACATAGTTTAGACAAAAAGTGTTCTGAAAAGTTTATTCTTACTACGTTTTTTTCTTTTAATTACTATAAATAAATTTTTATACACTTTTAAATCTACCTTTCTCCAAGAAGGTAAACATTCCAGCAAGAAGTAAGTACATTAATAATTACCCAGCACTAAAACCCACCACACTCATTAACACATTAGATTAAAAAAAATCTCAAAATTAAAAAAATCTTAAATTAACAAACCAAAAGCACTGCAGAGAGACAGCACTAAACTACAGCTGGGCTTTCCTGATGGGAGGCTCATTCCCACCAAATGTGCTCCTTCTGTCCTGTCCCACAGCTAAGAGATGCTGGACTTGCCTTGTCCCCCTGCTCTGGGCCTTGGCCACAGTGGTGCAGGGCAGCAGGCAGGTGACAGCTCAGGACACGGAGCTGGAGAGTTTCTGTGGCACCAAAAAATCACCTCCCTCAAAAAGCAGTTGCCGTGTGCTCTGTGTTTTATTAATTTAATGGTCAGGATAATAAATTTGTCAGTAATGACAAAGAAATTCCCTAGAAACTGGAGTACTCAAGTGTCATTGAAGCTCCATCTATTTAGCAAATAGATGAATGCCTTTCAGCCAGGCTGGGTGTGATTAAGCAGCTGTCACAGCTCCTGCAGCAGCTGCACAGGCACAGGTAGCTCTCAGGGCTCTTCCTCACAGGGATGGGAAGATGATCCTGATGTGAATGGAAATCAGCAACTGAAAACCCAATTAATGAACTGACACAGAAGTAATGGGTCATTTCTGTAAGTCTTCTGCTCTCGTTGACTTGTACAAGCTTCAGTTTTACAATCAGATTCATTAAAGTTTCACAAACAACAAATAATAGATTTTGCTTTCTGGCTTGCTGAAATTATGTTTGAGAGGACTCATCCCTTCATGAGGGAGTATCAGTTATTTTAGAGGGACTTTGATTTTTAGAACTCATTTTTGTTTTTTCCAGGACTGAGACACTGAATCTATTTCAGTAGCTTGATTTCTTAAAAATTCAGGGTGATAAACTGTTTCTGTTACTTTTACCCTTCCAATTGAGCTGTTCTTTTCATATGTGTACTCTACTCAGAAGCCACTGAAATTGGAGGAAGTTTTCCAGGGAGTTTCTGTGCTCTGTTTCCTGACACACACTGCAAGAGGTTAAGAAAAGAGAATACACAACTCTCTGCTCTCCCACTTCCATAACTAAAAACTCATGGAAAGTCCCAGTGAAAATGTGGCTGAATAATGGATTGGAGAGCTCGCTGTCCTTGGGTAGGGGATATCAAAGATAACACTTGGTCCATTAGAGAGGAAAAAGAAATGGCCATGAAGGGCCCTTTAAAACAAGAAATTTAAACAAGAATGAATCACCAGAAGACTCTGCTTGTACAGAACAGGGCTACACCTCAAAGAAATGGTTTGAAAGCATTTCTGTGCAATGCAAGATAGAAAAAGGAAAATAAAGGAAATAGCCACTGGGACAGACTTTCAACCTGGAAACAGCAAAATTTACACCAGCTGAGAATCTGCTCTAATTAAAAGGAATATTTCTGTATGAAAGAAAATGAAGCACAAAATGCTCAACCTAAGGTAAGGAAGTTTCAAGAGAATATTAACTGGTGATGCTAACAATGAGGCTAACAATTACAGGGAGTACCAAACATCAGGTGGCCCAGAGGGATCACCCAGGGGACAAGAAGCAGGAACTGCTTCCTCACTGAATGCACTGAGTCCCCACGCTGCTTACAGCTCACTGGGAAAAGCTCAGAGCTCTCTGAGACAACATGATCAGAAATTCTTCCTCTGTGATCCTAAATATTTAGAGTAATGTGCTTGACATTCTGGTTTGCTGAAAACCATCATAAACGCAGAAGATTCTGAAGCAAAGCAGAACAGTGCTGGAGGAAGCTGTGGGGGAAGGGAGGCCCTTCTCAGAGCATCCCCAGCTGAGCACAAGCACACACTGTACCATTTGGGAGGCAACTTTATGTGCTCTTAGTAGTAGATTAATGAATGTAATTACCTAACATTGTGGCTGTGAATGCTGCAAAACTGTAATTTATAGTGTGCTGTAAAGTTCTAATGTGTTTTTATGTCCATAAGCTGCTTAACCATAATCTAATGCATTTGTACACGAGCACCCTCCTAAGTGGCTCTCGGATCAGCAGCGAGCGCGAGTTCCCCTCGCTGCACACTCCTGCTTTGTGTCCTGACAAAGCAACCTCTCCTGCTGGGCAGCTGAGGAGGCAGCTGCCAAAGGGATGAAAGATTTTAAATCCAGTGGCAAGGACACCCTTCCCTTCCCTTCCCTTCCCTTCCCTTCCCTTCCCTTCCCTTCCTCCCAAAGTGCCAGTGTGGCACAAGAGGAGAAGCCCAGGGATGCTGGGGGTCCCCTGGGTGTGATGCAGAGCCAGGACTCAGCCCCACCTCACTCCTGCACCTCGTCCTCCACAGCCAGGACACCAGGAGGTGCTGGGACAGCACTCACAGGGAGCTGTCTCAGGAAAACCCTTCACCTTCTCTCCCTTTCTGCTCTTCCTGCTGCAGGACCCTGTGGTCACTTCAGTCCTTCTCTGCTCCAAGAGGAGGGATGTGGCCAGGACTCCTGAAGTATGTGCTTATTGTTGCCACTAACTAATTTAGGCAAACCATTTAACTTCTTTATGCCCTTGCTTAACCATCTGTAAAATGGGACTAATAATAAACCTCAGAGGGATTTAGTTAGACTTAATTAAATGGTTTGTAAAGTGCTTTGAGATCCTCAAGAGAAATGTGTTGTGCAAGTGCAAATTATTATTACTGTTACAGTGCTTTCTACTTTCAACACAGTTAAATATTAATGATCCAGTTCTCCTAATGCCCACTGATACAACTTTCCTGAACAGTAATTTTCTCAGCTAAAAAGACACAGGACCTGGTAGTAGAACATCAAAAAACTTTCTTTGTTGTTCATTCATAAGTAGTCTGAAAGAGCAGATAAGAGTAAATATTTTAGTATGTATCAAACCAAAGATGGGGATCCCAAATGCCTGTGCTGTACATGCAGTCAGATCAGAGCCAAAACAATTCCAATTAAATCACCAAATGAGTGTTCCTATTGCACACTGCCAGAGACCCAGGGAGGAAATCAGCATCAATACTGAAATATAATAAATGCCTTTGCTGGCTAAAAGGTACCACGGCATGAGTGACGTGATTAACATTCAATTAACAGCTCCACGGTGTCAGAAAACATCAATGCCCTGTTAGTGAGAGTGTTACAGCTTCGGGGGCCAGGGGAGAGAACATCCTGGATTTTCAATGAGGTTTGTCTATTGTGATCCCACAAAACGATCTGAAAGTTGCCTGCAGGCAAAAAGCAAACAGCCATGATTCCTCCTCTTTTCTCAGCTTATTCCGGGCCAACTTAAAAGGAGAAAAATGAAAAAAAAATTGACCGGTGACTTCAGGTGTTAGGGGCTGGGTGAATGTGAGTGGTTTGCAAAGCCCGCTGAGCCTTTCCCCTCAGGCACAGGAGCAGAGTCCTGCCCCAAGCACGGAGCTCTGCCCTCCCCAGGACGTGGCACCACAGGAGAGTCCTGCCCCAAGCACGGAGCTCTGCCCTCCCCAGGACGTGGCAGAATCTGCTCAAACTGAACCCCCCGTCACCACTGACAAGTGTTTTCTTAGTATTCTTCAGTATTTACTTTAAATATGGTAGTGGGTTTGGTTCACTAATTTGAGATTGTCATAATTTTGAAATTTTTTTGCTAATTACTAATGAGTGTGATGGGTTTCAGTGCTGGTTAATCACTATGTACTCACTTCTTGCTGTGAGGTAGGATTAGGAGAAAGGCAAAGTGGGCTCAAAACTTTGAAAGGGTATAAAGAAAAATGTATTAACAGTAACTAACAGTAAAAATTTATTAACCGTAACTAATTTATTAACAGTAACTAACAGTAGCTAATTCTAATAAGAATTAGAACAAAAGTTTTAGAATTTTTCTCTTCTCCTTACAACTTTTCTCACTGACAATGTAAAGAAACAAAACCTAAAATTTTAGTCAGTTTACTACGTCTAAAATAGTTTTTTTTCTACTAATAATATATCGGAAGCCAAATCAAACATTAAGAAAAAAAAAAGTAATTCAAAATTTGAATGTGTTTACACACACAACCTTAGGTGGTCTCCACTTGGAACTGTGGTGTGATTTTTAATTATATGGTGAACTGTGATATTTCTATTTGATCTTCAATAATAATGATATAACAAAGATACATAATCTATTGATAATTAAGTCAAATGTTTTTACCATCCTTATGTACTACAAAGTGAGTCTATCTAAAGAAAGCTGATTAAAAAGCACTTCTAATTTACTTATATTACAGATCCTAAAAATAATTAAAAGAGCAAAGAAAAAAAAAAAACAAGGAAAAAGAAACCACACAAAAAAAGAAGAATCATCATCATGCCAGATGAAAAATCCCCTTTGCACTGAAGCACCAGACAGCAGAGCAATAAGGATAGAGCAGGTAGGAATGTAGCAAATAGAAATGTGTGGTTTTGAACCATGAAGTCTTTATTTCATCTAACACAAGCTCCTCTCATTACTCCCTGCAACAGAAGAAACCACAGCAAAGACCTTTAGGGACCTGGGCCAGCACCAGGACTGAAACCCTGCAACTGCTCTCATCCTACACCACGGGGAAAAAAAAGATATTTTCACTTTCTTTGGTTTTCTGCAGCTCCCTCCTGGATCAGGCAGTCACCCCTACCTGCAGAGATGCTGCCCATGGTTCACTCAGCCCCCTGGAACCTCAGACTCCCTGGGTACAAAATCCAAAATATCCTCCAGAGCAGGATCAGTTAACCACGAACACTTACACAATGCCAAGCTTCCAGATGAACACCCCTGAGGAAGAATTTCCCCAGCTTTATGCAAACAATCTCAAGGTGACCTGTGTCAATTCTGGATGCTTCCAAAGCCAGCCAGAAGGGCTGTCACCACACCACAAGGTCCATCAGTGATGTCCTTTGGCTCCAAACCAGACTGGCCAAGCCAGAACTTTTCCTGAGGATAATCCTTCAAAAGAACAGCCTTGAAACACAAACCAGGCAACCCCCACATCCATCCCAGGGGTGCAGTCACCTCTGAGCAAATAAAGGACCTGGGTGCCCCTGTGGGGTGGCAGGAGCTGTGGCACACAGGAATGAGGCTTCTCAAGGCCTGGGATCAGTGCAAGTCCCCCAGTGTTTATAAACCTTCTCCACTTGAGCACATTTCACACAGGCAGGCCTGCGTGCCATCAGTGAGGAAAAGAAGAGTTGTGGCAATTTTATGTTAGTCATATTTTCAAACCCATCAACTTCAGCATAAGGATTTCTGTCTGTTTCAATATTTAATTTATTTTGCCTTCTAGTGTTCCTAAATTAGGGAGACATTTTATTACTCTGGTTGACATTTTTATGAAAACTGAAACTAGGCTTCATTTTTTAAGTGAAATTTCTCCACTTGAAAAGCTAATTAGTGCTTGTGCCCACATTGGGGATGCAGGTGCAAAAATACAAACAGACCTACACACACACAGACTGACTGGGTGGAAAGATGAATATCCTTTTGAGAATTCTAATTCAATTCAATCCTGCACCTTTGTCACTACAGTAAATGGCAAGATTTTAATATTTTCCTACTACTCCACAATTAAGACCTGCATCCATGACTGGACACTACAATCCCTGAGTCTGCATGTTTTCCTAAACAAGGACTAAAGCAGCACTTTACATAGACTGGCTGCCAGTTATTGTATTAATATAATCCATCTTTGCTTCCTCTTGTTTCAAACGAGAGGTAAGTGCTCTGGCAGCCTTGAGCTCCTTCCCCTTGCCTTCAGCAGCTGATTATTTTCAGAATGGAAATGCTGGCCTCAGTGGTACCTGCAAACAGCCTGACTGCCCGTAATGATGATCTACCTGTCTGCTGCTTCCAGGCCACCTGTTTGCAGCCTCCCAGGAAGCTTTACAGATAGATAAAAAGCTTCCAATATTTTCTCCACATAAACTGCCACCCATCCATCAAGTTGTTTACATCACACCGAGATATACGCACCTTTATCATTAGAGGAGCCGTCTCCAGAAATGGGATGAACACACAGACACCATAAATCTCCCCTTTTACAAGGGGACTGCATTATTTTGTTGAAGGAAATGCACCCAGCAGCATCCCAGCCATTAAGGGGGTGCAGTACAACAGAAGGGCACAAAGGCAGAATGTTTTTCAAACACAAGCAGAATGCTCCAGAGAGGACACGGTGGGTCCTACAGCAGTGGTGCTTTGCTTGGCTCAAAAGCTGCCATTCCACAAGCACTCTTAAGGCCAGGCAGCTCCTGCCAAGATTTTGAGCTGCCTACAAACCTGCCTGGCCCTGGATGTTTCCAGTGAGCGCAGCCAGGGCATGGCCATTGCAATCTCACAGCAATGAACATTCTCCTGCAGCTCCAGTAAACACGAGCTGTCAAACTGGGGAACGTGCCCAGGCTCTGAAGGCTCTGAAGGCTCAGGCCCAGCAGCTCTGTCCTCAGGCAGAGATGTCACCTGTCCAGCCAGCCCCTGCCACCAGGAGACACCTGAGAGCAGCACTGGAGGGGAACTGTTCATCCCTGTGCTGGGAATGGATGAGCACAGCTCTGCAGGATCCCCCTTCTCCACAGAGCTGCCCTGGCCACCGCGCCAGGCTCTAACTGGGGATTCTCCTGGTCACAGACCCACAGGGACTCAGCAGCTCTGCCTCAAACATCCCCCAAAGGAACGGGGTAGGAAGTGGCAGAGGAACCTGGGAGGCTCATCAGCAACACCTGAAAAAGCTGTCAGAAAAGGAGGGGGCAGGTGTGAGGGGGCTGAAAGCTCATGTGTGAATCGAGTCTGAACTGACATCCCAAATCCAAAAAGAATCTGTGCTGTGATCTGCCCAGGGTGGGGAAGAAGAGAAGTCTCCCCCCAGGGAGACAAGTATCCCAAAGGGACCTACTGTGGATTTGCTTTGAAAACTGCTTTCCTCTTTATCTGCCAGAACAAATAAGGACAGTCAGAGTTTGCTCTGTAAACGCCTTTCCTCTTCTTGAGACAAATTCTCTCACAGAGTAATAATTTATTTTTAATTGCTGCATTTAGACAAAATAAACCACTTGAGAAAAAGAGGACATGCAAAAATAACAACAGATTTGAAATAAAGTCTGGACCTTCACTTGAGCTACAGAATTAAAAGCAGATTAGAGTCGGTATGCAGAGTTATTAGAGCAAAACATGAAATTCCAAAGACAACCAGAGCAGGATTTGCTGTGTCCCTGCAGTGTCCCTCTGCTGTGACCCACCCTGTGCAGGGACCATGGGGCTGGAATTTGGCTCATTTTCACATCTAGGGTTCTGTACCAGAGAACTGCAGGTCCCAAACCTCATGTTCCACCACAGAACAGAGCTGGTTTTGCCACTAGATGGGAATAGGTGCAGTTGCTGATCTTAGAAGGCTGGCAAACACAAGAACTTTATTTCCCCTTTCCTAAATGCAACTACATATAAAATTACAGAATTTGCTATTTCAGCAGGAAGAGATGAGAAAGGATTTCAGGGAGAAGTAAAAGCTTTTATGAGACCCATTGATAAGTGGGGAAGAAGAGAGGAGCTTCTGGGCACACACAGCCTCGTGAGGCTGGGGCAGCTAAAGGCTGCTGAGTTTTCCCAGATGCCACATAACAAGGGCTAAGGATCAGTGAAATGTGATGGGCAGAGACCCCCTGTATCCTGGAAGAACAGAGAAAGACATTTCCTCCAGTTCCAGTTCCTTTTCCTCTCCTTTTCAAAAGCAATCCATGTCCTGAACAGCACAGAGAATAAATAACCCCCAGCAGGTAACCCTGCCCTTGAAAGCATCTCTGGCACTTCCCAAGCCTCTCACTGGAACGTTGATAAGCAGAATGATAAAGCCCAAACACACCAATGTCAATGAAAGGCAGCTCAGGGAGGAGGATAAGGCTTTCTGTCAAAGTGCTCCCTTTTCTTCTCCTTATCAGCTGCTCTGCCCCATGCTCAGTTTGTTCCTGAGCACCTCTGAATGTTCACAGCACCAAACAGGCAGGGAGGGAGAGGAATCATTGGCAAAAGAATCATTCCTATCAGTGACAAACTCCAAGATCATTGATTGCCACTCCCTACAGCCCGTGTGGAAACCAGCTGGAAGAGCTAAGGAAGGAATGGAATTCTGGTGTTAGAAAAACAAGTTCCAATGAGATGCACCTAAAGACTCACCTCTGATAACCCATTGTGGACAGACAAGCCCAAACTGAGTTTGTATTCTCAGGAAAACATGAAAAGTTTTCACTAGAGACCATTCTGGCCAGTTTAACAAACTGGTAACAGTCAGGGTTTTTATGAAGTCCCTGTGCTCGACAGCTCTGTGCTGGCATCTGAGCTTACAAATTGCCTCTCTTGAACTTGCTATGGTTTTTTTGTGGCATTGACATTTTCCTTTCAAGCATATCAATTCTTCCTTCATTTCAAATGCTGGTTGCTCATTTTATCTGCCCTTTAAGTGTTTAAAAAGATTCAAACTGGATTAAGAAGGAAAAAAATCAAACCCAAAACCCCACAGTCTTCTGGATTTATGTGTTTTTGTGATGTGGTTGCCATGCTGTAACCAATCAGATAAGCTCCTTAGTTCCCTCCAGTGATGGATTATTGAGTTTTTATTTATGTTTCTCCTTGTTTAGCCTCCCAAGCACCAATACACTTGTACCAATGTCTCAGCTTCAACTCCCATTAAGGAAAGAAAGAGCCGGCAAATGTGATCAGCCTTGGAGATTTTCCAGAGTCAGAGTGCTCCTGAGCCCTGTCCTCTGCTCTCAGCACATTTGGCACTGGCTTTGCTCTCTTCCCAGCCCTGCTCCCCAGCATGGGTTCAATACAGCCTGCAGATCACTCACTGCATTTCACACCCACTTGCAGACATCTGACAGACAGGAGGAAAATAAAGAAAAACAGCACTGAGCAATGAAGGTCAAAGATAAGTTCAAGACCGACAAAGACTGTGATCTCCACCTCCCAAGTGCTGTACAAAGTGTCCCTCCCGATCTCCACTTACTGAGCTTTTCTTTCCCCTCCCAGGGCAGGAAAGCACTTTTAGACTAATGGTCTTCTTCAAAATGAACACACTGTGGGTTTCTTCTCATGGAAGGATTCCAGCTCTCATACTTAAAGTCAATCTTAATATACTTGTCTATTGTAACTGCTACAGAATTGTTCTCCAAAGCACTGCATCTCAACAAACTCACCGTGGAAGTCTGGAGATATTTGTGGTGTTAACAGAATGATGATCTCCTTCCAGGTAAAGGTCAGTCCCCTTGCCAAAAAATTTAGCTTTGCAGAAGGGTGGAGAATTAATTGCTGAAGCAGCTCCTGGCACCAATTAAACCTTTCTTGTACCCAGGAGCAGCCTGAGCTGCCATCAAGCAGTCTGGACTGATCCTCAGCCAGAGCTTGTTGAGATTTTCCCTACCTGAGGAGCACATTCCATCACTATAAAGTCTGAAAAGTTCAATTGGAAATGCTGATTTATCTTCTGGAGGTTCATTCCTGGTACAAGTCCTATGGCTGAGTTGGGATTTTTCCCCACATCAGGTAAGAAAACAGGCAGAGCAATGTGTAGGGAGCAGGAACTCTCCCTGAGCTGGAAACCACTGTCTTTGCCTGCACAGAAGAAACAGAAAATGCCCACAGAGTGTAACCTGCTGGAATTCAAGGTTAGAATTCAAGGTCATCCCAGATCTCACAGCTCTGCAGTCCAGGGGACAAGCACTTGAACCCAAGCCTGAGCCCAGACTGTGCCCTGTGGCAGTGGCACCTGCCCAGGCACACACCTGCAGCACGAGCTGTGCCAGCCTCACCCCTGGTGCCACCACAAACCTGGGCTGCTCTGGCTGCTCAGGAATGAGACCAAACCATGAGCAGCAGTTTGCTCTCACCTCTGCAGGCCTGTCCTCTCCTGCCCTCTGCAGTGTTTCATATTCTGCATGGAGCAGTGTTGTCACATTCATCGTCACAGTGTCACTGAGCTCAGCTCAGCACTGACAGGCCCCCAAAAGAAAGTAAAAACCAGTTTTAACAGACTTTTACCTGTCCCCTGCTATAGAAAGAATGTGATAACACTGCAGAGCTCCATCCTAGGGATTCATCACTGCACAGCAACTGAGATTCCTGACACAGCTGCTGGCTGGTATGACCTGGAACCCCCCAAGAGAAATACAACATTTTCAAGGTCCCAACGCCTGCTGAAAGCATTGCAGACACCTTACAAGGCTCACAGGAAACATGCCTAATGCCAACATCCACTGCTATGACAAGCCACTGGATTTCTCCAATCCACTGTGCTCCCCAGTGGTGAGTAACATCTGTGAAGAACAAACATTAGGAAAATATTACACAGTCAGCAAAAAATCCACTTCTTTCCAGTGTATGGGATTGCACTATACATTTCACAGAATTAGTTTACCAAAGAAGACAGCAAATCAACTCTAAACCGACTTGTTTACATGGCCCATGTGGGCCTGAGAGAAGAGCTCTCAGTTCCAATCTTTCAATCTAAATCTTTCAATCAGATGCAGACATGATCAAAGCAAGGCTTAGGGCCAGGTAAAAGACCCTTGCTTTTATGGAAACCACAGATTTATAGTAAAAAAGAATGAAACACACAGAGAAGTCCCTTTGATTTTTGCACCCTCCTGAATTCAGACACTCTGGCTGCTGCCCCAGCTGTCCACACACAGGTGAATTTTGGGGCTGGATGAATTGTCCAGCATTGAACCCCTGGCTGAGGGAACAGTGCAAATTCAGGACACAGAGCAGGCAGCAACGACCAGCCAGTGCAATTTCACACTGCATCTGCTTCTACCTCTGGTATTTGTTTCCATCCTACGGAGATATCGAGGCAAACATATTCCAAAGCAGAAAATGGGTTAAAGGCCGGAGCTGAGGAAAAATGAGCCCCATTCCTCTTAACACTGACCTTGTCAATTCACAGTGAGGACTAAGAGCAGTGCCTCAATGTCTGCAGCTGGATTCCAGCTCAATCATCAATCAACATTTTAGGATTGACCAAAATTGACCAATCCTGCCTGCTTGCAGTCTTGGATCACAAGGGAAAGGCAAAAAGGGAGCAAGGCAGGCAAACTATTATTACAAAAAGCATGAAAAACATCCAAGTTGTTCACTTGCATGAGGATTGTCCTTTCTGGAAAAGCCAAGAGTACAAGTCCCAGTTAAGAAATCCAAATACCTTGGATGACTGAGCCTGAAAATCATTCAGATATTAGTTATCATTATGTAGGACAGGCTGAGACAACTGTATTTAGTGCTCACAACAGCCAACAAATTGAGGAAAGTCACCATAGAGAGGGGAGAAGGACTGCATGGACATGCGTGTGAGCTTAGTTTGTATTCAGCCATATCAGCTCTCTTTGCACAACAGAGAGACGTGAGTTTTAGGAGCAAAATGAACCATGAAAGGTGGCAGGTTTGTCTCTAGTGGCCACAAGGGCCCAGAAATTCAAAGGTGTGAACATGACCTTGTCATCAACAGCTATTAAGCAGACAAATGCAGCTGAAGGTTTATCAAAACAGAGACAGTGGCCTACATGTCCCCTGGCAGCAGCAGCTGAACTCTTCTTAAATAACCTTTTGTTGAAGATTTGGGAAAACCTGTTAGTACATTACACTTTGCAGTGCTTTAAGTAGGGCTTTTGTTTCAAGTGACACTTCTTGCCTTCCCCTTCAGCTGTGCACAGTCTTTCCAAGGAATCACAATGGTGTTGCAGGGTTTTGGCTGGGACCAGTGGCTGACATTTTCCAGGGGTCACAGCTGGAAGTCAGGTGAGAGCAGCTGGAACTGCTGCAGTTGCACCACTTAAGTGGTCTGAACCTACTCTCTCCAAGACAAGATCAAAACATGATGTAAGGCTCAGAAAAGAACAAAATAAGAGAAAATGTGGCATCCACCCTTTCTAACAACCACATTTGTGTCCACCACCTGCTCTCACCAGCCACACTCAGACCCTGGTGTGCAGGGACATATCCTACCTACATCATACCAGGTTTTCTCTGTTTCTCCAGGCTGACAGTGCCACTGCAAGAGCCAGAGGGGAGACTCTTATTAAGCAGAAAGCAAAAAGAAGCAGCAAAATTAAAAAGCAAAACTGTAAACCAGCACTGGAGACAAACGATGAGCAGAGGCCCAGCCCCAGGTGATGCCTGGACTTCCTCCTCCCTTCCAACACGTTTAAGATGTGCCTCAAGACCAACACAACACTGAGGATGGCTGGTCTGCAGAAAGCTTTCCATCCTTCTTTCTCAATTTTTTTAAACTCCTCTCCATAGTTTTTAATGACCTGAAAAAGGCAAGATAGGCAGAGCCATCCTACTCCTCCTGCCCATGAATTATGTGCACTTTCCAGTGTAGCACTGTGTTGCTGTTCATTTTCTAATCTCTCTTTTCATTAAGACCAAAGTGGTATCACAAATACTGGGGTGTGTGAGTACACCTGAACATGGAATCAGGGCAGCTTTCCTTCCACATCTCCATGAAGCAGTTGAGAGCAGACCCCTGTTAGCCAGGACAAGCCAGAACACCAACTTCTGCTCAGCCACAGCCAGAATGGAATCCAGCATTGAAAACTGGAAGGATTTTCATGTTGGCTCAAAAGAAAGTTAAATCCCAGTATAGTTCTCTGCTTTCCTTCATTTCTCAACATGTATGTGGTCATGCCCAGGGATTCAATGCACATCTGTTACAAAGCAGATGAGCTGCACAGTCTCTTTCTTCCCTCTCTCTTCTGCTTCCATGCAGAAAATTAAAGATTGGAGGGTTCACAGTCTATACTAAAACCACTGGCTCAGATGATGAGGGAATCACTTCTTTTGGAGGATTAACCTGGAATAGATGGCAAAGGAATGCAATTACTTTTTTGGTTTCAGTGACATTAAGCACAAAGAGTACCCTCAGTTTAGGGAACTTGGCAGTATCAAAACCCAGGTGATGATAAAGAAAATTAAGAAAAACCATAACATGAGACCAGTTTTCACAGAAATATGCAGCTGTGCAAAGAGAAGCCTAAAGCTGCTGTGATCAGCTCAAGAGGCAGTGATGGGGCCGTGTCTGAGTTTTCAACATCTTTGAGTTTTTGACTCTTACTGCAGATATGTTTTCTGATAGTTTAGGCAAGGTGTTTAATTGTTTTACATCTTTTGTCTCTACAGCAGCTATTTTAAATGTTTATCTGAGTCTTTTTGGGTTTTTGAAATATTTATTTTGGAGGAAGTCTATGCTTAAAAGGCTGGAAAGCTTAATTCCCTGCTCCTCCTCTAACAAACTGGGTGCAATTACTAATAAATTTCTAAAACACACACTGGAACTGGGACACAGGGTAGGACAAAGAAACCATAAACCATACATATCGTAAACAGACTCCAGTATCTTTGAAAATGCCCTACAAATCATTATCACCATCTCCACCCTGCAATGCTGGCACAGGCAGCTGAGGCAAGATGGAAAAGTGTGGTTTCCTTGCACAGAAAGCACAGTGGGATGTGAGGGGGTTTCAGTCATGAGCTCAGAGAAGAGTCATGAGACTGAGAACAAGGAGGATGAGCTGGGTGTCAGGTGTGCACCTCACTGAAGGAAGGGGGAAGGTAAAAGCAAGGACAGGCTACAGATCCACAGGGAATGGAGGATGAGCAGAAAATAAAATGACTGGAGAAACAAAAAAAAACCCCAGGAATAAAAACATGTGATGGACACAGAGGAACTGTAAGTCACTTCAGGAGGCTGAAAATGGCCAAGAGAGGTGAAAGGAAGGGGTTATAAAGCTCTAGGAAGCCTTAAGCAACAGCACTGGCAAGCAAGAGCTTAAGGAGAAGCCTTAAACAGCCTTGAGCAAACAGCCAGACCAGCCTAAGGAAGCCCTGGGGCAGCAGAGGGTCTGGGGAGCCAGGGAGACACTGAGGAGCCTGCAGAGGAACAGGGAAACAGCACAAATCAGGGCAGAGACAGAGCAGTGGCTGCTGAGAACCGAGCTGAAGGGGCCCTGGGGAGCAGAGCCCAGGGCACAGGGACAGCAGCAGTGCTGAGGGGCCTCCAAAAGGCACCAGACACAGGGATGGCTGTGCAAACAGGACAAGAAATCCACCCTGCTGCTGCTGCCCCTCCAACAGTGATCCCTGCCAGCTGCTTTCCAAAGCAGGAATTAGCTGTTTTACCAGGTAATCCATAGCAGGTCATGGAAAGAGAAATGTCTTATTGACTCTCAGCTGCTGTTCCCCTTCACTTACCCAGGGCAAGGAGACATTTGCAAATGTTTCATAGTGAGAGCCAATATTCATGGAAACAAACTGGAGCAAAGCATCCCTGTCAGAGTGGCAGGAACTGCAGCTTCCTGTCTCTGAGCACATGGCAGCCCCATCACCAGCACTGCTTCACATTTCATCTCTCCCCAGCCATTTTAAACAAGAAACAACAAAATATTCCAGAAGAGGCAGCCTTGTCTAGAGCTAAGGACTACAGTTTGTAGAGGCTGTTTGCAAACACAAGGCAAAGATTCAGCTGTGGATTTCCCTGCCTGAACTGCCCAGCAGAGAATATTCAAGATGAGCAAACACTGTAATGCAGAGTGCTCGTGGGGCTGCCTCCCCACCTGGCCAAACCTGAATTCATGGCTCCCCTCCACCAGCAACCTTAAAGAGAAAAACCTCCTGTTTGTAAGTGCAAGAACTCTGCCTCTGCTGTGGAATCCATGTGCCACTGTGAGGTCCTGATCCAGCACTGCTGCTCTGAGGCTATCAGCATCCTGCTGAGATAAATACCAGTGAAAAACCCAGCATTTAAACTACCTGTCAAAGGCAGCAGTCAGGCAGAGGCCACAGAAGCCAGTAAGAGACAGAAAACCCCACAGAATCAAATTTATTTGTCATGTGACTTCTTACTGAGCACCACTGTAGGCTTTAATGGACACTGACATACTGACACTCCAGAGGACTAATCAAGACTAAGGAGTTAGCCCATCAAAACAGAAGGGGCTTCTGCTTCCTGTTTTTCATTTGAAAGAACCATCTCAGCTTAAGAAAACCAGCCAAAAATCCAGCACAAACACCAGCACACAGAAGAACAGCACACTGAGAACAAGGAGGATAAGCTGGGTGTCAAGTGTGCACCTCAAAGTCCTCACTGAAGGAAGAGGGAAGGTAAAAGCAAGGACGAGTTACAGATCCACAGGGAATGGAGGATGAGCAGAAAATAAAATGATTGGAGAAACAAAAAACATGAAGAAAAATATGTGATGAACACAGAGGAACTGTAAGTCACTTCAGGAGGCTGCAAATGGCTTTAACACCTTCCTAGAGGAAATACAAACCTCTACTTGCCAGCAGTGTCACAAATTTCAGGCAGAGGTGAGGCTCCATGTGGACTGACAAGCAGAGCTCCACAGGCTCAGAGCCAGGCAGGGCTGTCTCACAGCCCCTGCAGAACAGGAGCAAACCCTTTGGAGTAGAATCCCTTCAGAGGTTCTCTCCCAAATGTGCCCTGAACCACGACAGCTTTCCTTCCATCCCATGAAGCAGTTGAGAGCAGACCCCTGTTAGCCAGGACAAGCTAGGGGTTTTTCTTCCCTTTCCAGAAGTGGGTCATTAAGTGCTTTCCTCCTTAGTGAATCCCACATGGAAGCACACATCCTTGCTCTGTGAAGCCTCTGCTTTGGGATTTTACCAGCCATGAAATTGCTGTGACCAGCACACTCCCTTCACCACAGGCTGAAGTGTCATCCCAGAGGAAAAGGATTCACTCCTTGTGATGGCACAAAACTTTATTATCCCTTTTGTGGGATGCTAAAGGGATCTGTGGGATCACAGACCTAATGAAAGGGGAGTATCCACTTAACACATTTCCTACTATGCTTTTAGCTGACTCTACAGGGAAAACAATGGCATTTTTAAGCTCTGGCATCTGCCAGTTCTTACTTGACAAACTATTTGCAGGTATGGCAAAATGTATCACTGCCGTGCAATGAACATCATGTAAGGACTCACTTTCTAACTCAATATATGAGCAGATTTTCAGCTTCCAAATTCAGTTTGCTATTCCTCACAGACAGACTTACTAGATTTTCTTTCTTTCCTGCATTCAACCCCATGAAATGTGCAGTACTTTAAAATACCATCCCCTATTATTAAATTTTAAGTATATGGTAACTAGAGATGTATAAAAGAGAGTTTTGCAGAGTCTCTCCAAGACAAAGCACTATATTTTTGTATGCCATCTGATAACTATGAGAACCGTCAAGCATTTAAGCCTTGGCTGTAATTTCAGAAGAGCAACATATAAAACCTTATTTACAACTGGGTCTTTCCTTTCCCCACTGAGTCATCCTGGTCTGTTTAGTCCTTAGAGGGGCTGTGCATGAGAGGCAGCATTGAAAATACACTATTTCAAAAGGAAATATATTATTTATATATATATATATATGTGTGTGTGTGTGTGTGTGTGTGTGTGTGTGTGTATACACACACATACATACACACATATATAATTTATATATACAATGTGGTTTATATAATACATATTTTATATTATATAAATTATATTATATTATATATATATTATATCATTAATACACACACACACACCTCACCTCTGTATATATATACAAAAAACACATAACCCATAAGTCTATACTCATTGATACCATTATTCCTGCCAGGCAAAACCAGAAAAAGGTATTGAAATGAACTTTTCATACAAATCACTGAAAAAGAGACCAGAGTCACAACATTGCCTAGTGCATGTTCCAGAAAGGGGCCTCGTCAGAGTAATCATCTCACAATGTGGACCTGTGTGTAAACTACTAACAATGGGGCTTTTCATCACTGATTAATTTATTATGTACTATAGAAAGTGTATTTAACTTGCTCTCTTTGGTACATCATTAGAAGCCACACATCCATGTCTGATTTCAGAGATCACAGGCTAGAAGTGATTTGAGTTTTAGTGATGTGCACACACACCTCTTGTGACTTCGTGACGTTTAGATGACCCTCATTTCAACCATCAGCAGACAAGCTCAGCACCAGAAGCACAAACTCGTACCTTAAACTGGAAAAACCACTTTTTGGACAAGGAACCACAACAGCCCAATCTTCCAGTGGACCAAGAAGAGTGGAGATCCCTGGAGATGGACCTGTGCAGTGCCAAGATGTCACAAAGTGCCTGGCATGCGGTGCTGAGGATTCACTGAGTGATGCCTTGTGAAGGCTGACCTAGAACAGAGGCTAGATGGAGTTAAAGAAGCCCCTTGGCCAAAATGCCTGGCATGGGGTGCTGAGGATTCACTGAGTGATGTCTTGTGAAGTCTGACCTAGAACAGAGGCTAGATGGAGTTAAAGAACGAAGCAGGTATGTGGATATGCCAGTCTGGTCAGAGGGAGAGAAAGCTAGATAAGCTTTCCCATTAATTGGTCTGGGAAGATTTAGGGAGGCAGAGAAAAAGAATGGTAAACAAATGGTAAACTATCTGGAGGTGGTGTTTTGAACAAGCTGTTTTTCTCATAAGATGTTTTACCAAAGGATGTCTTCTTAATTAGCCAGTCATGTGAAATGTGTTGATTAAATGACCAATCAGGTCCCCCTGTATCAGAACAGTGTATAAAAGAAGGGGTTCCAATAAGGAGGCTTCTAGCCTCTTAGCCTTCTGACCTAGAGTCTCTATCACTTATCCATTCCTGACTCAATGGTGACATAGGGATTTATCAGGAGGCCTCCATGGATCCACCCTGGGCAGCACAAGAGCCCAGCCAGGGCCACACACAAGATGAACCAAAATGGTCACAAAATGCAGAGCTGGGCATGGGATCTCTCACTTTTATAAGTTCTGCTCTATTTGCTTATTGGAGTTAATTGTCCAATTAAGCTCCAGCCCATGCAGTCCCATCCTTCTTGTTTTTCTCTCTTCAGCCCACGTTGTTTATGCTCTTGGGCCTGAGATTTGGATCCTTGTCCTTGGTCCCCAGCTAGAGAAGGAATTGTTTTGTCTCCCTACTCTGTGCAGAGAGCTCACCATCCCCTAATAGGAAGCCCAGACCCACACACTAAAGCAGCACAGAATCTGAAAAATAGAAAAGCTAAAAGCTAAGGCATCAGATGATCTTGAAAACCAAACACAGATAAAAATTACTCATGCTTCCTCAGCCCACATTGCTTATGCTCTTGGGCCTGAGATCTGGATCATTTGTCCTTGGTCCCTAGCTGGAGAAGGAATTGTTTTGTCTCCCTGCTCTGTGCAGAGAGCTCACCATCCCCTCATATGAGGCCCAGACCCCCACACTAAAGCACAGAATGTGAAAAATACAAAAGCTGAAGCTGAGGCATCATGAGGAGTTGCTGTGCACCAGCCCCAGCAGCGCCGTGCGCGGAGGCGCCGTCAGCAGCAGCGCTGCGCAGGCTGGAGAGAGGCACCTCCTGTAAATGTCACTGGGTTTCTAAAGGTTAAGTAAGCATCTTGAGAAAGGCCTTCGTGCTCCTGTGCTCCACCTCAGTGCAGGCTGATAAAGGATTATTGAAAAAGGAAAAAAAGCTTGCAAACAGATAAAAGGTTCATGGGTTGGTGTTGAACAATTGAATTTTTCCATGCCCAGCTACAGTGGCAGATTACCAATGGCAGATTTACCATTCTTAATTATTACAGCAAAGTATTAAAGACTGTTTTGCTTAATTAATGAACTCATCTACAGATGAGTGTTAATTCATATACATAACTGTTTTTTAAAGATATGACAGCTTCCCTTGGAGCACCCTCTGAAACATCTACCCTTGAGGTCAGAATTAGTGACAGCTGTGGGGTCACCAGCAGCTCAGTGAGTCAAGCCTGGAAACAAGCCCCAAAACTTGGTGAGAGCTCTGTGCTGTACCATGAGCTCTGTTACTGTTGTTATTTGAAGGGAAACAAACTGGAAAAGCAAGAACCAAGGAAATGGAAAGCCCAGTAAGGACAGCCCCAGCTGGACACTCTCCTGGCTCACTGCAGGAACACCAACACCTTCTTCCCTCACCACCAGGAGTTTGGTCTGGTGTCACACACAGAACCCAGGGTGAGAATGCTGGCTTTGGAAGGGGGGAGGACACACCTCAATACCCTGTCTACCCTCCCTCCCCACATCTCTGGCAGCTCCCTGCCAACCTCACTGGTAAAGGACCATAAAATTAGAACAAACTGCATGGATCTTGCACTATGAAAAGAGGAAGAGATTTCTTCAATAGGGACAGAAATAAACAGAAGGAAAATGGAGTCAGAGAGTAAAAAAGTACTGATACCAGATACTCTCACTTTCTTTTACATGTCTAGAGAGTAGCAGAGGAGACTGAAAAGTGAGGGGAGAGAAGGAAACCAGGGATAGAACCTGGATGTGAAGAACACCCTAAGGAAGAAAAAGCAGAATGAGGAACAAAAGATGACAAGGAAACAAAGTAAGCAGCAAAGAAGAGAAATCCACCGAGGGAATAGAGAAAAACAAAAGAGCAAGAGCGCAACAGAATCAAGTGGGGGAGGGAGGCTGGAACAAGAACCACTGAAACAGCTCAGAAAACTCAAGACGTGTTGTGAAAAAAAAAGCCCCAAACTATAAATAGAAGGAAAAAGAAGGGGGAAACCATACAGAAAGATTAAAGGCAAAGGAGAGTCAGCTTTAAAGCCTAGACTGCACAAAGCTTGCAAACATGATAATAAGAACATAAGGCAGGTTACCACCACAATGTCAACTCCTACCAAAAAAGCAGTCACAGGGGCTCAACCCAAACCATCAGCCCTTCCAGACAGAAATTATGACTTAGTTTGGTCCCAGGCTGATTTGATGGCCAGTGGGATCAGAGCCAGCAGTGCCCTGGGGCCAGCAGGGCCATCCCTGTCCTGGGGCAGACCTCATTGTGATCTTCAGCATGCTCAGGAGGGGCAGCACAGGGCAGGTACAGAGCTCCTCACTCTCATGACCAGGAATGGGGCCAGGAAGGGGCTGGAGCTGTGCCAGGGAGGCTTAGGTTGGGTATCAGAGAAAGGTTCTTCTCCCAGAGGGTGCTGGGCACTGCCCAGGCTCCCCAGGGAATGGGCACGGCCCCGAGGCTGCCAGAGCTCCAGGAGCTCCAGGGATGGCCAGGCTGGGATTGTTGGGGTGTCTGTGCAGGACCAGGAGTGGAATTCAATGAGCCTGATGGGTCCCTTTCAACTCAGCATATTCTGTGATTCTGTGGTCAGAATGCAGAGCTCCTATATAATAAATATCACTAGGAAAAAAACCTTTCCTTGAGAGGTCTCTGACTTTAGTACTAGAGGGTCCTTAAGATATTCCTGGAGCTGAAAGTGGCACAGCTTCCTTACAGTGCCAGCTCTGGTTGGCTGTAAAGGGGATGGAGTTCAGCTAAAAGAGGGTTAAACCAGAGCACTGGGGTAACCACATGACCCATCTGTTCTGGATTTCTTCACTTCTGCAGCAAATCCACCACATTCTGTCACAGAGGTGTCGACAGGAAAATTGCACCTCCTGGAATGAGGCAGCTGCTGGTGCACATCCCCCTGCACCCTCCTGGCTGCAGGCACACAGAGCAGCACCCCTGGCATGTACCTGCCCAGCACCCTCCTGCTGGCCCTGCAAAACCAGCTCGGCTGCAGAGAGAGACTCTTCCCCCTGCCAGCCCTGTGTGAGGCTCACAGCAGCACCCTGCAGCAGCCCCCTCCTCATCCCTTCTGACACCTCTGCACCCCTCCCACTGCCAGCAGCAAGACCGAGTACAGGAACACAAATCATCCACAGAGCAGCTCATGGAGCTGCTGCTTTTTAAGGTTAGTGCTGTTAACAGAACAGCTCTGAGCACAGAGCTGCACAGCAGGGCAGCTGTGGGCAAAGGCTGCTCACATCACCTGAGCTACGGGCAGGCAGCTTCCAAACCAGTGCCAGCCACCAATGAAGATGTAAAAACAAGGCTGCTTTGTGAATTAAAGCACTCTTGTCAGGAGAGGCTTGCCAAACGACTTGGAACAACTCCCCTTCATGCCAACTCCCCTTCTGCACCCATCTGAAAGGAAACTGTTCTCATTCATGCTGGTATAATGTGATTTATGTGTGGGCCAGGCTGCACCAGCACAGCTTATTCTGACCCTCCTTCTTGAGTCCAACTTTTGAGATAATGTCTAACTTTTTAGATGTTGTAAGTCACCTAATGCATACTATATTTTAAAATAAATCTGAATCTTTATTGCAATTATTTTTGAAACACTCCATGGCAATGTTTATCTGTCCCTGAAGCAGTGTCAGAGGAGACGCTGTGGTAGGTTCAGCAGGAACAAAAGACAGTCCTGCTGCTGGCTGAATCTGCTCCCTGCAATTTCTGCTGGCTGCTATTTGTCAGACAACAATAACAAGCCAAGATTTTTGAAGCAAAATGTGCTGGTATTTGAATGAGTAATATCCAAGTATTCATTCAGGGGAGGGCACATTCTTTGCGTTCGTATAATATTTCACAAATCCTCCAAAGTGCAGCAGCACACAAGGATGTGGTTTGTTTCTCTTTCAAACAGTCATCTGCAAGCAATTTCATTCAGTTAAATATCAGAATTAAATTTTAGCCATAGTAGTGCTTCTGTGCAAAGGAAATGATGTTTTAAATAGGCATGCAGATGTGGTCCTGAAGACTGGGGCTTAAAACAGTAAATAACTGAAGGGGAGAGGCATTTACTCCTGAATTACTATTTCCAACTCCAGAATGAAAGTTCTAGATATAACATAACTAAAACCACTTTGGAAACAGAACCAAACTGTGATGTAATAAGTTTTGTTACTCCCAGAGAAAAGATGACCAAATAAGAAATACTGTTTCAAATTTAAAATATTTTATTTTTTTAATTCCTACTATTTTCTCTGTTTAGATGAGCCCAAATAATGCTGTGATAATAAAAATATTCTGTGCTACCCCATGTCTGAGACAGACATGTGCTATTGTTGAGCCAATAGCACTCAACAGGCACAGCAGAAAGGCTTCCTAAATTTGGGTTAGTTCAGATCTGATGCAGCTATCCAGGACTTCCCAGAAAAAATCTGGGTTCTTTATCAAAATCCCCCACTGCTAGGTGTCCCTCTGAATGGGGCAAGCTCAAGCCAAGCTGTCTGGAACCTGCAGGACTGGCTCTGACTACCAGGGACAGTTTCCTACTTTCCAGCACAATTTTTGCATGCAGTCACATCCACCTTAGGTTGCCTGTCTCAGAGACAAATACTTTACTTTTTTTCTCTTTTAAATCTCTTCTAGATGAGCATAAAATAATCCCCGTTCCCCATGAAGAATCAGTGAGTGGCCAACAAGTGTGGATGTAACCACTTCCCACATGGAAACACTCAGAGAATTTAAGTGCAGAAATGTCCAGAGAAAGACAAATGCCTCCCAGAACCAGCCCTCAACCCAACAAACAGTTTGTCAAGACTGACAAACACAGACCCAAGATTTTAGAGAATGAGGTTCAAGTCAGGCCAAAAGCTCAATCAAGCCTGTCTTTTCCAGCTCTCAGTCAAGTCATTGGTGCCCAGAGTTAAAATCTGGTTTGGGTGGAGGGCTTCTGTACTCTCTTTGTGCTTCTGCAATAGCTACTTTGGGGTGGGGAAAGACTTCAAAAATTTCATTTCACTGTTTTGCTGGGAGTATTCTTTCTTTTGTCCTAATACAGAATGGTAATGTTTTGGTATGTCAGAAAAAAAACATTAACAAAAGCACAAGATCATTCCCTCTTCATTCCAGTCCTGTGTCTGGCTTGAGGAAGAGGAGGTCTGCTTGTCATGGGGGAATGTCTCTGAAGGAAAACAGCTTCTGGGACAAGGTCTGCGTGTCCCATAGCAGGACTGTGCTAACAGGCAGGATTCAGCTTGATTTCACCTGGAAAATGGAAAGCACTGTGTAGCTCTTAAATATTTTATTATTGAAAAGGGATCATTTCCAACCGAGAGCTTTGTTTACAGCTTGGCAGAGGGAATGGAAAATATCACATGTTGATATTTGCATTTATCACCTCTGAGCACTGGGAATGGGTAACCCCATGCACAGAGACTAAACAGTGGCAGCAGCCAACAGGCAGCCAAGCACCCCCTCAAATTCAAGCCAGTATCTTTCCAAACCCATTCAATTCACTAAATTTAAATGCACCGATACCTTTAAATCAGGAACAAACTCTCCAGTGTTCTGGGAGTGAAACAGCACTAAACTATGTGGTAATGCCAGGGAAAGAAATACCTCCCTCTCTATAATAAGCCCACAGGAGACCACAGCCCCTTACACAACTATTTGCTACTGAGGGATTATTGCTGAATTATTTCTGAAAAAGAGTCTAATAAAATTTGAGTAAAACCAGAACCATTCCCACTGTTGTTATCAAAAGACTTGTCTGTACCTGCATAATAAACTCTTTTACAGGGAAAGAAAATGAGAGCATTAAAATCTACTCTGATGAATGTCTTCCTAATGAAAGTAAAATATTTATCACTTAGCAATTCTTACTTATGGACACTGAGTAAAATATTTTGGTGGTAGATGCATAATGACCACAGAATTAAAAGGTGTCTTTTCATCACAACATGGAAAATTAAAGAGTTTTTAAAATTAAGGACCAAGCTAAAACAAGCCTTGTGACAATGAACAGCATTTCTGTGCTCCACTAATTCCAAACACTGCTTGACAGATCAAATTAGTGTATGCTAGGGGCTAAATATGAATGGTTTTGGGCCTTTTAAAAAATTATTTCTGTTAAAGCACCATGTGAATTAGCCCTATTCTATTTTGCTAAAACAGGCATGTGAGTGCCCTAATTGCAGGTAATTTAAAAGTCCAGGGACAAAAATGTCATTTAATTCTGTGGTATAGTGACAACTTCATAACCTGGAGCCTTCTGAGCTTACCACCAGGAGGATGGAGAGAAAAAATAAACGAACAAAAAATCAGTAAAAGAAAGGCTTAAGCCTATTTCCCAAGAGACAAGTGCAGGCAGACAGAGAACAAGCGGCATGTCCAATGTCACATGTACCACAGAATCATGGAATATCCTGACTGGGAGGGACCCCCAAGGGTCATCCTGTCCCACTCCTGGCCCTGCACAGACACCCCAACAATCCCAGCCTGGGCATCCCTGGAGCTCCTGGAGCTCTGGCAGCCTCGGGGCCGTGCCCATTCCCTGGGGAGCCTGGGCAGTGCCAGCACCCTCTGGGGGAAGAACCTTGTCCTCATGTTCAGTATGGTTACTGGGAAAGAGCCAGGAACTGAATTTAAGTGTTGATCCACTCTTAACTCTCCTGTTTTCAGGTCCATAACCATTTCTCACCTTCCTTTATGTCTCAGGTTGCAGGGTGAAGCTGGGGGTGTGTTCTATCCCCATCTGTCAGAGCTGGGGCAGTTCTCTGCTGTTCATGGGGCAGTTTTCTTCATCTCTCCCACAGCCAATCCTCCCTCCAGGAGATCTCTGCTGTCCATGGCCACTGAGTGTCCCTGCAGGGCTGATCAAATTCCAGCATCCCATGGGGAGATGCTGTGCCCAGGGCAGGAGCCAAGCATTCCTACCTGGATCCAATCTGAGCCTGGAACAGCACAGCAGCCTTTGCCCACTGCATTGCCAGAGGAGCAGCTTTCTCCTGCCCTGCATTCCCAGAGGAAGAGCAGGCCCATCTCCAGCAGCCCTGGAGCTGCAGAGGAAAACTCCCCCCTTGTGCAGGATCCCTGCTCCAGCAGAAGCACAGCTGGCACTGCAGGAGGGCTGAGCCCCCATGGGATGGGACTGTGCCACCACCCTGACCCACAGGGGGACAGGGCCTGTTCTGACTCTGGCAGTGGTTTGTTTTCTTTTTTTTTGTACTATTGCATTTGTATTTTTAATTTTCCTAATAAAGAACTGTTATTCCTGTTCCCATATCTTTGCCTGAGAGCCCCTTAATTTCAGAATTATAAAAAATCAGAGGGAGGGGGTTTACATTTTCCATTTCAAGGGAGGCTCCTGCCTTCCTTAGCAGACACCTGGCTTTTCAAACCCAGACACTTGAACTCCCAGCAGTGCTGAGCTCCAGGTCCTTGTGCAGTCAGTGCCAGCCTGGGCTCCTGCACCCCGGGGTTCACCCCAGCCCCCTGGGGCTCCCTGCTGAAGGTGCTGTGAGCCACCACAGCTCCAGGATCAGTCTGCTGAGCACCCACAGGTCCCCCAGCCCCGAGCCCAGCCCTGGGTGTGCCAGGGCCCTTCCCAGGGTGGGGATCCCTGGCAGAGGCTGGGCCCTGGTGCAGGGGTGGCTGCTCACTGGGAGCTGCTGCAGCTCACAGCTCAGTGCAGTTCTGCTGCTCTGCTCTTGTACTGACAACACTTGCACTCAGAGGCTCACAGCACTTCCTGGGAGTTAAAAATGGATTTTACAGTGTTTCATTAAAAATAAATAACCTACTTAAGGGGGATAAAAAAACCAGTATTACCAAAGGTAAACACACCAGGAGTCTCAACTAATGTTGACACAGCACAAAACACATATCAAATATTTGTCAATGAACTTTTTAATGCAATTTACAGGAACTTTTGTCTGTGTTTTTTTAATATTTTGACACTGTCATAATTTATTCCTTTCCCAAAGCAGGCTCTGCTTTTAGCTGACAACTACCTTTTTTTAATTTAAACCACACTAATAATGTAGTAAATTTCCAAAAATATTTCTGAAAGCATGTTATCCCTGGCATTTAACCACCAGCTTGTCATACAGCTGAGCCCTCTAACCTTGGCACTGCAAGAGTAGACTTTAAGTAACCACTAGCTTTAAAGAGGAGGGGGGGAAAGGGCAGATTTTTGGATGACAGATAGATGGCATTTTTACAGTGACAAAGATTTATGATATTTAAATTGCTCAGCCAAACTACTCCAGTGTAATGACTGAAGTTCAGATGGGTATCCTGTATTTAAATGCACAGATACACTGCAGGGCAGCTACTTCTGGATGGTTTTGATGGGCTAATTTGCAATAAAAAGTAAGAATTTAAGGAAGAACCTTAAGGAGTCAATTGGCTGGTGTGATGTTTAAAATCCAACTGGAATTTCAATGCCCTGCCAGCTCCACTGATGTGTTAGCTGGCTCTGGATATGGGGCTATGTCTTAATGCACCAAACACCTTAAATGTCCAAATGAAATGCTCCAGCCATAGCAGAGATCTCTGCACGAGAACAAGTTCAGCTGAGTTCCTGAGGGAAGGAAAAAAAGCCCTGCAAAGAGAATGGAGTTGTCTGTAACAGCTGACAGAAGTTCAGATGCAGCTAGTCAAGTGCAGCCAGTTATGATTCAGTTGTATAATAGCATTTGCACTGACAGACAAGACAATCTTTCTTACAACTGTCTGTAGCTTTTTGGCTTGAAGAATCTTGATGTTCTTATAAATTGCAACTTCCCATCACATTCAAAATGTCTATATATTTTTACAGGACACAAGGCATTTGTATGGCATCTGTTACAAAATATATATTCCTACTGCCTAGAAAATGCATTTCAAGTCTTCATACATTAAGTCTGATTTATTCAAGCTCATGGAAAAACTATTTTGAGCAATCTGTCTGGAATACAGGATGCATGAAGAACTGGGGTGCCACAGACTGGCTTCTGATTCTCTGCCCCTCGGCACCAGCACAGAGAAAAGTTACTTTGACCTGAAACTAATGTAAATTGAAAGTGCTGCAACCTGAGTTACTCCAAGAATGCAATTCTTATCCCATTTACCTGACATCATTAATCTGTGCAGCACTGATCATCAGTCAGTTATCTCAGTTCACTGCAGTTGCCAGAGAGCATCCCTATTTATGGAGACGTTACTCTTTTCAGCACAGAGGTTGAGTTTTTGCTCAGATCATCTAGAGATACTATTTGCAGATAATCTCCAACTGACAGAGGCTGTTCCAGGGCTGGCAGAGAGCACTAACACTCCCAGGAACACGTGCTCCTTATCCAAGGGTTTTCCATGGCATTTCCTGACCACCCTGCACTGCTGCCAGCACCACACGCTGAGGAAAATATCCCAGAATTCAGGGATTGCAACAGAGCTACCAAAGCCCAAAGATACACCCCCTCAGAGAGGTTTTGTGGTTTGCTGTTTCACAATTCCCATGAGTTCCACTGACAACCTGCTGTGCCACAGAGCCCAGGCTGGAGGAGCAGGGGATGGAGCACAAATCTGCACTGGGAGGCAAAATTAGACTGAGAAACCTGAGAATGACACAGACACAGGAAAGAACAGTCACAAAAGCACAGCACTGCACTGTGCCAATCTCCCTCTCCTGAGCACCCTCATCATCTGCAGAGCCCTGGAGATGGCACAGGGCACCACCAGACAACTGCTTGTACCTCTCATTGTGCCCCTTGCCCAGATGCTTGTAGATCCATTGCAAATATCCAAGAGTCATGGATAAGGTCTTTTGCATTTCTGTTTAAAGATTTCATACCTACTTATAAATTGTCTTCATTAGTACCATCATTATTATTATTAATATACGGACACTCATAGCTTCACATTTTCCCAGAGTCACAGAATATCCTGAGTTGGAAGGGAATCACAAGGATCAGTCCAGTTCTTAAGTCAATGGTTCACAGAGGGATCAAACTCACACCCTTGGTGTTATTGGCACCATGGTTTTGTTTCCTTTAATCTCTTTGCATCCTACTGTGATTCCTCCTTCCAGAGCACCAAGAAACATCTGTCTGCAAAAAAAATACTCAGGTTGTAGGACAGAGCAAGCAGGTCCCTGCCATGGGACCACTCCTGCCCCACACACCTTAATTCACAGAATCACAGCATTTATGAGGTTGAAAAAGACCTTTGGGATCATCAAGTCCAACCTATGACCCAACACCACCTTAGCAACCAGACCATGGCACTGAGTGCCACATCCAGTCCTTTTACAACACCTCCAGGGACAGCCTCCCTATGCAGCCCCTTCCAATGCCCAATCACTGCTTTTGTGAAGATTTTTTTTCCTAATGTCCAGCCTGAACTTCCCCTGGTGCAGCTTAAGGCTGGGTGCTCTCATCCTGTCGCTGCTCCCTGGGAGCAGAGCCTGACCCCCCTGGCTGCACCCTCCTGTCAGGGAGTTGTAGAGAGTGATGAGATCTCTCCCGAGCCTCCTCCTCTCCAGGATAAACACCCCCAGCTCCCTCAGCTGCTCCTCAGGACCTGTGCTCCAGACCCCTCCCCAGCCTTGGTGCCCTTCTCTGGATGCACTCGGGTGCTCAGCCCAGCACACAGCCCCTGAGGCACGGGCAGTGTCCCTCCTTCCCCAGCACAGCAGCAGGGAAAGGCAGGCAGCTCCTTCCATTCTCAGGAGGAGAGAAGCAGCGTCACCGTGTCAGGGAGTGGCACAGTGGCTGTGCAGGGGGACAGGAGCTGGTGACCACTCCAGGGGGCAGCTGCAGGGTGAGCACAAGGCAGAGCTGGAGCAGCACAGTGACCCGAACACTCCATCCGTGTCAGCCACAGCACACACAGGCAGGAGTTGCTCTGTGGATTCTGAACACTCCATCCCTGTCAGCCACAGCACACACGGGCAGGAGTTGCTCTGTGGATTCCGAACACCCCATCCGTGTCACCCACAGCACACACAGGCAGGAATTGCTCTGTGGATTCCTGCTGGCAGCAGAAAGCTCCAAGCAGGAACACTCCTGCCACTCAGATCCCTCTGCAGCTGGAGCAGACTCTGCCAGGCAGGGAGCACATGGCCCCTTGCGTGTCACTGTCCCAGGGATCTCTTTTCATCCAGAAACCGAAGCTCAGGCTTTCCTCCTCTGAAACCACAGCCCACACTCATTTGGTTTTTTAATAGAAAACACCAGTCTGTGGAAGTATGAAATACAGACATTTTAATTCACCCTTATCAATTTGTGGCACAGCTCATAAAGTGTGTCTGGAGAGCATCAGCAAGTCAGCCAAACCACGTGGGAGCTTGAACAGGGACAAGAACCCACTCTGGGATACCTTGCTGAGACAATGTGTTTTACAGGAGGAAATGCAACGTGCCTCACGTTATCAATAACATTTAACTGAGACTGCTATCGGACAAAAGACTTCTGTAAACATCTGTCTTGATTTGGAACTTGGAGCAAACAATTACCTGCTTCCAAGAGACTTCAGTATAACAATATTCTCTTTACATTGTGGTGGAGTAAAAGCTGGGAATAGTATCAGCTCTCAGGACGTGCAGTGACAAGTCTCAGTGAAGAATGAGCCCCAGCCCCACGCCTGCAAAGCAGTTTGAGGTTTGATGATGCAGAGCCAAGGGGGGAAGTGCAAAGAAAACAAGGCTTTGCTGTGAGGGTTGTTCTGCCCCCTGCCCTGTGCAGGACTTCAGCCATCAACTTCAGCAGGGAAACCAAGACAGCCCCTGCCAGAGGCTGCTTCAGAAATATCTGCCCCTTTCAAACTCAGCTGCTGTTTATTAATATATCATTTTTCATATCTGGATTTTTGATTTCAGGAGGTATCAACAACAAGCACATATGTATTCTTAAAAGTCACTGTTCAACATGACACAAACACGTGCCTGAATGTGTTACTGGTTCTGTCTTGACTGATTTCTGACTGACAGCAATAAATTTACTCTTTAAATAGAAATTTAACAATAACAATAATAAACCACAGCATGGATTTAAGTGGTCACTAAATCAAATATTCAGGGCAGACATTGTCAGGCAATATCCCCTTCCAACAACTTATGTTTGGGAGTTGACAAAAGCCTTAGTCATAGTAATATAGCAGAGTTTATTTTCCAAATCAGACCTCAAATGTGTAACCTTGCATGAAATCACCCTCAGAAACCAATAAGGTACTTCTGTGACAGACCACAAGACATAATAAATGAAATATTAATAATCAGCCTTCAAGGAACCGTATCTATGTCATCCAGTGCAGTTACTTCTCCTTTAAAATATAATAAAACTGCATAGATTTGTGATGTTATCCTTGGATTGCACACACTTCCCAGGGCACAGACTGTGAGAGTAGAATGTTCACCTGCAGGAAGGTGCCCAGCACAGTTCCTTCCTGGAGCCTTTAAACAGAGAGGGTGACCCAGCTGCTCCCATTGAAGCAAAGCTGTGCATGGAGCATTTCCTCCAGCTGCCTGCCCACACTGGGAACACTGCTTGAACTCCACAGCAAAGCCGTGGTGAGATTCCCTCCTTTGCCAAAGGATAATTTTTGTTAACACCAACACCTCCAGAAGGATGGAGCTGCTTCCTGCTCAGTGCCATGTGTTGTCACGCCAGGGAACGTGGGTGCAGCTGAGAGCTGGGAAAAGAATTCAGAAAACAGAGAGAACACAGCTTCTATGTTGCATTTTAATTGCAATATTTGGCAAAACTCATGTCATTTGGGGTCTGGAGACATGAATTGTTGCACAGCTGCAGTGAGAGACAGAAGAAACAATCATCATGTTACAGTATGGAAACATTTTATGAGATAAGAGCACAGCCAAACCTTCCTTTCACCAAATACAGAAACCAGAAGTTTTTAATAGAATTCTAAGCACTTCTTTGGGTAACTCAGATAAGTTTCAAGCCCCAGACCACATTTACATGTTTATCTAGAGATAAGTAGAGCACTGAAAGATGAGATTAATTTTTCATCCTGAAACATGAAACTTTCCTCAGAATTCCTTCAGAGGAAAATGGAGCAGAAGGATGGAGCAGAGAGGGTGACTGTGACTCTACAAGAGCCTTCTGGTAGACAACAGCTTATGAAAAGCCTCAAAGCCATGACAAGAGGCTTCTCTGGGGTCTGACCTTTCCTTTGACTCCTCCAGTTACAAGCAGAGATGTTGGTAAAACCATCACTCCTTTAAACTATATCCCAACCTGCTGTGGCTCCAAACACTTGGATCCTCTCACTACCTCTAAAGAAAACTAAAAGGAGTAATTAACTTGGCTGGACACATCCAAGACCCAGATCTATCAGCCCGAGTCCATTCCAGACAGTCCTAACCCTGAACAAACCTCCGTCAGGCTGGCACAGGGCACGGCTGGTGCAAACACAGACCCAGCCCAGGGCAAGTGCCCACCACTGAAATCACTATTTAGCTCAGCTCTGAGGGTCTGTGCAGCATATCCAAGGATCAAATGCTGCTGACAACCAAAAAAAGAGATTGTCACCCAAGTGAAACCACACACAACCACTGTTGTTTTGGAGGATGCACCCAGAGCAATGCTGGAATATGGGACTGACACACTGCAGTGAATTGAATCTCCTTGCTGCTTTCCCTGCCACCCCAGCCACATGCAACAGGATCAAAAAGGATGCGTAGCAGAACAGAGGGGATCTTGAACAATTCTGATGCTCTAAAATATGCGAGAGGGAGAGGGAGCAAGAGAACAAACATTTAATTTCCTTGTAAAACAGATGACTGCATTGTAATTTACTAGCAGCTGCTGGCAACAAACACCATCCTCTCATATTCCTATTAGCCAAGCTACAGCTGATTTATTAAAGGCTCAGATACATCAAAACAAATGACTGTAACATCATTTATATTACTATTTACAGCTTCTTAATAGGGTTACACGAAGGGGCAATGCAGCACAAACTGGAATCTGGTTACAAGTCTGTCAGCAGCAGAGCATCTCTCTGTTGTTCTTCTCTCTCTAGCACTGAGCTCCCGTGTATCATTTCCAACAATTACCTGTGTTCCTGGGAGGCTCAGGTGTGCAGGAAATTGCTGGTGGCAAAGCAAGCAAGTCTTCCCAAACTGCACAAATACTCAGTGGACTGCTGCTAGTCAATATAATGCTGATTTTTTAAAAACCCCACAACAACAAACCAAAACACAAGAAAAACCCAAACCAAGCCTCTGCCCAGCTGTGAGACTCGATCAAATATTGTAGCCCAGTAAGAAATCAATGTTATCACTCCTCTGCAGAGCACAATGCATCCAGAGCTGCTCCTGGAGCCACAGGCAGCACATTTACAGACAGGCTGTGTCAAACACAGCCAGGGATCAATATCCTGCCTGGGACTGAGCTGAGCCAGTTTTTCAGAGCTGTCTTTCCTGGACTGCCTGAGGTGTCCCCAAAGACAGAAATTCCTCAAATTTTGCTCATGACAGGCAGGGAATGATGTGCCCATTACAGAGCAGCAGCAGTTCCAGGGCCTGCAGGGATGCCATGGGCACAGCGATGCCAACCCAGCTCTCTCATGGGATCACAGAATGTTAAAGGGTCAGAATGGACCTTAAAGATCCTCTGATGCCAACCCCCCAATGCCCTGGGCAGGGACATTTCCCACTAGAGCAGGCTGCTCAAAGCCTTATCCAACCTAGCTTTGAACCCTGCCAGGGCTGGGACATCCACAGCCTCCCTGGGAAACCTGTGCCAGACTCTCACCACCTCATGGGGAAGAATTTCTTCCTAACATCTGACCTAGATTTCCCCTCTTTCACTTGGTACCCATTCCCCCTTGTGCTGTCACTCCAGTTCCTGATGCAAAGTCCCTCTCTGGCTTCCCTGTAGCTGTTCAGGCCCTGGAGGTGCTCTGAGGTTTCCACACAACCTTCTCTCCTCCAGGCTGAGCAGCCCCAACTCTCAGCCTGTCTCCATAAGGAGGTGCTCCAGTCCTCCCACGGACTTCATGGCCCCCTCTGGACTTGCTCCAACAGTTCCACGTGTTTCCCATTTTGGGGACACCAGAACTGTGCCCAGGACTCCAGGTGGGGCCTGACAAGAGCAGAGCAGGGGGGAGAATCGACTGCTCCCTCCAGCTGCTGGCCAAGCTCCTTTGGATGCAGCCCAGGACTCGTTGGTTTCTGGGCTGGGATCACTCACTGTGGGCTCAGGGGGAGTTTTCCATCACCCATCAGCCCAAGCCCTTCTCCCAGGGCTGCTCTCCACCACCTCTCTGTCCAGCCTGTGGGTGTGGCTGGGATTGTCCCAGGACCCTGCACTTGGCTTTGTTGAACTCCATGAAGTTCACACAGTCCCACCTCTCCAGCTTGTCCAGGTCCCTCTGCATCCATCCCTTCCCTCCAGTGTGTGACTGCACCACACAGCTCAGTGTCATCAGCAAATCTGCTGAAGGTGCCCTTGATCCCACTGTCCTTGTCACCAGCAAAGCAGTTGGACTCTCCTCAGATAATGCAGGGTGTGGGCATGAGCAGTTCTCTGCTGGGCAGAAGATAAATTCAGTCTCTTCCAATTGATTAGGAAAACACAGCCTACTGTGTGGGCTTTCAATTTCCTTTTCTCTGTTTTGCGTTAGCATACCTAAGGTTAGTGGCACAACTTCCACAGCCTGGGAATCTCAACCCTTGACTGATGTCAAAGCCAGAACTACTGGGACTGGAAAATGAATGTGTTGCAGATCAGCCTCAACTAAGGCAGGAGCTGTTTGAGCCACTTCACATCCTGACTGAAGTGATCTACAGGATCCTCCCCACGCAGACAGGTTTCACTCTCAGTCACCCAAATGTTCCCATGCACCCAAATGGGATCTGCAGTGGCTGCTGTGAGGAGAGCACGACTCCAGCTGGGACCAGGGGCTGTGCTGTGACCCCCAGTGAGAGCAGGCTCCCCCAGCCCAGCTGGGACCAGGGGCTGTGCTGTGACCCCCAGTCCCTCACACTTTGAGGGCAGGCTCCTCAAAGCCCAGGCCCTGCTGACACCACACACAGCAGCACTACATCTGCCCAGCCCTGGGAGAAATAACCCAGCATCCTCACAAGCCATGGATTGCTCCATCTACCCAGATAATATTCTGAGCACTGGCAGACTACCTCATCTAAAGACTCGAGCTGACAGGACATACTTAAAAGGATTTTTAAATTAAAAGGGAGCTTTGTATTAGGAACATAAACCCTTTATCAGAGGTGTCGATGAAGGCAAATGGAGGATTCCTTTGCTGTATAAATTACACAAGGAATTCCCAGCCCACCCCATGAATTTTGAACCAATGTGTTCAAGCTTCTGGTTTTCTCTAACCCATAAAAGCTCCAGATAGTCAAATATTATGCTTCTGCTTTTTAAATATTTCCATTTAAATGTAGATTTTGACCTTCTTGCCAATGAAATATTAATAAGAGGATAAAATATATATTACTCTTCTTCTGAGGGAGAGGTCTCTCTAACTCTGTCATGTTCCCCATTGGTTTTTTGAAGAGGATTTCTTCAAACCATGGTGAATTTATTCCTCATTTCTATACTTTTTTAGGCCATGGCAGCTAAAAACAGAAAGGTGATCCCTTTATTTTAATATCCCAGGGGAGAAGGGAGAGGAATTCTTTTTCTCTAGATCAATGAAAAATAAACAAGGACGCCAAAGAAACCCTATCATTTCCAGCAAGAGGCAAAAGGCTAATTTAATTTGAAGTAACTGTGTTCCTAAAGAAGGACACAGTATAAAGATTAACTGAGATCTCCATTTCTTTATATAACTGCAGCCCATTAAATGGGATAGAGGATAAAACTCACAAATTGCCCTGCTTGTCCATCTTTATCTTCATCATTGTTCCAAGACAAATACCCCTCCCCTCACCACAACATTATCTTTCTTGCTCCTCCTTTGTCGTTAAGGAAAGGGAAAACAACCAAATCCATCACTGTGCTGCAGCACAAATGCAGTTCTGTTTGAAGGGGATCAGCTCTGCTCCTGCTGCTTTAAATGAGAGCCAGGCGGGACCCCAAGGATGCTCATCAGTCCTAATTACAGCTGCGTCAGGAGAAATGTTCCATCTCTGCAGAGCAACATCCTCCTTTACAGGCCATGGCAGGGTGCACGATAAAAACACGGGGGATAAATGTTGTTGGTATCCAACACAACAGCCCCGAGCCCCTGCTGCTGTTCTGGGCGCTTTCATCTGAGTCCTGTCAGGTAACACTGCAAAGCCACCACAGACTGGTGGGGAGGGTGACAGAAATCATCTGGTAAGCTATGGAAAGATACATGACAGCTGGAAAATCTGAGGCAGGATGGACTGAGACCTTGGGAACCTGTGAGTGCAGATAAGAAATGCGAGTTGTGATGGAGGAGCCCCTGGCAGGGCTCTCAATCACCACAGAGCGCTGCCCTGTTCCGAGTGATTTCTGGAGAGAGGCATAAAGCAGAGATCAGCAATTTCTCAAACTTTATTTACCAGCTCTTGCTGTTAATTCTCATGCTGGTGCCTCTCTAATCTAACTCGTGGAAAGTATCAATTCTGACTTCTCAAGTATATCTCATAATTTGGCTAAATTACAGCCCTGTGCCATCAGCCCCTGTACTCTCACCACCTCTAGGGCAGGTTATAATTTAGAGGGGGTGGGATTCTGAAAGGCAGCTTGAGACTTAAGCATGAGACTTAAATGCCCAACTTCAGCTGAATTTCAATAAGCACTGGGTACACCTAATTCCCTTAGGCTCTTTTTTAAATCCTAGGACCTTTTTTTTTTCCCTCCCTTTTTTTTTTAAAGATGCTACCAAGGAAAGGTCAACCTAATTTGCCATAGCAGCAAGTGAAGGCAAAAGATCAGCACAGGCTGACAGGCTGTCTGAGAGGTTTCATTATAGAGCTGTTTACAGCATTTATTTCTCCTGTTGTTGCTGCTGTTTTCAGGGTCAAGGAACTGAGATCCCATTTCAGTAGCAGAGATCACTGGTCTGGGAACAAAATACTTGAATTTTACTCATTTTACTCCTCCCTCACAGGCTCGTTGACTCATATGCTGAGATTTTTCTGAATGACCACATGGTTGTTGGAAGCTTACACTAATGCATGTAGAAACTTCAAGCCTAAATTCTAGTACTAACATCACCAATTAGCTTTAATACAACTGGGAATTTCAAGTGGTGTGTAATGCCAGCTTAATTCACAACAGCATATCAAGCAATCAAGCCAAGACAATTCATTTGAAGTTTGTTTTCTTTGGAACATAAAATTGGTTTTGGGAGGGAGGACTGCATTAGTGTATGGTACTTTCTGAAGCAGTCTTTCTTCACACCCTTTAATACTCCACAGTTCAGAGGGAAATGCCCTAAAGATGTGCCCCTTCCCTAATACAAACACTTTAGCATTATTTCCACCATGTATTACCAGTTAATACAGAAAGTACCAATGACTGTATCCAACTGCTGTGAGGGTTCTCCACAGCCTCTATCTCCCTGTGAAGGGCAGGTGCAAGGTCTGCTGTGAGGGAGAGGACACTTCAGGCTTGTCCCCAAGTCAGGAGATGTAGGTGAGCACTCACCTGAGTGCCCATGAAAGGGCACAACAGCCCCTGACAAAGAAGTGCCCTGCAAAAGCTCTTGAGCCACTTCACAATCTCAATTCCAGCACAAGGAATAGAGAAGTGGCTTTGGCTCAATTTCTGACAATCCAAAGAGGACAACAAGAGTCAGAGCAAGCAAAGACAGTGCAACAGCATGGCCAAGAGCCAAGGCTCAGAGATAAAAGACAGTAAAGGAAGACCTTCAGTCACAGCCAAAAGTTCAGCCGACAACAGCATTTCTCTCCCAGCAGCAGGAAAAGAACCTTCACGTCAAGTAAAGCACATCTCCCAACTCTGCCTCAAAAGACTGCTAAAAAGGTCAAGAGATTTTCTATCTCCCAGCTATGTGATGAAAGATGTGCCACAAAGGCATTTGTTTCATATTGCTTTTGTCAGGTGATGGCAATATTCACATGTGATGAATAGATCTGCAGGCAGTGCAGTCACACATTCACATCTCGGTGCCCACACCATCGGGGCAATGCACCAAAGCCAGGCACAGCAGAGCCACCCCTGCTCAGCTGAGAGCTAGGAGGAGATAGGAAAGCTTCTCATCTCGGAAGGAATTTAGGGTGAAAAGTATTCCAGAAGAGCACTGTGAAAGTTATGTGACCATTTATGATGCATCTACATAATATTTTGCATGGAGAACACAAATGGCCTTTTGCTGGCCCCTGCATGGCCAAAATCTCTTGCTGCCACACTCTCACAACCACTAGTTCTTTGTGTTATCAAAGGTAATTTAAAAAAAAGAAGAAAAGGAACAAACCTACTACGAATTACTTGAAATTGTGGTGATTTTTAAACTCCCCTTTTAAAATGCTTCCAGGCTAAATACAAAAACAGCTTCCAAGAAAGTATGCACACCAACCCCCACAGTTAAAAAGCAAAAACCTTTTCATGCCCATCCACAAGCACACACTGCTGTGACATCACCACACTGCCTTAGAGACACTCCGCCCCAGCACAAGATACAAGACAGAAGAGAGACAATAAGCTTTTTCCTCCCACTTTACACTCCTCAACCATAATCCCAGAGAATTCATTTTCAGGTAAGAGTCCTCAGAGGCTCTACTGCCTTTCCATTCTGGATTTCTTTCTCCTCTCAAACAACAAGCAAGAAAAACTCCCAACCCAATTTATCTAAGTGTCTTCAGCAATATCCTTTTCAGATTTTCAAAGAGCCACTGGCAGTAGTTAAGCTGGTGCTGTTTAACTTGGACATCTGTCCACCTAGGCTGGGATGACCAGCTCAGTTTACATCACCGGGTAGCAATCAAATAATAATTACTTTGGGTTACTACAGACTGGAGCTGGATTTGAGTGAATGATTTCAGAGCACTGGAATCCATTACCAATAACCCAAACCAGCTGGGTTCTCGTCTCTGTTACAAAGAAAGCAGCAACAATTCCAAACATTAATTCAGACACTAAGTACTAGGCTGGATCACCAGTCCATGGGAGCAGTGGCATGCATTTTGACATAATTAGCTCAAGATGGAAGTGAGAAGGACATCCTATGGAGAACAGTTCAGAATTTACATTCTGTGCCACATTTAACTCTCTGGAGTTATATGGAAAAGGTTTGTATTCAATAAAAAGCTCCATTTAACATTATTTCCTTTGTAAAGGCAAGCTGGATAATGCTGGTGGAAAGCAGGATTTTGCAAATGCAGGCTGCAGTCTCCCAGCAAAAGGGAAGCCAGCTGAAGAGCAGGAACTGCGTTTCCTGAAACAAGTTAGACTCTGCAACAAATTGGTACATCCAAATAAACAAATCCCTGAATCTCCTCCATTTGCCTCCCTCAAACAAATGGGTCAGTGCTGACTAATTGTATTATAATAGGGGGAGCTTGTAATAGGCTTACAAACCATGTGTTTACAGGCTCCTTACTGCTCGGGGCTGGCTGGGATTGTAAAGAAGCTACAAGAGAAACACTATGGAGTGAAAATCTTATCAGGTATGTTCTGCAACTGAAACCATTCTGCAATTCACACCAAGATGGGGTATGAGAAAGTGGGACTGAAGTGAAGGAAAAGGAATGTTATCTCCTCATCTGGGATCAGAGATCTCTACTTCAAAGCTACATCTTACCAAGGGGACTGATGACAAGAAGAAATTCTCCCAATTACTACAGGAGTCAACCCTCTGAGATCCCACATCCTCTGCAGGGCAAATTTCACTGAAAAAAGGGAAAATGAAAAGGAGCCATTTCTTCACTACACCCTGGAAGGACTGAGGTACCTTATACTATGTGTTTATTTTCCATTTGCTGTAAAAGGGCAGCTTTTTGGAACAATCTGGCAGAATAGCACAAATAGATTCTTAAACACTGTAGGATACAAGAAGCAGCCTATGGGAGGGGATCATGCAGCTGCAGTTAAACTTTGTAGGAGAATTTGTAAAAACAAGATCTTAATTCTTATTTTCTACAGATTTTTATTGTAAAAATCATAACTCTGAGTCTTCTCTCTTCTAAAAGCTACAAGTCTGTTTTATTATGGTTGTATGTCCATTTAGTTCCAAATTACTTTACCAGCAAGAAAAGATGCCACTTTCTGTTCTGTCTGCTTACAATAAATTAGAGATGCTTTTCTCCAAACACACTCATGTTCAAACCCTGAGAGCCATCATTCTTGCTGCGACACGAGGAGCCCACATGCAAGTGTTACAAATACAATCTATCATTTCCTGACTTAGTAGCCTCTGTATGAATTCCACAGTCAAAGCATTAAGAGAAAGGGAACTCAGCTGTATCTCCAAATATGCAGGACAAAGTGCTGCCAGCTTCAGGAAACCAGGTTCCTCCTCCTGCAGCAAGTTGTGAACCTTGCTTACCTTGAGATTATGAAAAAAAGGCACCACAGAAACTATCAAAGTTGCAGCAGAACCACTATTTGGCAGCCCCCCTAATTTGTCTCCAGGGAAAGGAACAGTTCAGAAATATGACAGACCACAGAGAAATCAAGGAATCCTAAAACAGTGGATTGTGACAAAATTTTCTAAAAGACAGTGCAGAATGTGCAGCAAGATGCCATGAAAATTAACCTAAAATCCCAGTTTCATGTCCTTGAGGATCAATTATAGCTTTTGTGCTTAAATGCATTTAATACATCAATGCTGTAGTGAGGCAGGATCCTCTGTGCTGTGGCCAGTTCAACCCCTCTGTTCTGTTAATGGGACAGGTCAGCACAAAACCAACATCGTGAAGGGCAAAGAAAGGCTGAGGATAAATCCCTGCTGACCCTACTGTCACTTAGGTCACACTGAAGGCTGGTATTATGTTTATCCAGCACCATTAACCTCAATTTCTCCTGCACACAACTAAAACCCAGCTGGAGCGAGGCAGCTGAGCTGGAGCCCCTCAGACAAACCCACAGCACTCCCAGCTCAGCCAGAGCCTCTGATACAGACCCAGGGCAGTGCCAGCTCAATCAGAGCCCCTGATACAGACCCAGGGCAGTCCCAGCTCTGTCAGAGCCCTCACACAGACTCAGGGCAGTGCCAGCTTACAGATGGACCCAGGGCACTCCCGGCAGAGCTGCGTGGGGCGTTTGTCCTCCCCAGTAAAGCTGAATAGAGCAGGCCCCGGGCTCAGCACAGCCCTGGGTGCAGTATCTACACATGTCCTGGGAGCATGCCTGGAGAGGCACAGAACTAGGAGAACAAGGCACCTGCACTCTCCTCTCAGATCCACCAGGTCAGAGGCCCTCAGGGAAGCTCTATCCTTACAAATTTTGGCATCTTGGTCCCGCCAGGCAGTGACAGGCAGTGGAGTGCTGCTCATGGGACCAGAGAACTTTCAGAGCTGTGCTGCAGCTGAGAACATTGTGATCCCATGAACTCAGTGTCCTTTATTTTCAAAGGCACGACACCTCCTTGTTTCATTTCCTGCACATCAGCTGCCTTTCCTCTCATGTGCAGGCTTCACCACTAGCCAGTTAAAAGATGAACTGGTGAGCAGCCTCTGCCACCCCAGCTGCCTTCCAGGGATTGCACCTCTGCTCCCCAAGGTTGTCAATCCCCACAGTGCCACCATGACAGGTTTTGCTCTTTTCACAGTTGCTACTGCCACCCTCCATGGCAGCCCCAACCCTGGCAGCAGCATCCCTGGCTGTCCAAACAGATCTGCAGGACTGCACAAAGCTGGGAAGCTTCCCATTTCTGCAGCATAACCAAGACTTTGCCTAAAGTAGCAAGACAGTGTCTTGAAACCTTCCAATTATGCAGCTGGGGAAGCCCTCTCCCTCTGAAATTATCAAATAATAGAGCAAGAGAGAGCATGAGAGAAAGAACAGGGGAGGGGTGGAGCGCAGAGGGAATATCTATGGCCTTCTGCACCCAATTCTGTCACTCTGACATTTCTTTCAAATACAATTATTTAAAGCCTCCTGATGGAAAGCTAAGGAAAGGGACTAATAGAGGCTTGTACGGTACCTCTCCATCAGGCAGTTCAATAAATCCTGGCAGTGCTGTGATTTGTGTTGGGAGAATGAGCTTTTCAAGAGCAGAACTATCACTTTACACCGTCAATAATCTCACTGTCAAAAACTCCCCGAGTAACCTGACCAACACTTCAGAAGCTTAATTTATAGATGTGCCATTTGCCTTCAAGGTATTTTATGCAGCTAAATAATGGGAGTGGATATTATTCCAAACTATTCTGCAGCTTTCACACGTGGAGTTGAAGAACATGCAGGAGGACAAATTTTCTATTAGCATAGGGCTAAATTCTTCTGTGTGACATCTGTTTGATACCATCTACCACTACTGGAGTTGCTTCCAAATTATACTCTGGAAAATAAAAGTAGAATTAAGCTCCAGCACTTCCAGAGGAGGTGAACACCCAATGATTTAAAGGTCATCCCATTCCACCCCCTGCCATGGGCAGGGAAGGGATACCCTCCACTAGACCAGGTGGCTCAAAGGCCTGTCCAACCTCATCTTGGAAACCTCCAGGGATGGGGCAGCCACAGCTGCTCTGAGCAAAAAATGTTGGGGGAAGATCAGAACTAACTAAAAACAGATCCTAAAAGCCTGGATCTCACATCATAATTCTCTAACAGTGAGCTCAACACCTGTACAGAGACACTTAAGGAGCAAAGCAGTGCATGGAAAAATGCCAGAGGTTCTTGGCTTTGCAGTGAACACTTGTACAGGGATTTGCAGGAGGCACCTCTGACCACCACTTCTCCCACCCAGTACACCCATGACCTGCAGTGGGATTGCAGCAGGCCAAAATATCTGCCCAGAATTTCACCACTGGGATACCTGTGGCTACACTGAAGTTGCAAGGACCACGACTGATACATAAATGCATAATCTAGAAAGATCTGGGCTCTAATGCCAATTTTCAGGTTTAGGGACATACCCATAGAATCATTCAGCCAAGCTGGAAAAGCTGGCTCTTTTTTTAACCTGATGGAATAAGGGATGGGCTTTTTACTCTACACCATAACCCACAATGCTATTTAATGCAAAAGGCTGTATTTCATTTATTTCTGGCTCTAAATGCTGATAGGGCAAGGATTAATTCCTTTAATGGGAAAAGTATTTACGCAATTATAACAAAGGATACCAGGGAGAGACCCTGGGCAGGCACCAACCATGACAGTGCCATTGTATCCCATGCACCTGAGAACCCCAGGCTGTTCCAACCAAGAGCAACAACAATTCCCTTGCTCTGGAGCAGGGTAAGCCCTTTACCGAATAAAGCAGCAGCAGCAGTGTGGAAGTCACAGGCATTTGCACACACTTATGGTTCAAATGAGTCAGAGAGAAAAGTCAAGGCAACCTGAACCTCAGTCGAGGGAAAAATTCAGTTCTACACCCAAACTCAGCAGCTTGGACCTCTGCATTTCTGTAGTGATACATTGCATTCCAGACTTCAGACAGCCCCAGCACTCTGCTTGGTCAATACCTACTCAGACTGCTCCCTTTTTTCAATTCACAGCTGAGCCACTCTACAGCGTTTTGCTTTTAATGCTAGGCTCTTGCTCTAACAAAAGACAAGGACTGGACTGCCCTTTTTTGTCTTATTTATTGGTTTGCTTTAAATAACAGCCTTTCCTTGACTAATAAGTCATATGCCAACAGCTCAAGATAATTATCCAAGGTCAGTACATCAACAAGGTCCCCTTTTGTATATTCCTGTGACTCAAAAGCTGGCTATCTGCACTGCCAGCCTCTGACACCCTTCAGACAAGGGTGGCAAAATCACTTAAAAGCAAGTGGATGTCTGCAGTGACCTGTCTTTGTATGGACTGAGGAACCCTCCCACTACCTGCACACACCCAGAGGGCAGAACTGTGTTCACACTCACAAACAAACCCAAATAAGAGCCCAAATATTAAACAAAGTGAGAAGGGTTCTTAAACAACCCCAAAACTCTTTGTCTTGTCAGACCAAACTGAGTTTGACATCTGATACTCTCCCCCATAACTCCCTGTAGCAATGCAGTTCATCAGGGCCTGCCAAGGCCACAGAATAAATTAATCTCAGTTTACCAACCATGCAGGCACATGTAACCTCTCCTGGAAGGAATCAGAGCACCTTAGCTACATAACAGACCCCGTGCCTACTGCTAGCAGTTAATAAAACACAACTCAATTGGTACAATTCCTCCCTCCTGCTCTTTCTTTTAGTAACATAAAACTCAGGGCATTCTCTACACAGTTCTAAGAGCAGCTCAGCAACTGCAGCAGAAAGCACAGCTGCCTTGTCCTTACTACAGTGTATGCAGAGATCAAGATTTAAATTCCCTGTCCCCACCCAGTTCAAACCCATCAAACAGACCAATTCATCCACTCAGTCCCTCCAGCTGAGCAGCTCTGCACTGCTGGCTCCCCTAAGGAAGCCCCTTTGATGGCTGAACTTGGCAGAGCAGGTGCTGCCTTCTAACACCAGGAATAAGCAAGTGCATGGCTCCCTCCTGCCTGGCCACGGAGATACCCCAGAAACAGCTGGGGGTCTTTTTCTCCCTCTTTGATCATGCTGGTGGTAAAAATGAAGATTAGTCTTGGCGATGATCCATCCTGCATAAGACAGAATGATAACCTGGCATTTACTTCCAGATCTCTTCCTCTTTAATAAATAAACTGCTGTAGTTAGGCACCATGTAGCAAGGAAAGCTCTTCCCTAAGCCTCAGTTGCACAAAGATCTCAGTGGGAATATCGACAAGATTGACTTCTTCTCCACGTTTAAACCAAGTGTCAGAAAATATTTATGCAAGCTTTTTTCTACTCCTTCTGTCCTCACTCCTTAATCCTGGTGCAGTTGGAATAGCAACTCATGAAAAGTCTACAAGCAACATGGTCCAGGTGAAATATTTATACTCTACTCAGATTCTGAGATCTCCAGGGCTGGGAAAAGGCTCCTGGAACAGGCAGCTCCCATCTCATTACCCTGTCAGTGCTTTTCCTTGCCTGTGGCACCAGGCACAGTGGGAGCAGGCAGGGAAATACTTGGCTCCCCCTTGCTCCATTCCAGCTTGGGCTCTTTGGTCTCTGCATTGCCATCCATCCCACAGTGAAGGCAGTCTGAGTGATTGTACCAGTGCAGGATGTTGTATGCAATGAAGTTTGAAGTTCAGGGTTTTCCCTCCCTCATACCAGAAACAGGTGCCTAAAGGCAGGGGTTGATTTTGGTTGTTAATTCAAGACCCAAATTCTGCCCCATAAGTCACAGCTGAACCACAAAGGCTGAAGTACAAACCAGTGGCTGTGTCTGCAGGTGTGTAGAGTTTCTCTGGTACACAAGTTACTTAAGTGATGGAAAACCTGCAAATATTTGTAAAGGCTTGAATGTCGTAAGGAAGAAAGCCTCCCTTTCTTCCCTAGGGCAGTTCAGATGAAGGGAACAGGAGGGTTCCCTGGTGTTGAGAGGAAAAAACCTACCACAATGTGTTCTGTACCACAGCCAGGTCATGGCCCCTTCCAGACACATGGTGATGTCTGAACTTCTTATTGCTTTTTGTCTCTTATTGTCTTATTACTTCACTTTCTGTCACTGTTCCCCAGCACATTTCCCATTGCAGTGCATATTGCTGTGCCCTGCTGCAAACAACAGCCATGATCAATACCCTCATATCCAGAAAACAGTCACATACACACAAACACAGATATATTAACTGAGTTTACATGCCATTTGCACACTTCATTTTGTGCAGTGTGATAGATGCTAATAACTCCTGCCATAATATTTTCCCTTTCTGCTGCTGCACCTGCCCATCATTCATTTAAAGTCTCTACTTCCTTCAGGCACATGGACATTGTCTCCCACAATGGGACACCATTCTCATGGGGTCCTTCAGCCAGCAGACTCAAGCTATGAAAGATCCCACAGTATCACCCTGTGGTATTCAGAGACCTTAAACTGGCCACCTTAACGTTGAGGATTTTTGGCAGTAAGGAAACAAGAGCACGTGAGGACACAGAGATGTGTGAGCGTGTTCCTGCAGCAGCAGCATGGCCTGAGTGCTTTCTGTGCTCGCTCTCCCTCACTGCTGTGGGCTCAGCTGCCCCAGGAGGAGCAGCAGGGGAGGGGTAAAGCACCAATGGGTAAAGCACCAGCAGGTAAAACACTCACAGGGGTGAGTGAGGAGCCAGTCACATGTCACTGCACACAGCAAACACTCCAAAGCCCGGCTCCCGGAGGAACGGGAACAGAGGCTCCGAGCCAGCCTCTGCCTGAGCGCTGCCCTCCACACAACACAGCAAATGAAAGGGAACAAAGCCATGAATGACACATGAGACACAGAAACCTCCTGTTCTCCCCTGTGATAACACAGCACAGCAAACCTGCCAAGTGCAGCTTCTCCTAGGGAATGGATCTGAATAAAATAAGACTGTGTAAATCACTACCCCCAAAAAGGAGCTTATGAAAACTATGGACCTTGATCTTCTGAAGAAATCTCAAAAAAATCATAGCAATTTAGTACAAGAATACAATTAGAACATCTTCAAATATGTATTTTATTTTTTAATTAATTCCAAATAATCTTTAATCTCTCTGCTTGAATCCCAGCATATAAAATGGAAAGTACTGTGATCATGACCTTGTTAATGAGCACTTAGAGGAAAATGGGTATTTGAATCCTTTGTTTCCAGTAGAAGTGGATTCAAATGTGTAAATTCAGTTTGGATAGACAGAAGTTCAGCTCAGTACCATATGAAAATATTTTTGTTTTATCTAATTGACTGAAAAGCATGTTTTGGCCCTAGTTCACATGCTTGGTTTGTAATTTAGCTCAGATTCAATGAAGCCTTAAATCCAGAGAGCCAACATCAAGATTTTCACAGCTAACATTTTTCTGAAATTAAATTTAGATTAGTTCTTGAAATGGTTATGTTTAATATTTGATCTTACTTTAAATATAGAATACAACTGTTGTCATCCAAGAACTGACATCAAGGTTAACACTGCTTGGTAACCGGCAAACAGAAACAGGGTGGACCCAAAGTTGCAGACCATTGCTGCTGCTGCTGTATCACAGCTGAAATTTCTTCAAAACTTTCACCCCATGAATAACACTTCTGATGGCCAACTTAGAGAAGGAGTTAGGACTTTGCAAATGAACTTAATCACAAAGCAACACCAAGATGTGTCTTCATTTCCAAACTGCCACCAGCCAGACCAAGAGCCTTTGGACTATAGGGAAAAATGAGATGTGGTTTCTTTTCTTCTCTGAGCTTTTACCTGTGTGAAGGCTTCAGCTGTGGCTGCCAAACTGTGCCAAGCACAGAGAGTGGAGCAGGGATGGGGGGCCTGGAACAGCCCCCATGCCACTGTCCCGTCACCAGCGCAGTGTTTGGTTTGGACTGGTCCTGTGGCTGGAGAAGCCAAAGCTTCTTGCAGGCAATAACAGACTAATCACTTAATACACTGCTCAGAGCAACGACTGGTGTTGTTGTTTGATTCTGGTATTTTTAGGAAGAGGTAATCCTGGATATTTGCATCTCATTTCCCAGAATGCCCTAGGGCTTTTCCAGCAGTTGGAATCTTACAGGATAAACATCTTCCCCTGATTGTAATTGCATTATTAAATATGATTGCTCTCCTCTTCCTTGAATTTTTTTTAAAAGCAGCAACAAAGAACACTGTGAGCAGGCGCCCTGTTGACAGCACGGAGGAGAACTGCACAACAGAGACAGGCAGGAATATTTCACCTTTAACTTCCAGATGCAAAAAAGACTTCTAAGCCAGGAGTCTCACCCCACCACAGTCTTCTAAATAACTGCAACCATAGGAAACCTTCAGCTATCAAAACTGAGGCCACCACAAATAACTATTTCCTTTTCAAAACACGTTGCAATAGCTCTAAGAAATCCTGTCAAAGATCAGGGTTCTGTTACTGTAAATCCTATAGACACAAATAACCATAATCATAGAAAAGTCACACAATGCAACTGCAGTCAGGGAAGGGGGAGGTTATGGAGGAGCCTGACATGCTCCTGGACCCACATGAATGTGCTGCTCAGTTCTAAAATTACACTTTCTTGTGTAACACTTTCTTTAGGTGTAAGAAACTAACAGTTTCTTACACCTAAAACACAGCAATTAACTCAGACTCTCTATGCTCCAGTGACTCGGCTGCCTAAATTCCTTTCCCTCTAGAAAGTTCCACTTCTCTATGATGCCTCACTCCCCCTTTAACAGCCAAGGCTCTCCGTTTGGTGAGAATCACAGGAAACAAGAATGCTGGCTATCTGCTCTCAGCAATAACTCTACTAGACCCACCTTCCTGCGTTAGAACACAAACAAACAAACAAAACAAACAAACAAACTTCCAAAACCAACAAATAAAACCCAAACAAACAAACAAAAGCAAAACCAAAGAATACCAAAAGATAATTAAGTGTGCATGCACGTTGCTTCACTGTAAATCCTACTGATTAGGAAAAAGAAGAATAAATAATGCACATCAATGATAATTGAGAAGTGTGGCAGCCAGTGACGTTCCCCCGACTGAAAAAAGGGAAATAGACTTTCTGTTTGTAAAAAAGGAAATGAGGAAGAGTGAGGAGCTACAGGCAGGTCAGTCTCACCTCTGTGCCAGGCAAGACCATGGAACAGATCCTCCAGGAAACCATGCCAAGGTCTGCACCTGGGCCAGGGCAATCTCAAGCACAAGAACAGGCAGCTGGAGCATGGATGGAGGAGAACGGCTTCAGGGTATTGATGGACAGAAATTCAACATGCCCTGGCCATGTGCTAGCACCCAGAACCCCCCTGTGCCCTGGGCTGATGCCCCAGCATGGGCAGCAGGGGGGTTGAAGTGAGATAAGCTTGAAGGTCCCCCCCAGTCCAAGCCATTCCATGACTTTATCACAAAGAGCAGTTACACAACCATGACAAAATACACAAAATCTGAGTATGAATGTGTTTCTGCCTTACTTGCATATTTTTGCAAATGAAAACAGATTCTGATGAGAAAACATGTGACAGAGTATGAATTTTCATCTCTAAAAGAGGAAAAGCAGTTCCTGCTCTTTATGGGACTGCTGCAGGTACAGTGAAGAGTTTGGTTGATGGATATTCCTAGCCTTAATTTAGGAAAGCCCTACTCCTACACAAGCTGATCTGTTTTGAAACTCCTCACCAATACTGTGCATGCCATGGCTATATTGCTGTTTCACAAATATTTACAGTAACACACACACATATATAGCAAAACATGCACATTCAGACTGTGCTTTATGCAGAATCTCATGCTTAGTTATTTATGTGTCTTTCTATAGAGCATCAAGATAATTCCCTGCAAAACCCCAGCTGGATTGGGGGCAGGAAGAGAACGTGCCACAGCAAACTGCACACTCTAAGTAGCAGTTAAACTGCTTGAGACCACTTTTCTGCTTTCAAGAGCCTCCACTCAAGTGTTTTCACCAGGCTTTCCATGTCTAACAGCCTCATGACATGGGAATCAGTAATGCTTCTTCAGTGTACTTTAAAAAAAAGTTAAACATCTATAAAGCAAGGCCTCCCATACACCAGATGGTCTAACCTCTTGTGTGTCAAACTCCTCCTGCGTCAGGCAGCCCAATTAAAGGGACATTTATAGCAGCATGCCTCTCTCACTGTGCCCTGCCTCCCACTTCAGCCCAAATGTCCCAAAGGGTAATTGCTCAGCACACAATTACAAACACCAGTTTGCCATAGTTCTTTCTCCCCAGTCTCTAATTGGGGCAAGCTATGATGATGGTTAACCTAACTCCTGGGTGTCAATGAAGAAAACTGTTAAAAAGAGAAGACTTTAGAGAAAACATGAAAATCTTCAGCTAACTAGCATAGCTCCAGTTCTCCTGATTAGGTTCATTGCGTTTTAGCCTCTTGAGCTGCAACAAAGGTCTCAGTCATTTCCAAAAGACCAAAAAGCAGACCTGGCAAATAAATAGCAGAAGAAAAAAATCATTGTATTCTAGAGGTGTGCCATCACTGAAGTAGGATGTGCTGCAGTGAAAGAGAGTGCCTTGGACAAGTCTAACCTATCACATCAGCCAGTCCTCACCAAATGCATCAGCAGTCCCATTTCCCAAGACCAGGAGCAGCCACAGCTAGCCTGGGGTGGGAGCAGCAGGACACCAGCAGGTCCCCATGTCTGAGGTAGAGCAGCCAGGGGCAGTGCTGCTGTGAGGGCTGGGGGTGATCACTCACAGCAGAGGACAGGCCAGCAGGAGCTGCTGAGGCTCAGGACAGCAGGGCAGCCCAGAGAGAGGTTTTTGTGCAGCCCTGGCCTGTCCCAGTGATCCCTGAGGAACAAAGGCCATCTCCTCCTCACACACTCCTCCTGAGGCTCTCCACACCACATGGGATGTGTGTGGTCACTCCAGCCACACAGAGCTTTGGGCATGAGGTCAGTGAGACAGAAGGGTTGGTGAGCCCTGTTTCACAGTTTGCTGAATGTCTCCAGTTCTTCTTTCAGCCTACAGAAACTGGTAACTTTTTCCAGCCTACAGGAGCTGTCTGCTCCCCTCCTGTCCCTGCTGAACAGTGAGGAAAGGGTAGTACAGAACTTCAAAGCTCTGCCCAGGAACCTCACAGCACATACAACAGACTTGAACTTAATGTCTTGACACCCTCCTAAGTGAGAACACCCACAGAGCTCAGTTCTGGGTCTGTTTGTGGAGGTGGAGGGTGCCAGCTTTTACACTGTCACAACAGAAGATGGTCAGGCTGCCTTTGAACAGGTCTGAGGTACAAAGCAACATGACTTCTTCCCATCCACCACATGACAGCCCCAAAACAACAGTGCCTGCAAAGAGCCACGGCTTTAATGCCTGAGAAAGGATTGCTGAAAAAGGCAATCAGACACTAACAAAAACATAATCCTCTTCATCCCCAAGTGCGTGTTTCTGAGATGATTTACTGTATTATGATAAAGGGAATCTCACTTGCAGAGACTGCAGGCTGGAAGACAGGGCATTAGACACACGACAGCTCTTTTGATGCTGCTTCACAAGGAAGAGACTCGTTCCTTCCTGCTGCTCAGAGAACATTGGCAGCACAGGCAGGTTCTCCAGACGTGGCCTCGTTCTTCAGGGCTGCTGGATTCAGCAATTTAAAGCAGATAACAAGAAATGGCTGGTTATTTTAAACTGGCTTCAGCCTGTACTCAAGCAAGGAAAATGACTGATGGAAGAGCTTCCTCCTACAACTCTGTAATGTTGCTGGGGGTTAATATTTGCTACTGAGACGGAACCAGTGATACCTTGTGGGTGGAAGGCCAGTAACACCGAGAGACTAGAAAAAACTACACTCCTCATGAAATGAGTTTCATTCCCAGCTCAGCATCAATTTATTCTACTAGGAAAAAAAAATCCTGACTGATCAGTTTAGAGTGGAGTTCTTAACCAAAAAGTTCAATTTATGACCACAGGCTTTACTAGTATCAGTCTGTAGGTTTCCAGGCATGTAAAATTCCAGTTAAATACACAGTGGCAGAATTAGCTGTGAGTTTATCCTTCACTTTGGAAACCCCAGACTCAATTTAAGTGCAGAGTTGTTCTTGCTATTACTATCAAAGAAGAAGCATGCATTTAATGTGTGGAATATGCTAAAAAGGAGTGACAGGTGACTGCTGCCTATCAAAAAGACTAAAGGGAAAGGATAACATTTTTTAATCAGGAGGATTAAAGGCACCACATCACCATGCCAGGTATTAGCTATTTTCTGGCCACTTACAGAGCAGAGCAGCTTATTGTGTGCTTAAAACCTCAGCATCATAGAAAGCTGTTTCAATCAGCCTTACATTCTCCAGTTGAGAGGCTCTCCTAAAAAGCTGTTAAGGGTAAGTTTGAAACAAGGCTTTGAAAATGTGCAGAAGTCAACCCACTTCCACACTCGTCTTGCTCTTTTGACCATGTTGATCAGTGTGATGGGATTTAATACCCCAGCCTTGGGCTTGTGAGAGAACCATAGAGCTGGAACTTAGGTCTGCAGATTCAGTCTCCTCTGAAAGTATTCACCCTGCATGAAGCTTTTAATAATTTCTAAAACCTTCAACTTACACAGGAGGATCAAAAGACAGACAGAAAGAGAATCCAGTCTCCACTACCCTGCCTTCCTTTCCTCTAGACAGATGAGCTCCACCCAACGCATCTTTTATGAGGGAAGCAGGAAAAAGAAGTAGGCTATACTTTAATCAGTGTGGGTGCAGGAAGAACATTTCAGCAGGTGCACTTCCAGCTGCTTTCTCCACTTCCATCTCCCATTCTGAACAGCAGCAGCCTCCCTGAGATCTGCAAAAGCGAGCCATAAACCCCATGAGAAGAAATTTCCCTTGGGAGACCCACCAGCTCCAGCTTCACTCTGAGCCAGAGACACTGCAGGAACAATTCCCTGTGGGACTGAACATTCCTTCCCTGCTGGAAGTGCAGATATACACAAAGGAGTGGGAGGTGGAAGATGGGGGATGAAGCCTAAACTTTTTCATCCTTGAAGGAAGATGCACATTTCTGTGTTTGAAAGAGGCTGTGGGAGAAGGTGGGCAGGACTCTAATTGCATCCAGATTGTTTGTCCTTCCCCACTTCATCTCGCTGGCAGGTCTGACTGTCAGTACCCTCAGCTCTCCAGCCCTGCACCAGCTAATTGTGGTCCTTACATACACACCCCCAGATCTAACTTGACACAATGCTGGATAATTGGCACCTCAAGAGAACAGGGAAAGATGGGCACTGAATGTGAATTACCTCCTGCACCTGCAGCAGGCAGATCTTCTGAGACAGAGGCTGAAGTCACTGGCAGAGAGCTTGCCCTGTGCCCAGGGACACAGTGGCAGGTTTGCAGACAAAATGACGACTTAATTTCCCAGTGCTGCCAGTCTAAAGGTCCTAAACCCAAATATTCCCTGACAGGAAAAAGAAGGCCAAAATGAAAGCTGAGCAGTTGGCTTGGGCAAGAGAAGCAGGAGAGGGGGGAAAAGGGCAGCAGTAGAAATAGGTATTTAATAGTGGAGTTTAGACTGTAAGTGAAAAAAAGAATCACAAAATTCTCATTCTGCTTCCTTGAAGGAGCTCACACTGTGCCTGCGCATTTCTGTTGGCTGTCAAATGGAAAAATATAAGTGGGACATTCAGCTCTTGAATCAATGTTTATTCGATAAGGTCAGTGCCAGAAAACAGGTTTCAGTCTCAAGTGTAGGAAAAGACTGAATAGCTGCATACAAACAACAGCAACACATCTGCACTTTCCCCACCTTCCCATCCTTCCCTGCAGAACCAACCCAGCCCTGCAGAGAGGCTCCAGCAGGAGCTCTGTTACCTCCCAGCTCAGCACAGGGTAGGGAGGGCTCACTGCTCACAACAATGACCACAGCACCCGGGTTTGCACAAGAGAGTGCACAGTTTCTAGTTTACTCAGAAATATTTACTTTAAGTGCAAGATAAATCAGCACAGCCCAGAGCATGACAGCTTTCTGGTGTGTCTTTAGCTTCCACATCCTCACGCTCACATCTGCCTCTGTCACCCCAGGATCCATCTCCCACTCCCTTTTCCCTTCATATCTTTAAAGAAACCAGACCTTTTTTAATCATCAGATGCAGCACATGGCCCATAAGGATGTGAAAACCTTGAAAAGAGCTTAAGATGTGGAGCATGCTTCAGAGAGGAGGCTCAAGGCACCCATTCTCCCTGGGGGATGGCAGTGTGGCACAGAGCTCTCAGAGCATCCACAGAGCCCCCTCAGCAGTACCTGCTGGTGGTGTCTTCTGGTGGTGCTTTAAAATCTTTGCCTCTAGGGCAGGACCAAGCTGTCCTCAGGCTGGGTCATGGGGGCCTAGCTGGGATTAGCCTAACTAAACTGGAGCTCTGACGTTGCAAACAACATGGGAAAGGCTTTGAGGGGGAGAATGTCCTCTGGGTAAGACACAGGGAAGAGCACTGGGGCTTAGCACAGAAAGCAAAGCAAAATACAAGCAGAACAGGAGACACAGCAAATGGAAGAAAAGGAAAAGATCAGAATAGGTGCTGGTCAAACAAGGAGCAAATTCTCCCTTTGAATGTGACAAGACGGCTCTGAATAAATAATAATAACATAGCTACATAAAGGTCATGATCTCTGTGCAAACCTCCCACTGCCATCAGGAAAAAAGTCCATTACAGACTGAGATTTTTCCAGGAGAACTGGATTTTATATCCTGATCTGCAAGCGTGAATTTTATAAACTATGATTGTTTCCTTCAGGATCTGTTTTTGACACTTTATCCACACTGATACTTGTTAATCTTCTGCATTCTCTCTATTGTTATGGAAGATCTCCTATTCTATAATGATGCTGCCAGTTACAGTAACTCCCTGAAAAGAAAAACAAACACTTGCTTTCAAAAAAACAAATAAGATTTTTCTGTTCTATAAGTATAAAAAAATTCAGAGAAAGGCAGAAATAGATGTCCAGTCACTAGTAAAGAGTATTTCAGAGGGCCTATAATCTATTTTCAAAGGCAATTTTCACATTCAAATGTATCAGAAAGTCCATGGAATTTTGATTATTAAGGGCCAGACTCCATAAAGAAAATGTAACCTGGGCACATCTGTGAATGTAAGCAGTGGTCTTCCATTACATATTTGTCACCTATCTATTGAAATCCTTGGAGACTGTTTGAAGCAATGACTTAGAATCCAAGCAAAAGTCCACAAAATCCAGGCTTTAATGCAGGTTGCACTGCACCATCACACAGGAGCTCTTTCCTATTCTTTGTTACTCTGCTGCTTTTTGGGAAAAAGATTTTTCCAAAGCACCTGAATTGGCCCAACAATGAAATCTGCATCTGAAACTCTGGCAAGGGGAAAAACCTCCATGAATGGCAGCACAGTACGTTGTGTTTCTGCTCCACCAGCACTCATATTTCTCATTTAGTGACACTACCTCAAGCTATTATTTGCTTACAAGCAGCACTTCCTGACTTCCAAGAACTCAGCCAAATTCCATAACATATAAGAGCAATTAACTTTGTTGGGAGGAGAATAAGTGTAATGTCAGGTTGCTGTGGTGACAGATGTGGCTCCCACACGTGCCAGAGGCTGATGCTGCCTCTGGTGTGATGAGGCACAGCAGAAAGGGCTGTACTGAGCGTACCAACTGAACACATCCTGAGCTGCACAGCCCATAAATTACACCAGGACCATACACTGGCCTGTGTGTGCTCGGTTGTTTGATTACAATTAATCAAGAGCAAGAAGCCACATGATACAGTTTGTGATAGTTACAAGATGGATGCGCACTGGCCTGTGTGGGCTCGATTGTTTGTTTAATTACAATTAATCAAGAGCAAGAAGCCACATGATACAGTTTGTGATAGTTACAAGATGGATGTTTAAAGAGAAGAAATGGAAGAAGAGACAAGAATCTCTTTGCCTGCATTTAACTTTCTAAACTTTGCTTTTTTTTCTCACTTCTGACAATTAGAAAAGTGTTTCTTCTCCTTATATACATAAAATAAAAATATTTAGTCCTCAATGAGACTTTACAGGCATTTGCCTGTTCCTTAGAGCCCAGGAGGATGCCCAAACTCACACACCACAGCTCAGCAGCTTACAGGGTACCCAAACATGCTCCAGCCACACCAATCAGCTTCCACCAGTCTTACAGAGGCAAAAACTCTCAATCCCTGATTTCTCATTCTTGGGAAGATGTTCCCCACAAAATGAAGCTAAAAAGGTAATAGAAGCTCCTCTCTGCACCTCCCTGCAGCTGTTTGTACACTCTCTCAACTTCGCTGGTAACAGGATAGCAGTGAAGACTGCTTTGGCAAGGAACAGACCCATGAGAAGCCACATCGAGGAAATGGTGCCTAAACCCCCTCAGGTGCACAAAACAGAGTTTTCATACTGTTAAACCATTTCCTTAAGGAGAAACACTAGGGCACAAAGACAAAGACATCAAAAGCCTCTGTCACAAGAAAAGCAACACCTGCTCCACTGTCCCCCCATGCTCAGGTACTTGATGGTGAGGAGGAGGAGGAGGAAGGGGTAAAGAACACCACAGGTTTTCAGACATTCCTCTGACACAATACTCTCATGTGTGTTCACAGCCTAAGCTCCCCAAAAGCTCCAAGGAGTAGGTGAGGGTTCTGGTAACTGCTTTAGAGAGAGAAACAGCACAGTGAGACCAAGTGATCTCCCTGATGTCACCCAGGAAGCCTGTGGTGAAGGAGGGAGCTGAACACATCTGGCTAACATCAGCTCCAGAGGTCAGCACGGGGAAGGTAATGAGATGCCTCCGTGCCAGAAGCTGAGTTTTATAAAGCAAACATCACACAGAAGTTGGAAAAATCACTGCAGTGAATCACACTCACTCTGTATTCAGAGACACGCTCACATTACAACCACAAGCACTTATTTAATTAGAAAAATGATCTAATTGAGATGCATCCAAAATTGCCTCCGATACAACACAAGCAATAACATACGTAGCTAGGAAAATATGTAGGTTATGAAGGTGTCTGGGTTTGTGTGTGTGAGGGAGGGAACAAGGGTAAATTGTCAGACTTGCTCAGCAATAACGCTGAATACATTTATTAAACAAATCAAATTTTACAAGGCACTGAAGTGATAACACTGTAGCAGTGGGAAGTGCAAGCAGCAATAAATATCTGTAAACACAGAGGTCACAGGCCCAGGTGCTTATGAGCATGGGAAGGGTGGCTTAGTGTAAGCAGGATGCTTCAATGCCTGAGCAGTGAGCTCTCTTTTCTTGGAGAAGGGGTGAAACAAGACAGGATGGATTATTATTTAATTTATTGCAATAAATCAGGAGTCAAAGCAATTCAAAGGAATTTGTATCTTATCACTATGTAAAGAAAAATCAAACCTCTATCATTTCAGATCTAAATACAATTACAGGAACAAAATAGCTTTATGTTTAAACCATCTAACTGAGCCTGACAGATGGATACTGTTTATATCCATTTGTATTTATTGAACATAGTAAAAGACTGCAGCTGTTCTGTCAACACCTAGCTGCTTCCAGAGTGTTTGGAGCTATATATAAATGTAACAGAATTTTATGGATAAATATATTCCATGGAATAAACATGGTGAAGATACTGTGTTATAACATGTATTTACATTAACAACCATAATACCTTGAACTGCTTCCTATTGATCTTTAAGCACTTCACCAAAGTGTGGATAAAGACACAGAATTAAAGCCTGGAGATTAAGTGCTGCCCAAGGATGTCACAAGAGCTCGGTGTGAGCGATGGGATTAAACCAGGCCTGTGGCTGCAGGCTCTGTCCCCAGTGCTTGCCCTGCACAGCACCCAGGGCAGCTCAGTGAGCACCCAAAACTCCTGCCTGCTTTAATCTCACACTCTGGGGCACCCAAAGCCCGGCCCTGCTTCCACCACCAACCCTGGCAGCTCATTCCTGCCTTAGGAATGCCGGGCAGAGCCTCAGGCTGACAGTGCTCTGGCCCACACCAGATCTGCCCCACCAGCCAGAGGATCAGAAAGAACCCTGTAATTAGCAGAGATAAAATCCCACGCCTCATCAGCGAGGTTTTGCATATGCATGAACCACTGCTCCTCATGTAAATCACACATGCTGCAAGCCATGGGGATGAACCCTCTCAGCCTTGCAGCTTTTCCTGGGGTGTCCCCTGCTCCCAGCCCTGGGACACGCTGGACTTTGTCTGCCCTCTGTGCAGGGGCAGAAATAACTGCACCAGTGCACGTGGATGAGCTTCAGGTACCCTTTTCTTTTAAATTTCACCAATAATTGTGGAGCACACTCCATAGCAGTTAGTGTTCACAGAACTGGATAACAACAGAAAGGGAAGGGGGTGACACTGGTTGGAAAAAAAGAGGAAGTTTTGAACTGAAGGTTGCATAGGGCTGGGAGGTGAAACAATCTGAGGATAAGACTTTTGTGGGAGTCCTCCGGAGGCAGCTATTTTAGGTTGCTGAGGCTCCTACAAAGCATTTCAGTGCAGGAAATGGAGCATTTTTTCTGCTATGGATTGCTTCCTCACCTTCATAGTCCCTACACCCCAGGCTGTCAAAGTGCTGTGTAACCTACTTTAATGCTTTTCTGAAAACACAAACAAATTTTATGGAGCTCTCTGGACAGGAGGAATGGAAAGTTTTTACTGGGAGCGAAGAGCTGTTAATCTGGCAATGAGAAAGATGCTGGAACACACTAGAAAACAGATCAGAAATTAAATATGACTTATCTGGAAGAAAGCACATGGGTAGAAATGGGGAGGAGTAGTATGTGGGGGGAATTCAACTTCCTTTCTGCCTGAATTGCTAAACTATCAGTCATTTCCAAGCAGTGAAATCACAGTGCTCATTTTAAAATCATCAGCAACTGATCTGATAGCCAAATTCTTTTCTAACAGAAAGGCATATCCTCATCTTCACCCTGTGCCTGTGGAAGGGGCAGCATAGGAAGAGAAAAATGGAAGGGGAAGGAGAGCTGGCCTGCTACTCCCATATGGCCAACACAGGAACTGAGTGCAGGCTCCCTGATTCCCAGACAAGAGCCACATCCCCAGAGCACCACTCAGGTTTTTCATCTGGAAACGTGCATGTGTGCACACAGCCACACAGCAGGAGCAGCAGCATCACAGCTCTCCTGCCCTGCCATCCAGGCCTGAACTCTGAAATGAGAGCCATCATCTGCACAAGTGAGAGGGCACAGTGCCAGTGCAGCTCTCCCGAGAGGAGCCGTGTCCTGCACGTTTCCAGAGCCGGGCACCAGGGGCTGCCAAGGATCATTAGCCCAGCTCTTCCCAGCCTGTGGCTGCCCTTTCATAATTACCCCGTAGGAACCCAAAGCTGCTACACCAGCATCTTAAACACAAAAACCATCCTCTGTTGCCATTCTTCCCCACAAACATTTTTATACCAGACAGCAGCTTCTACTTAGGCAGCAAACAGAGCAGAAAATACTGCTTGAAAAGCGTTTGAAGTGGAGATGGCACCGTAAGAGCAGATGCCCACCCCTCCCTCCAGGTATGGGATGGGATGGGGATGGGATTGTGCTCTGGAGCTCTTCCAAAACACCCTGAACCTCCTCATAAAGGCTGGGCACTGGGCTCGTATCTGTTGTGAGAGGAGGGTGTTTAGGCACTATTTCTCCTGAAGCCAGCACTCAGCAGGTGACAGCTTGCTCCCAGAGCTGGAGCAGAGCAGGGTCAGAGCACAGCCCGTGCCCCGGGGGGAGCTGGGCTCACCCTCCCCAGGGCAGCAGAGCTCACTCACCTGCACAGGGGCAGGGCACCAGTGCCTGTGTGAGCACAGCCCTCATGCCAGCACAGGGGTTTGGGACACAGCAGAGGCACAGCGAGTCTTAGAGCACCTTTGGAAAATAATTTGGAACAAAACAAATCAACAAAGACCCTTGAAGCTGTTTGTTTCTGCTCAAAGTTCTGCAAATAACAAACAAGGTGTCTGCACAGAGGTTCCAGCCAACAGCTGCCATTAACATACATAAATCTTCCGTTCAAAGGAAGCCTCCAGCAGTCAGTTTTTCTATCTTAATTTGATTCTTTTGACTTTTCCATCCTGTCTGTTTTCATCTTTCCTCATTAAAAGGATTTTTAAGAAGAGATTTTTTTTTTAAAAAAAGCCAAACATGGCTAATTATTTTAATGAGCTACCAAAAAAAAAATATAGTTGCTTTCTACTCTGAATATAAGCAAATGTCAACATTGCATGGGGAGCAGAGGCAGCACAGCATCTTATTACTATACCATCAGCTCCTATATTTGATTAATGAAGACTCACAGGACTAATTTTACGCTGCTTCATTAAAAGCCTGGGGCAATTAGCATAAAGGTTAGACTGCTACATTATTAAAATGTTATTTTTTTAAACAAAATAATTTGCTTCTTTTCCTTTCCCTTTGAAAAAAAAAAGCACACACTAGATAGACAAAAGGAGTTACTGTCTTTTTCAACTTCTTATGTAGGGAAACATGAATTGCTAAATCTCATCAAGGATTTTAGCAAAACAGCAAAGCAGCTGCCCAGTCTCTACAAAAGGGTAAAGGCAGTGCTCTCCTGTAAAGCAACACACAAAGGGAACAAACAGCCTTTCTGCTCAGAGCTCAGGGTGGTGATAAACTTAAAATTCAGCCAGCACCTAGAGGGAGGGGGGAAATCGCTCATTCCACACAGCACATCCATATCTCACACAACTAAACCTGTCGTGCAAACCTCTCCAAATGATGATCAAAGGTAACAGCGCATATATGCACCACGGCAAGAGCTGAAGTGTACATCATAAAAAGGCATAGGCATCTCCTATTCTTTGAGCCTTTATTGAGAGAACAGAGGAAGAGCTGCTTCTCAACTTGCAGGTGAGCAAATCTCTAAAAGCACATAACACTGGCAGCCTTGCTGTGCTGTTGATTCAGCATCCTGCTGGACAACACAACAGAGCAAGGGTCAAACCACTTCACCATCTCCCTGCTCCGTTCTTCCTCTCCTTCCTCAGCTTACCAGCTCCCTGAAAACCATCTTCCTCCCAGGCCTCCGCCTCCTCCTCTGCTACAGCCCCAGGAATGGAATAAAAACATAAAAAAGCAGCAGCAGCCCTAAGGAACAGACTTGATGAAAAAGAAAAGCTAACTGCCAGACAAGGCTTCAGTCTGCTGCGGAGCTGCTTGGCACGTGGGAGGACTTGCCAAGACGTGCACAAGGCACTGCTCTGCCTCGCAGCGCCTGCTGGCACGCCAAGGGTTAAAGCAATCTAAGCCAGGCCTGCCGGAGAAGCACTACAGCAGGAAGAAAGAGTTACAAATGATTTTTCTTGGCAAAAGCAGCTCATTGGAATAGTAGAAGGATTGTGCTTACTCCTCGTATATAAATGCCAAAATGAGGCTTGCTGACACTTTCCTGGCACGCCCCAGCCCTTCCAGCGGCCCGGCACTCCAACCAAACTTTTGGAGGGACAGAAGGACACACAAGGTGTTTCTCCCCCAGCCCACCAAGCCCTCCTCTCAAGTGGCACCATCCAGCCCTTATGGAAAGCACCCATCCACCAGCACCACATGGAGTCAGCTCAGCTCTCCCTTTCCACAGCAATGCCTGATTTTTGTGGCCAGTGTGTGGGGATGGGTTCTGTGAAGCCACCAGCACACAAGAATTCAGGGGTGTTCTGCTAGGGAGAGGGGCATCCATGAAACCTAATTTCATACAAGATCAAGTCTCCTGAAACATCAGAATTTTGCAACTTGCTTAACCAGCAGCCAGGCTTTCCCCTTACCCTGTTCTCCAGCCCCTAAGTCATCCTGGCTGAGAGCTGGCAGGGAGTTTAAGGACACCCTTTTCCTGGCCCTCTGTCCCAGGGTACACGGCCCAGCAATTCACAGGCCTCGAGAGCCGGAAGCTACATCCAGATCATCACATTTAATAGACACTAATCTTCCTAAGGGTCTAATCCCCTTGTACTACTTCTTTACACTCACACTTCTGACTTCTGCAGAAGTTTTACATGAGTTTTGTAATTTCATTTTGCCCTGCTAGAAGAACAAACAAGGGAAAAGAAGAAAATAAAAAAACGCTGATCAGTTCCAATTCTATCAGACTTGCACAAACTGATATGATTCAATTATTGCAGTTTCATCATATGAAAAAGTGGCTCCACAGCCAGTGCAGAGGTTCATGGCAGGGCTTTAAGAAGATGAAGGTCAAATGGCTATTTTGGGAGTAATTAGCTTGTTCAAAGGCACATATGATGCAAGCTTGGCTTTTGCCTGCAGGCTGCTCTCATGCCTTGAACAAGGATGGCTGAAGTGTCTTTGCAGCTGAGGAAAGAAGGTGATTCCCTCCTGTGCCAGAGGAACTTCCCTTTCCTCACCGAGGCTCAGTGCTCCATCACTGGTTCATCACCTCCTGCCACCTCTCTCAACATGGAGCTGCTCTCTGACACATTCATATTCAGCAGCATCCAATTTCTAGCATTTTGCTCCCCTTTTTAATTTCTCCTGTTTCCCTTGCAGAGATGAATTTCCTTTTTTGTTCCTGACAACCTACAGCCCAAACCAACCCCTTTCTCTCTTGCTCTCCAACAGTAATGACAATATATGCACAGAACTTCTCCAGATACCACTGGGGACACTCGGATGACTATTCTTAAAAAGGCAACTGAGAGGAACAACTTCTTGCCAGTGGATTTATATCAGGTTCCTCAACTCCACGGGCAAAAATACACATTGGCAAACTGGAAAGGAGGAATCAGTTCTCTGAGAGCATCTGCTCCAGTCCTGCACCACAAGTAGCAGCTCTCTCATGGTTAGTGTGGTTCTTCTAAGGCCCCCCAATGCTAAAGATTAAATCCCCAAACCTCCACATCTCTTCAGGAAAATAAAATGGGCTAAAATCCATGAGACAAAACTGTAACTAATTTTAGCAATAAAACCAGAAAATCTTTACCGGTTTAACTTTTTTTTTCACCAGACTTTGATTGATTTCTGCACCACAATTATTAGGAGCAACTCCTATTAGTTGTGACTTTTTTTTCACATTCACTTCAGAAATCCATGCTGCCTGCAGCAATGCCCACTCAGACTGGAAGGGTTTATCATGAAAGATCACCTCACATACTCATCCCCCAGCAAGTCTCCTTAGTGTGATCCAGTACACTAGGACTGCACAAGGAGGAAATGTTTGCAAGGCAGTCAACTTTTTCTGTAAATATATACATCCAGCACGAGGCTTCTGGGACTGTCAGATTGCTTTACAAAGAAAGACACATTTTCTCTGGTTACAGTCTGGGGAGGAGGACAGCCACATTCTCAAAATATCAGGAGGCAAGATACTGTGCTGCAAGTGGGAACTCAGCTTGGACCTGCTATCTCCAGGATCAGAATCATATTAGCAGGAGCTAGGGAGGGAAAAAAATAAAGATCTAAAGAAGGTTCACTGTGCTGCTCTTGCTGGAAAAAGAAATTCAATCCTACAACCTGGGTTGTTAGGAGAAGATGGTATGATGCAAAACAGAGAAATCTACTAGAAAAAATATTAGCACTGATGGAAACTTCATCCCCATCACTGAAGAACCCCCTAAACTGCCCTGATCTCACAGGGCCCTTTTTCTAACTCCATTCCTGGGCCTAGAAGCTCAGCAATCAGTCTTGTAAATTTTCAATTTTCAAATCCAGGCAGGAGGTTTGTTTTTCTTGAGCAATGTGCCAATGCTATTTTGTGCTGTACAGCTTCCAGTATTTTCTTAAGTGCCTTGAGAGGCTTGGCATGAAGGGCACTGTGGAAATGGAGCTTTAACTGATTGCTTCCAACTTCTGCCTTGTAACCTCCCTTCAAAATGAGGGATTTCAGCAGCAAGAGACACTCTTTTGCTGTGCCTGCTACAGCACACACCAACAGCAAACATGTTTCAGCAGTGCCATGGGCAATGTCCCTTCCCAGCAGGGTGGTGACAACATCTCCATCCACCAAGCACCACGAATGGAGTTCAGAACAGAACCCTCACCCTTCTCTGTGCCCACATTACAAGGCACACTGGATGTTTCTCTCTCAGCCAGCCCCAAGGACTGGCTGACAACATCCCTCCCCATACAGAAACCATGTACAACCATGTGGGGAAGAACTTTGCCAGCTACCAGAGAGGTCAGCCTCAATCACAGCTTCACATTCACTAATAAATGAACAGAGCAGAGCCCACTGAAACGAGCCCAGCTAATTGGAGGTGTTGGGGGATGAGTAATTCATGACTACCACGGCCAGGCGAGCTCCCTCTCTGCTGGCAGACCCGTGTGCACTATCCCCAGCTGCCATCCTGACCTGCAGGTCAGATCCACAGCACCACTGGGAGCAAGGAGCAGGGATAAAGGGAAAACAGTATAATGCTTTTCCCCATTAACACTTGACTTTGGGCAAAGAGCATCACACTGTTCTTTGTCCAGCATCTTTAAAGATTTTTGAAAGAATATCCTAATTAATCTGTGGAGGAATTCAGGCAAGATTGCTTTAACCATTTTTATCTTAAAAATGCATTGTTGTCAAGCATTTTCCTTGTTCCTATTTCACAATGTTCGCATGTGTTTGAGGCTATTATAGAGGAGCATAAAGCATCAATAAACCCCAATATTATGCAACGGCATTAAAACACATCATATTTTGGGGCTCCACGGTATTATTATTTAATGACAGCAATTATCCTGCTTTTCATCCAGAAGGACACTCCAAAATAACAATTCTCCCACAATAGAAGAGCAGCTGCCTGTGAGATGGGACAAAGCAAAAACCTTTGCAGTGACTTATCAGGGGAGAAAAGGAAATGACAACTCCTCTCCATAGAAAGACACTACTGAAATTCAGCTAAGTGGGATGAATCCAGAATTCACTGGAGAGAGCATCTGAGGATTTTTGCTTATTAAAGTTTTGCTGCTGATCCACAGACATAAAGCTAATAGTCACAGTAGTAATATTAATAATAAAAATCATCATCACAACAGGCCTTCTGGGCATACTTGTCTTGTCACTTCTTATGTAAACTGATCACATCTCAGTGATAGCCCTGGTCACTTCCAGAGCAACTTCCACCCAATTCTGTCAATACATCCTACAACCATTAACAAATCATGCTGTGTTTTGAATGCTAAGATAACAAATGTTATTGTTCTTTCATGTCATAATTTAAAGACTGTTGGGCAGTATGAGAATTTCGATCAATTCTTCACTGCTTAAAAAAATACCAAAACCAACCACAAAGAAGAAACAAGGGAAAAAAGTCAGAGTTATGCAAGGCTGATTCTTGGTGCTGCAGCTAAGAAACCAATCAGGTCTGATTTAGGAGAAAATCCAAAGCAGCAATAGATACTTGTGCTAAAACAGAGCTCAGACACTTCCCAGAAGGGACACGAGCTGTGCAGCACATGCAGAGCTGAGGAGGGGGTGGCTGAGGGACGTGGGCTCAGTCACACACAGAGTCACCCACGAGAGCAGCCCAGAGCAAGTGTATTGCCCTCTGCGTGGTGGAGGAACTAAAAAACCTGTCAAGAAACAGCACTTTTCCCACACATAAATATACCACTGTCAAGAAAGGGGAGGCCTCCTCCCTGCTTCTCTCCTTTTGCTTATTTTCCATTAGTCACAACACAAATCAAACTGCCAGGCTGCCAGGGCCTACAAACAAGTCAGCAGTCCTGCTCCTCCGGGCAGCACCAGCCCAAGGAGAGCTCTGGGATGGTGTCCCCACTTTGGGGCAGCCCCATGAGCTGCTGTCCCTCCCTGCCCTGCCAGCCAGGGGCCCTGAACTGGGGACAGCACCCAAACTCAGAGAAGTGGCTCAAACACCACCAACACAGCTGCTGGCTCGGGGTCACAACCAGCATCACCCAGCCCAACCAACCCACCTGCTTCGTACTGCACAACCAAAATATGCAAACCCCTCAATCATCAGGCACTTGAAAAATTGTGGGTTGACATTACGTACTTGGTTTGCTACAAAATCAAAAGCATCAAGCAATGCAGAAATTAACATTTTACTTGTCCAGATTGGGGTATTGCTTTAGACATGGTGCTGCACTGCTATTTGCTCTAGGATTTATTTAACAGCTAGAAGTTGGCCTTCAAAGAAGAGCTTGAATCTTCCCTTTGAGAAAACAACTGAAGTTATATCTCAGTACTATATTTCCATGAATCCAGAAGAGGAGGAGGGTTCAGTTTCATAAGAAATAAAATCAAGATACTAAACTTCCAAGTATTTGGGCTTTTTACTCTCATCTTCTGCAGGAATTAATTTTATCACATAAACAGGCATAGATCTCTCACTTCCTATTAACTCCTAAGGAGAAAGAGCTAATCTTGAAACTACTGCTGAAGAGAGTCACCTTAAGACAATTTTTCATCTCTGTGTATAAGGAGCAGACACTGTACTAAGCCATGTGGTGCTTAATGCATTTCATAAATGAATTGGTTCCTAAACTAACTTATATTCAGAGGAATTTGTAGAAGTTGGCAAAAGGAAAGCAGGGAAATCTTGTCTATCTGTATGGAGCTGCCTGGAGTTTGCATGTGGGCCCTTTAACAGTTTAGCTGCTCTGTTAATACCAGAATCCAAGTTTCCCCAAATCCTACCCATAGACATCTTTCTTCACAACTACCTAGCACACATTTAGTTAAATCTGGTGGCAGCAAGTCTCCTACCAAAGACAGACAGGCTCAGTATCAAGCAAACAAGTAATCTCAAGAAGTCCATATGCATTTAGATTTACAAACACCCAATTTGGGATGCAGGCTCCTATTTTATATTTTACCAAAGAGAAACTTAGAACTATATTGATGATGGTGTATCAGTCATCTAACCAATAAAGCTGCTCTCTCTAACAGGTATTTTTCTTAACAGTGGATTTGCTCATTTAGTTTTGAATTTGAGTTTTCAAACAAGGGAATTGTTTCATTAGCCATTGAAAAAATCCCACACATGGAGGGATCCCAAATTTTCCACACACATCTGTTCTCAAACATTCCCTCACTTGAAAGAGAAAGGAGAGGAAACTAAGGCAATGCTTTCTGTACAGCCCTTCTCCCTCATATCAGTGCTTCAGTTTACTGCTACACCAATTGCCACATAATTTATTTAACTTCAGAACTGGTGTGCAAATAAGCTTTTGGATGCCAGCCACAGAGGAGTTTCCAACACAGAAACTATGCAGTCTTTTCCTTTATTAAATACCCTCAAATCAATGTCACCAGCGGTGATACCCAGGCATGCATGGGATTGGGGTCAGGAAAGGATTTCTTATATTCTGCTCACTTTTTGCTTAACACTTTCAGCTTTGCACACTGCACTTTTTGAGGTTTTACTTTGTTACTGACAAAATAATATCATTAAATGCTAACAAATCAAATCCTTATGAAAACATGTACTTCTCCTGCTGGTTTTCTCGCCACCTCAAACTGACTTCTGTACACAAAACCACCTCAATGCAAATTTACTGAAAGAGTTTTAGACTTTTTCTAAATGGATGAGATTTATGCAAGCCCAATTCAAACCATTCATGCAGGGCTGACTCTGGAAATTCATTCAGACTCACCTCACCTGGGTACTCTGCATGGCTGGAAGCCAAGCAGTGTTCAGAGGAGGCATTGCAGCTTTGGTGGAGACAGCACTGGACTCCTGCTCTTGGCTTCCTGTAGCCAGGCCAGTGAACTGAAATGCCATTTCAGTCTACCTGTCCCCAAAATGTACAACATCAGCTCCCAATCCTGTCCCTCTGTGCAGCACCATGAGACTTACACGTGACAGTGACACAGGAAAGAGGAGAATTACTAAAGAACAGTTAGAACACACTACACTTGAATAGATTTTTTAAAATTTGAAAACAGTTTCTTTTTTCCCTAGATCTGACATTTGGGAGAATGAAAGCTGGTTCCCATTCATAGCCACAGCAAGACCTGCAGCAGCTTAAGTAAGATTTTATAGACAGGGTAAAGCTACACTGATGCAATAGAATTGATTGAGAAAATTATTTCATTAAAATGGTGAAGTTGAATTCATGTAGGAAATATTATTTTGATTTAGGAATATCAATTTAGCATAAATCAGCAATAAAACCATTTAAGATTGAGGTATATCACTGTGGTTTTCTTGTCTAGGGGAGGAGTATAAAAGAGCACAATTGAAAATATCATTAGGAAGAAATAGAAGCATAAGAACTCACGAGAACAAAAGCTATGAAATCTAGAAATTACTTTCAATTAGTAACTGCTAAAACAGAAACACATCTGCCTAGTGTATCCATTTGTGAACCATTCCAGTCTGCTGGAAAGCACATGGCTGAGGCAGGACAGTAAAGCAAGAGATCAGGTATATTAAACTAGATTAAATAATGCTTTTATCCCAACAACACTATCTTACCCAGGCAAACCAGTTCCTCTCTCTGAGCTGCCTGCTCTGGCACCATATTTCTGGTCAAGATGCTTTTTCTCCAAGGAGGAAAGTTGCACATCAGACTTAAGTGGAATCAGGCCCAGTTCCACAAGAGGAGGTTTTTAGGGAACCTTTCTTTCCTCCATTCTTATGGGAACTCTCCGAGAAATTAAAATTCAGTTCTGTTGAGCAAAAGGAACACGAATGAAGACGGGTAGATGAATGAACAGATGAGCTTGTCCAGCTACAGAACTACCAAAGGCTGTGAGATCTACAAAAACCAGAGCTCTTGCTACACAGCAGGAGAGGAAGCAGGTTGGAACTGGAAGCACTTGTCATGGCAGCTGTCCCCTTAAATCATTACAGAGAGACAGTCCTGTGCTCCAATATGAGTAAAGAAACTACATCTCTCAAAGCCCAGAAGATTCAATGAGCAGGGAAGGCTAGAGAAAGCCTTGATTTCCATTTGGTTCTCCCTGGGAAGGTTTTAGAAGCCTTGACAAAATGTCTAAATCAGCTTCATTTGGCCACAGACTTTTCTTCTTCTGTAGCCCCTGCATGTGTGTAGAGCCTATGGACATGGTGAGAGTGTGTACAGCTATATCATGAGCTCCACAGACAAGAATTTTATTTGGCTACAGAAAGCTGAATGTTTCTAAGAAAGCCATTTTCCTTCTTACACTGGTCTCCAAGAGATTCACCCATCAAAACAAATAAGCTGTTGAATTGAGTGGGGCTACAGCCTGTACTAACACTAAGAGCACTCCTGTAATAGCTCAAGTCCCTTTCTGCTATCTTTCATCTGCTTTAGCTCAGTGTTGCTGGTGTATGAAATTTAAAGAGCTCTGAAAAAGATGTTAACGAGCCCTAAAGAGGAGAGTGCTCTTGCGATAGTCATTCCCAGGAACACCTGTGAACTATTGAGTTTAATTAGCCTACAGCTGGCACCGAGTGTGTGTGGAAAGACAGGGGATTTATTATCGGATTGCCAGGCCTTAGATTCGCTCTTCCAGCACATTTTTTTCCTGTTTGTTTGTTTTGTGATAAAGGACACACAGAGAGTGAGGGCAATTTAACTAACAGGGGATTCCCTCCTTGGAAAGGGTGCCAGACACGGCAGCACTTGGATGCTGGAAGTGCCTCGGAGTGGGAAGAGCCTGGCAGGGTGAGCTGCTGGCAAGCTCTACACCCCAGCCCTGTTATTTACCATGTGGCACAATTTACTCCCAAACCCATACCTTACAACTACAGAACAGCTAAGGGCCTGAATTTTCATTTCAGTAGCGCATTACACTTCTTTTTGTCACTCCTCAGGACTCCACTTAACTCTACGGGCATCCTAAAACAAACCTAAGAGGTGGGAACAGCCTCTGCTGCCACTTTATTCTGCCATCTACAACACCCAGTGACTTTCAACACAGGTAGCTGTTTCAGCACCAATTATGTCACAGAATCACACACAGCTGCGTGTATTTTCATCAGCAACTGTGAATTACAGTTGTTCATCCTCAAATGTCTCCAACCCACCTGCCTGAAATCATGGCTGCACTCCCATGTGACATCAGTTTTCTCCTCTGCCCTGGGCAGTTTGAAGAGAGGATTTTCTCTTCCGCCCTTTTATTTACCAGGCAGAGTTTGAATTCTCTCTTCTGCCCTCTTATTTACCAGGCAGAGTTTGAGGAGAGAAATGAAAAGAGGCCAAGCAGAGTGGTAACTCAGTCCCCCTAAACTCTACCCACAGCAGGCAGTGCCCAGTCCCCAGGGCAGCCAAGTGCCAGCTTCACTGCAGCGGCTCCGAGGCTGGGTTGGAAGCTCCTGTCATTCTCACAGAAAGAAGTGGAGGCTTTTGTCTTTTAATGACTATTCTCCTACCTTGTGCTGAATTCAAAATACCTCAACAGAAACAATGCCCTACTTAAACCACAATGTACAAAATAATTATCAGCCTGACATCATCTTTACTGACAGCAGCTCGTCTCCACTGCTGGAGATGCTTCCCAACTGATCGGACTTCATCCTGCCATCACCTTGACACTGCCAAGTCAGTCCTGCTGACATTTCTTCTAGCTGACATCGGAAAGCCTTCAGTAAATCTGTACTGACATCTTAAATTCTCTTTTCTTCCCCCCATACTTTCCTCCTGTCATGTCATCTCCATAAAATTGCCCTGCCCTTGTTTCACTTCATTTTGACATCCTATTGTTACCTCCACAGATCCTCTTTAGCGCAGCGCTTCTGTCACAAAGGCACATCTCCAAAGGCCTGACACGGGAGCACCTGGAGACTGGGTCTCATTAAAATGAATTAAATGCCTGTGTTATCACTTCCACCCCTTCCCAGCAAGTTACTCCTGAAACCACAGCCTCACCCTGCAGTGCTATAAAGCACTTGAAGAGAGAATAACCTGCACAGCCTGACTCCTGTGACAGCCAGGCTTGATCCTGATCCAGTCTCTAATCCTGATCCAGTCTCTAATCCTGGAGAGAGCAGGGGCCAATCAACAAACTGCCCAGAACCTCTCCAGTGCCAAAGTTTAGTGACAACTCAAAACCTTCGTGCAATCTAAGTCTGGAAAACACAACAAATGAGCCACCACAGGGAGCCCCGAATTCAGGCCAGGCACGGCCCCACACCCAGCACCAGGGCTGGTGGGTGATGCAAACACAAACACAATTCCCAACCCTTGGTACCACTTGTACCAACATCCCTCCGTCCCTGGGAAGCAGCTCAGACCCTTCCCAAACCTTCAGCCCCGGGATGTGACCCAGAACCTTCCCAAACCCAAGGCAGCAGCACTGCCCCCACAAGGCGCGGCTCACAGCACCTTCATTACCTGTGTGCACTCATTAGCAGGTTCATCAGCCTCATTAGCAGGCTCATCAGCCTCATTACAGGGCTGTCCCCTCGTTAGTGAGGAAGCCCCAAACATGGCCCCACTATGGCTGCAGAGGACCTCAGGGACACATGGCCAGGGACCCATTCAATACTGGATATAATTAACAGGTTTTAAAATCCCCTTCAGGAGGGAACCTCAGGCCTTGTGTTCACTCCCTTTGACAGCAACGAGATGGATTTGTGCCTGCTGGGGTGGGGAAAGCAGGGGAATAGATGTGGGAAACCACAAGGCAGCTAAAACCTTTAAATGCTTTTGTGGTGTCTAACAGATTTTGTGCTTATATACTATATACACAGAATTTAGAAGTACTTTATACACATGGATTATTTCCTAAAATTCAGTTGTATATTTTGAGATGCAAATAGATACCTGTTCTAGCAGTGTAATTAAGCTGTCCATGCTATTAAAAAGGAAATTGTTTTATTTGCATAATTCCATGCAGCTTTTTCTTTATGGATAGACCCTGAAATACAACATTTTCCTGACACCAGATTTTTTTCTTTGCTTATTGATCCGTATTTCTCCAAGATATAAAAATCACTTACAACCCAGGAAAGCCACAAGGGCCAGACCAAAAGCCTGCAAGTTCAAACACTGATGTGGATTTCATACACGCCAAAACCCAGACCAACGAAATGAAATCTATGTACTCCTAACACTAAAATGAGAAAAAAATCCCTCCAGATATTTCCTGAATTCCAAATCTGCAGTATACAGTTCCATCAGACCAAAAAAAAAAAAAAAAAAAAAAAAAAAAAAAATCCAGGCACGGGAAAAAAAATATAAAAAGCTTGTGCTCTCAAGTTTCAGACCAAAAAAAAAAAAAAAAAAAAAAAAAAAGAATCCAGGCTAGGAGAAAAACATATGAAAAAACACCCTAACTGATGAGCAATGCATGTGGACATTTTATGTCAGAGATCCCTATTAATCAACTTCTGCTACATGTGTTTCATGTATCTAATATGCAAAAACTACCTCTGCAAAGAGGTAAACTCCAAAACTGCCTCTGCAAGAAATGCCTCATGTCTGCATTGTCTTGTAATAATCCCCCTAACCTATTCCTTCCTCCTTCCCCGTGCCTGCTCCCACCTACACCCAGAGTCGGCTCAGGTGTGACAGAGGTGTCATTAAAATCCCACAGAGTTTAAACTCAGGCTTTAAAACGGGTGTCATTAAAATGCCACTGCACCCTGCCCACACGGACACGCTGTTACCATCATGTGTGACAGGGATCACGCCACACATCAATGCCAAGAAATCCTCCAGGCTGCACAGCACACACAGCTGAAAACTGCAGCAGTTAAAAGAATAAAGATTGTGCCAGAAAAGCATTAACAGAGGCTGTAGGTTTGGGTGGGACAATGACCCCACAGTGTTTGGTGTTGTCCCAGCCCCAGGAGCCTGTGCAGGTGTCACTCAGGGCTCTGTGTGTCTGTGCAGGTGTCACTGAGGGCTCTGTGTGTCTGTCCCAGCTGTGCAGGTGTCACTCAGGGCTCTGTGTGTCTGTCCCAGCTGTGCAGGTGTCACTGAGGGCCCTCCCTCTGTGCCTGACCCCGGTGTGTGGCTGCAGGGCCCCGTGGGGATCCCAGGTGCCCACACATCGCTGCACACCCAATAACTGAGCAACCCTCAGATGCAAACACGTTAGGGATGGCATTACTACACATTTTTTGATCAACAATCCATCAGCAGAACACTTTGCTGCTGCTGTTAACTCTCCACTGTGGTTCAAAAACAAATGCTTGAGGACATGTACTACTGCTCTCCTACTGCGTGTACAAGCTACACCACTGTATCCTGCACAGAATCTGACTGGCAGCAATTACAGTGAATATTGAAGAGATGGAACAGGGTTTGTGATGCATTTTCCTGGCTTTTGTGAAACATTTGTTCACCAGATTTGCTAACTCTCAAAATGCAAGCCTACACGAGAGGTCTGCTAATCCAGGGAATTAACAAGGTACTGCTCCAACAGATTGCAAGACAAGAGTGCTCTGTTTCATACAAATGGGCTTTAGACAAGCCAGCAGTACACCCCGTGAAGAGCTCACCCATTTTACCTAAGATCTAGAAATATATCAGGTGATCAAATACAAAACAGAAAAGACTTATGCTTGCAACCTTCTGAAACAAAGGTTCTAGGGTTGGAATTGTTTTCCTCCCTCTCTTCTGAGCTCTGGTAGTCTTCAAAGACACAACCTTACAGCACAAGAAAATAAGATTTAAGCACATCTGAAATAATAGAGCCCAGTTGCTATCATATTGTGATTATCAGCACTGCTGCCAACAACCCACACTGGAGCCAGAGTCTCTTCAAACACCATAAATTCCAAGCTGCCTTAAAGAACACGCACACACCTTCATCTATCTCTGAAACCCTGCAAGGTCAGGGAAGGCTCCTGCTTTGCTGCATACCCAAAACAAAAACTGCTCAGTGCAAATAAATAAATAAATAAGGAATAGAGTAGCGATATACTCAATTTTTCTGAATAATTCAAGTCCCATTCTTAATTGTGACAGGAATGCAGCAGAGGATGCTGGCCAGGAGATGCTGAGACAACGCAGTGGTGGGGACAGAGGGTTGATGATCTAAAGGAACCTGTCCAAGGTGGGGTCTAATTGGGGGATGGTTCCCTTCCACCAGAGCTGTTTGGGGTTTGGATGCTAACAACAGCATTTCTATTCCATACAAAGCATCACTGCTACATTTTTTATGTCCTTTAGCAGATGGATTAATACAATACATATTTCCATAGTATGTCCTTCCTTGTAAAATCCAAAAATACAGGGCCAAATGCCCAGCAGCTTTGCACACTTCCACGTGGCATGGCTTGCACACATGCACATTTGTGCACATGCACAGACACGTCAGGAATTTATTTCCAAATGCAACCACATGGGCAACTTAAATACTTAAAGAGAGGTATCCATTTTTATCACAGAAAAAAAATACAAATCAATTAACAGCAAAAGGCCTTTTCCCACAGTAGAGAACACAGCACTGTAGGAAAATCTATAATCCCAACACTGCAATTCCAGCACTGACCATCCAGTCACATTGAAAGCTTGACACAGCAACCGAGCCAGAGAAGGAGCCCATGAGCCCATTTGTGACACAGCATTAAGACACAAATCTTTGAATGGACACTTCACCAAACAGTGCACCAGAAATTATTAAAAAAAGAAAAGTAAAAAAAAGGGAAAAGACAGGAAGAATCCCTACAATCATGAAAATCTGATATAACAGTACATAATTCCATCCTCAGTCAACACCTAAAACTGGAAGGCAACCTTGAAACCCCTTCAACATATGAAACAATAAGGATGCACAGTAAGGAAATCTTCCAAAAAACCCATATCTGCTTTCCCCAGAAATTCTTCCTGCACAAATCCTGTGATCCTGTGCCTAATCCTGCTGTTGACAAGGACATTGGATTGCTGTGAGTGGCTGGCTTGTCCTGCAGCTCCAGCCTGATGGCAGCAGTCCCTTGGGCAGTGAGCAGAGCAGCTGCTCCTGGTCCAGCTGCATGGCAGGGCTGGGGCTGCAGACACCCACATCCAAGCACTCCTTTAGCTTTGTCTCCAGGGCTCATTATCATTAATTATGACTCACAAACCAGAAAGAAGCCATGCAAACTGAATTCACAGAGCTCCCAAAGCAGCACACAGTGCCAGTGTCCAGGTACGAGCTACATCAGCCTGAACACGTGGAGCTCTGAACACAAAGGCAAGTCAAGGTGCCCGTGTGTTAACAGCCCTGAGCTCTCCAAAGCCTTTCTCCTACAGCAGATTTATGCCAGGACTTGCTCAGTACTTTGCTCACCCCACTGGAGGCATCTCCAGTGGCCTTCTGGAGCTGAAGTTACCTGCCTGCCTCCTGAACCTTCACCTTCTCTCCTGAGGAGGTGGGGAATCAGCTACCCACAAATCCCTCTTTGTAACCTCCCCTGGGTACTGCCATTAGCGAATAAGGGGGCAGGAGTGGAAAGTGGTTTTTTAAGTACACTATTCACACAAGCCTAGTTTTTACTGAAAGAGCACCAAAACCAAACCCCTCAAGAATCCAGTCTCTCATATTCTCATAGCTTATACCTCCACTCAGCTTCAAAAAGCCAGGAACAATATTGCAAGCCCAGACTCTGTATCACTGGGATCACTGGGGCTCGAGTAAAGCAGGGATTTAGCCAGCACCTACTTAATTCCAAATTCATTTAATATCTCTATACCCCCTCCAAAAATAAGCCTTACAACATTGTGAATCAATCAAGCTGGGCACTAGTAAAATATTTTTTAAAAACCCTTAAATCTAATAGAAGATTACTGCACTCAACTGTAGACACAATTTTAAGCCTAAATTTGGCAAGATACATTAGTTTTATATGGAGCTAAATTATTTCCAAGTGTCCAGGAAATACAATTCCGTAATTACAGCTATATTAGCTGGATGCAAATGAAGCAAGAGGCAGAGCTTATTTACCACTGAGTGGGTGAGTCACCCTGGCCATTCTCCAGAGCCCAGCTCTGCTGCAAGGACAGGCTTTGCTGAAGACTGACCCAAATCCAAGAACCAAAGGTGCTCAAAGCACCTGGCTGATGGTGACAAGGACTTGAAGCCTTGTGAGTACTGACATGGAAACATATTTGTAAGGTACCAACACTCAAGGAGGCCAAGCCTTTGAAGAGCTCAAGTCTCTCTTCCTAGCACTAACAGAGAGGTTTGATTTTCCAGACTGTCCCCACACTGGGACTTCTCTCAGGATGTGTTCGGGACACAATTTTTACAAGACATTTTCCTCCTGGCTGAAAACAGAGTTCACACTAAATTAAATGAAGCTAAAGCCTATCATCTGTACACCCTACAGAAAAGACACCATCATCATTGTCAAGTGAAAACCTGGAAGCCAAGCAGGAGGCAAAATAACCTCTGCTCCCCATCATGCTGCTCTAAAAGCACTGCACTCAGCTGACAGCAGAAATGGATTTGATAATGCAGCAAGGGAAAAATACAGCGTGGGACAGCATTTCCAGTTCAGCATTCTCCACCCCCACATTTTACATTTTCCACAATAACCAAAGCTGTTAATGTTTAAATGATCCACGCTTTCCAGTGCAGTCAGCAATGCCTCCAGAGGCTTTCCACTGGGGCTAACACTGTTAACTGTATGGATGCCTGAGGATACAAACTGTTTAATGGATGAAAGGATAATTCTATACAGTATCCAAACATTTAGGAACTTTTCTTTTAAAGCTGAACTAGCTTAACAAAGCATTTAGGGTTCCCAAGTGTTGCATAAACATCCAGGTAATCCATGGTTAAAGGAAAACAAAGTTTTTCCCAACCCTCAAGTGCTAATAGCCATTATATTGCTCTTTTCCCATTCCAATGGGGCCAGAGCATCCAACCTACTTCCAGTCATCCCAGCAAACGGTTACCCAGGGAGAGCAGGCAGGGATCAGCCAACCTCAGGAAAGCTGAGCACAGGCAGGGAGAAGTTTTCTCTGGTTTCTCACAGCACTAGAAACTAAATCACTCCCAAACATGGCTCCAGGACTCTGTGTTTTGTTTAGTTGCTCAAGTCCTTGGGAACCTCTGCAGTTACCAACACACTTCTCAGCAGTTAGGAAAGAAGATATTTTAGCATGGAATTACAATCATGATGATCACCCGGTTTTCCTGCCCCACCTTCTCATTCCCCAACCCCAGGATTAACACAGACAAAGGAAACTTTTGAGACCAAAGCAATTTTTCAATTTCTTTTTTTTTTTAAAGCTTAATTTTCAAAGAGCCAGAGGTACAGAAGTTCATCCTGCCTGTGTGTGTTTCCCTATCTGTCCCCCTTCTAATAACTTTTGAAACCCACTAATTTCAAGTCAATGTGACAGCAGGGCAGAGGTCTCCACAGTGCCAAGCTCCCAGAAGTTCAGTGAGGAGCCTGCAGCTGTGCAGGGAAAGGCGCCTGGCTTCTCTCACCTCCCACCACGGGGAAGGCTGGCTGTTAGCTCACACCTCATTAGACAGCACAAACCCACAGAGGAAATCAATTACCAGATAAAAGTCCATCGGAAACCAGCCTTCAATCATCCTGCTGCTCATGCAACTGCTTGACTCGTAATTCTTCTGACAGCCTGATAACGAGGGCGGCCGTGCCCCTCCCCGGGCAGCACAGGAGTAAATACATCAAGACCCACAAAAGCCATCCTTGTCTCCTGCACCTCCTCAAGCTCACCCATGGCCTTGCACTGACAGGGAGCAAGGGCAAAGCATCATTAAAATGGTCACCAGGTACCATCAAGAACTCAGGGACCTGAAGCATTTGTTTTGTAATGGGATGGATGTAGAGCCACAAGATTGACTGTAAACATGCACCAAAAGATGGATGTTTCTCCCATCAGGCAAAGTTCAACCCATTCAAACCAACACTTTGAAAACACTAAACTTCTGAACATTCTGGTGTCTCATTCCTTTTCTTTGTTGCTGCAGATACCAGGGATGTAGGTGACATCCCTACTTAATGTCTGCACTCCCAGCCTGGCAGGAAGACACCCAGACACTGCAGCCTGTCCCCTGCTGAGGCTCCCCACCTCACCACCCACGAGCTGAGCTCCACTCAGCCAGGGCTGATTCCTCTAAGCAGCTCCAGAGCCAGCAGTATCAGCTACACTTGCCGGAACGATTTAGAACAAAACAAAAACCAACAAAAAGCAAAATAACCTTAAGTGGCGTGCTAACAGCTGGGCTCTTTCTTTTTCCACTTAAGGACTCATTTCTCTAAAACAGAGGCTTCATTCTTCAACATAAGACTTCAAATACATGGAAAATCTGAACCAGACCTATCACACCAGGCTACAGTTTCCAGCAGGATAGTTTAATGGGCTTGTTGAAAGCATTCTTCAAATGTTTCATTCCTGCCATTCCTTTCCCTTCATGGTTCTTCTTTATGGACAGATGCATGGGAATGGGGCAAAGTTGGGTCCACAATGATCAAGGAACCATGCCCAAGCATGTCATGTGTTCTGTGTGTTATTGGCAGGGCTGCAGATTGATTTATTTATGGTTTTTGTGACAGACATGGCCCTTGCTGTTCAAACAGACAAACCCAGACTAGCTGCAGATAAGCTGGGACTAACTGAGCTTGTGTGAGGGCTGGACTGGCCATGTGGGCTGTGCAGCCCCACAGCTCATGGATAACTTGTGTACCTCTATACAAGCTGTGGAGACAGCAGTGACTGCCCCTGTATCTCTGTGGAGCAGCTAGAGAGTGCATCTCCCTAGAAAGGTAATAACTGAGAGGTAAAATGTGGCAAATGCCTTCTCTAACTAAGAGGGCAGGCAGCTTCTCTGGCCAGCCAGCAAAATTTGCCTCCACTCCCACCAACTTCTCCAGGATTTTTGTATCACTTTTATATGTATAATGTGCATCTGTGTAGCTATAAGGCATGGACAGTCTTTATCTTTCAGGCTGACAGCTTGAAACCATCCCTTCCCTTCCTAACTTCCCACAAAACCAACTCTTCGGGAGCACAACAGGAAACAACCACATTTCAAGCAGAAAAACGTTTAAGAGTGTGGAACTCAGGGTCCAGTAACTTGAATCCCAGGTCTTGGGCCTCTCTTCCCACATTTACAGTTCACATCCATCCTACCAAAGAGCATAAATGTCATCATCAGAGAAGGTGTCATGAACAAGCACTACTACAGTGCAAAAGTCTTCTTTATAGGCATTACCTAGAAATAATTCTGATTTGTGCACCACTATTAGTAACTATGAACTCAATTCTTCTGCTCTTCAGCACAGTGAAGACACTGGAGTTGAGCCATCATTTATACAGAGAGAAGTTCAAGGAGCTGCTAAATGCTGAAACCTGGAGATTCTATAGCAGGGGTGGTTCTGCTTATATGAAGACAAACTGCACAAGCTCAGCACAAAACGAGGAGGTTGGGATTAAGAAATTACTTCAGCTTTAAGAGTGCTCTGCCTTAGTAAATCTAAGTCAGACTCTCAACCTTGCAGTGCCATTTTTCTGTGGTTCTGTGTATTCACATCAAAGGACATGCCCAGGTGGGGAGGACAGGAGAGAAGCAGCCACAGCACAGGTGGAAAATCTGGAGCTGAAATATATTACAGTCTTGAGAAATCATCTCGTATAACTGGTAGTACAAATTGGCTTTAAGAGACAACTCAGCTGGCACATGTATTCCCTGCTGAACAGTGATACCTATTCAAATGATCAAAACTTGTCAGTTCTTAAATTCAGGATAAATCCCAGACCTCAGAAACAGGCAAATGGAAAAAAAAAAAAAAGGTTCAAAAGCAGTAAGACAGCAAATGTTACTCTCAGGACCAATCTCTCTGATATGCCTCAAGCTTGCTAACAGCATTCTAATGCCACAGGCACGTTACTTTCCTTTGCCCTCATATTTTATTTCACTGAAGCCCTGTCCTAATAACTGATTACCAAATACCAAACAAGCTGTAGTGTTATCTTGCTAGCTGGTGAAATATTTAGGTCCATTTAAGTGCCATGCAGAAATGAGTCTGAATATATGGGCTGTAGCAGGCAGAAATAGGAATTTTGCATTCAGAGACAGGAATATCCCATTGAGGCCCATTCCTCACTCCCAGAAAGTGCTCATGCCCTCTCACCAGATCAATGCAAAGCAGGTGCAGTTGCCATAGGATAAAATGCCTCCTTCACATTTAGTATGGAAATTACCAATCCTCCACCACATTCACAGTGAAGGAGGAAGCTGAGTGCCAGCCCCCATCCTCCAGAAGAACTGCTCACCTATATAAAACACCACAGAAAAGGAGTGCTTGCTTTTGTGTACATCTCAAGGAAAACTGGCCTATAATACACCAGGTTCCTTACAACCATTGCAACATCCTCCTTTCCAATTATGCAGTTTAATTTTTCAGGAATGTGTGAACAAGTTTAAAAAAACTGCCTTTTATTGGGTCAGTGTCCACTGCAAAAATCAAAATCCCTATTTTCAGAGCTGTGACATACACAACTTGTTTCAGCTTTTTCTCAGGGCACTCAGACACAGCAATGTCCAGGAGAGACAGCAGTGAGCCCAGCAGCAGCAGCACTGCTGCTTTAACTCAGCTGAGGGCTTCATGCTTCTGCCCTGCTCCATCCTGTGTGCTCACAGCACCTAAGGATACAGGGGGAGTGGCAACAACCCACCGAGACAATTCCCACACCACAGAAGCAAAACAAATTTCTTCCCCACCCAAAGGAAAATAAAAAATTGCAAATCTGGCCCTCAGTCATTGCTTGCTTCCAGATTGCAAAATGTTCTCTGGGTCTGGCAGTGAAAATCTAAAATAGCCTTCAAACAGCAATTCTTGAGAGATTTCCAATCCAAGTGCTCAGGGTCAGGATAACCCAAAAGTCTAAATCATGCTCTGAAACAAACACTTGTGCCACAGCAGTTGCCACACACCTGCAGGTGTGGATCTTACAATCATTACAATTTCTGTGAAGTGTCCAAAATGTCAGTGCCACAAGCCCCCATTTGCAGCAGCTGCACAACTGGAATCATCAGTGATTCACAGGCTACTGTTCTTTCAGCAGAGCCCCCTCTGGTCTTTCGTGTGAGACAGATAGTTAAATTTGACTTTATTTGCATCATGCTTGCCAAGACCTGTGAATTGGGAATTAATAGCTCCCACTGCTCCCACATTGCAGCCAATTTTACTGCATTCACTCCAGCACATATCAATGCACAGAGGTCAGATGCAATTTTAATGAGAACCTCTACTGTTCTATTTATTTTAATACCTTTATTGCACCATCAAATTTCTAATAATTAAGCATATTATAATTACAGTGAATTAAACAGTCTTCTTAAATTTATCCCCCATTATTTTATAATCAATTACAATTAATAAAGTTGATTGTAAAATCTCATGTCTGGTGTATACTAATGTCTGTTCTCATCATTGCACAAAATTCTACTTCCGTAACAGCCAACTGCAAAGATTTCTGTACTATCAGAAGGTCTATAATAATCCATTTTCTTTACTGATCCTCTGGTACCTCCAGCCCTTCCAGAGAGCACCATCAGTGCCTTGGTTTGGCAGGCTGCTTGCAGAGCCAGCAGCAGGCCTGGCTGCAGAGGGCTTTAAGGGACCTGACGTGGCACCAGCTACAGGGAAACTGTCCCCATGCCCTGGGACAGCAGCTCCCAGCTGTGGGCAAGCCCTGCTGCTCCTGCTGGGCAGCACATGGGGAGAGATGGCATCCTGAGAGCCTGCTTCCCCTTCCACTCCAGATTCCCCGCTCACTAGCAGAGAACTCCCAGGAAAGCAGCACTTTCCCAACTGCACCACCCTCAGGGTGTCCTGCACTCTGTTATTTCCTCACCTGCCATCACCTCCAGCCTTTGTGCTTTCACAGCTGCTCAGCCATCTCCACTCAGGCCCTGGCAGCTCGGCTGCCTTACAGCTGGGTGTTTCCTTGGCAATTATATCTCTTCAGTTGCTGAAAGCATCAGAAAATGACCCCAAAAGACCTCCTTTCTCTGTAAGAGCAAAAGGGAGCTGGTGGAATCACAGAGGTAATACAATTTTCAGTGTAAGTACATTAGCTCATGGAACTTCTTGCCACAGAGTCATCCCAGGGCAAACAGTTTGACAACCACTCGGTGTCTGTTCTGCACAGCTCAGTACCAGCAGCAGAGAAAGGAACAGGAACAAATGTCACCCACTGGATGAGTCTTGCCTTTTCTTTTCCTATTTTGGAGTTATTCTGAGAGAGAAGTATCTAGAAAATGAACTGCCAGGAAAAATGATGCTGTGATCTCTGAGAAACCAGAGTTACAAGGTGAGGACTCATTTCTCTGACCGCCCAAGCAGAATGTGCTTGCAAAGGGGAGTCTGCACAGTCTCACTGCAGAGATAATGCATCAAGGTCTTCAAGAAAATGAAGAGGCACTCTATAAAACATCACCCCAAGCCCCAGGATTTCTGCAAAGCTTCAGGATGGAGCTAACAAGAACTCTCCTCCCACTGAATTTCCCTGAGAGCACCTTAGGGTATTAATTATACAAATCAAAGCTGACTTGCTAAACTTTGTGACAAAGAGAACACAGAACTGGGCAGTACTCACTGGATTTTGCTTCTGTCACCCTGGATGTGCAGTTTGGTTTCTCTATCCTTCAGCTTCCTTCACTGCTTTTATGTTTGAGGGGTGGTGGGTGTATTTTGGCTGGGGAATTCTCTGGCCAAGCAGAGAAGAATCCTTTTGGTCCGTGTTCCTGCAGCACCTGACACAGCAGCTCCCCAGACCCTGATGTAACCAGCCGAGGTCTAACTTCTGCAGTGCAAAGCACAATGTGATTAGGGCTCCTTGAAACCACCTGATTTTCCTAAGCATCTCAGGGCACTGGAGCAAAAGGCTGGATGTGCCTGGTATCACTCCCTAATGTGCCTCGCCAGCTAATGGCAGCCACTTTAATGATGACACAATGCAGATTGCAGGCCCTTTTAGCACTTGTCAGCCTGCCTCTCTCTTCCTGACATGGCTCTGCACTGAAGTGTTCTTTTCTCTGGCAGCTTTGGGGCGTGATGGGAGCTGCTACCCATCGCAGTCAATGAGTGTGAACTTGCTTGTGCCACGGGGCCTCTCCACAAGTGCCTCGGCGTGGGAGGTGGCACTTGTCACACTGTCAGCTCTGCTGCACAGCCCGGCTCCGGCTGAGCCCTGCTCCCTGCAGCGGGGAAACAGCCCCAGTTACATCACAGGCACCTCGCAGAGAGCCGATCTGCTTACTCAGAGCAAGCCTTGTATTTTTAGCCTGCTTGGAGGAGGCAGTGGCTGTATAAATAAAGGCTGCTGTGAGTCTGAGTAAGCACGGTGCCTGCACGGCTGCTGTCAGCACGATGAGTGAACAATCCTGGAGCCAGGGCTGCAGTGGGAGTCCACAGCAAAGGCTCTGTGTGCAGCACAGAGCTGTGGGAATGCTGGAAATGTCCCTGCAAATGCTCAGCTCCAGAGCCAGACAGCACCAGGAGCACAGCACGTGGCCACAGCGGCTCTTTTCCTGCAGAGTCAGCACCCAGGGACTCCTGCTTTCAAGGAAAGAAATCACACCACCACAGCCCTACACAACAGGGTCCCAGAGGAGCCTCCAGGTGTTTCCTCTTGGTAAAACACACACTCATGAAGCCTTTGCAGCCTGAAGCAACAAAGTCATCTTGTAGGCAGCACCTGCACCATCTCCTGATGCAGTCCCCTCCAGGAGGACATTCACAGTCAACCACTTTGGAGAAAGCCTGAGAAGTGCTGGTGGACTCCAAGGTGTGGGAGGAGGGCAGGGCTTGTACCACAGGGGGTTGAAAACTGTTATTTTTGACACCCTAAGCAAATCTCCAGGGTCAGTTTTGTCTGCTTGTGATACATTTCCTTGCTTCCTTTCTGCAGCAGGAGGTCTACCTGTTCTGCAGCACTTCTGTCAGTCGTGGAGTAATAACCAGCCTAGGGAAGAGCAGGCTGGGCTCCATCTAAACACTCACTATTTCATCTACTTTCCCAAAAACAAATACATAAAGTAGCTGGAAACATCATCCCTGACTGCAGTTACATGCCATATGCCTTGCAGTTAATCCTGAGCACACCAGCACCAACATTTCCCATTTATGGGCTTAGACTTCTTTTTTCTCTCTCAGAGCTATTCCTCACCCTCCCTGCAAAAGCTCCATCCTTCCAAGCAGCTCTCCCAGCTGAACAGGCCCAGAAACAGCCCATGTCTGCTCTCCATCCAAATGGGCACAGATCACTGCCTAAAGCCTTATAGCTCTTCTAAGCCCAATAATATTTGAAAGCAATAAATAAATGCATTGTTCTCAAATTGAGTAGGCTTAGAATTTGTGATGCTGAGGAGGATCCCCATCAGGCAGGGACATGACAGCTTGTGGCACGTCCTGCTGCTGCTGCTGCTCTCAGCCCTCCTGCTCCTGGCACACACACCCTGCGTCCTGCAGATTTCTGTCACAGCCCTTGCAAAGTTACTTTCCAATGTGACAGCTTGCTTTTAGTGGATTTTTAAATCACTGGCTAATCCTTCTAGCTGTATTTAGTTAATCTGGAAACAAGGAAAGACAAGGATTGGGTCTTGCTGCGTGTCCAGCAGGCTCCATGGTACGTGCAATTCAAACAGCCAGAGATGTTTTTTCTTCACAGCCAGTGCAGTTCTTCACTCTGCACTAATGGGAATTAGGAGCCCTCATACATGTACTTGACATGTACCCTAACACATGCTTCAAATCTAATGACAGCAAGGCTCCAGCTGGAAACTCTTTCAAGAGAATCATTAAGTACACGTATAAATCTTATTAAGAGTCAAGCCCATGTTTTGAACTCTAGTCACTGATGGTTCAAATCCAAATTTACAGCACTTCCCAGATTCCTTAAAAGGAAAAAAAAAAACCTGCAATAAAATTAATGATCACTCGTGTTTACATTTCTGTTGTGCATTTCAGCAAGTAAGATTATATCCACGTATTCAGAAGTCAGACACACATTCCTCATAACTCTATCAGCTCAGGACTGCCTTCCAGGCTGGGCTTTTGTGCTCAGCTCTGCACTCAGTTTGTGAAATGCTGTGCACGCCTTACTTGGAGTCACACTAACAGCAGCTGCAGAGGACACACAGATAAGCAGAACAGAGCCATGAAGGCACCATGAGATGTGTCACCGCCATCTCGAGATGTCCATCCAGCAGCTCTGAGCTTGGCTGTGCACATTTGGTGGTGGTGCAAGAGAAGGTAGCTGTTCCTATGCTACCAGATGAGACCACCAGAGCTACTCTGAAATAAAACCACGTCCCAAAAACATCTAAATATCCACACAACTCTTCCTGCTCTGCTATTTCCTGGCACCATAAAAAAGCGGAGTTCCAAAAACCACTGTCATTCTGGGAATACACTTTGTGATTTCTTACTACACAGTATTTTTCCCACAAGTATTTATCCAGCACCAGGATAGTTCTGCTTGCAGAGATTGCTATCAGATTTGTGTCCCAGAGAAATCAGTGTCCTCTGTCCTCCTTTCAAACTTTCATCTCTATCTTCTGTAATAGTGAAGAGGTGAGTGTGAAAACCTGCCAGTCGTCTTCTTCAGCACAGAGCCCCCCACAAGCTCTCTGCCCCTCAGCTGCATATGCCCCTGCCAAAATGTGGGGGTGCTGATGGTGCTTGGTGTGCCAACAAGTCTGCTCTCACAAGTGGCATTCCAGACTGCTGGCCAGCTGCTTGGCTGTAACTGGGGCAGCTCCAATGTCCACCCAAGGGCCACAGGTTTGATGATATCTGAACTAGGAGTCCCTGCTCTGAGCAAAGGAGAAAGAGAAAGCAGGATTAATGACTGCCTGCAGGAATTATTCAGAACTCATTGGCATTCCAGAAGGAAACATGTCAGGGAGTTGAGATCCAGAAAGAATATAAATATTCCCTTATTTATTCACAGACTATTTGTTCATTCTTCCAACACTAAAGTACACGAGACAGAGCAAAGCATTCTATGCCTGCCATAGATCATTTCTGTTTCTTAAAGTGCCTCTTTCCCTGCAAACACTAAGGCAAGTACACTAACAGAAGTTAAATCTATTATCATAAACTTTATTAGAAAGAGGTCCTGAACTCTTGGGATGGGACCCTTTTAAATATAGTTGAAAATATATCCTGCTTTGGCAGAAACTCAGTTTTCGCTTCTTACCAACCAACATCAGAGCTGAATTTATGCTTCAGTTAGTTCAAACATTGGACAGAGAATGAGGCAGGGCTGCATGATGAAGATAAAATGCTGGCTTGGCTGAAGCTAATGGCAACGTGCCCACCAGCTCCCAGGGAGCTCCCCGGCTCCCGGAATGGCAGCGGAAGCCGAGAGCTCCTTCCCAGGGATGCTGTGCAGCGTGTGAGGAGCACCCTGGTGCTCATCCCTCACTCACCACAGGCCTCTGGGACACATGAGGAGAAGGAAAAGCTCCTCATGTCTCAAAAGAGGATGAGAAGTGTTTTCTCAGTCATGCATTACAGTGCCATTTGGGAAAGTCATGTTTGCTGCCTGTCGCAACTCCCTGGTAAACTTGGGACACTTAATGCCTTTTCCCAGGGCTTGGGCTTGTAAAATGCTCAGGAAAGGCAGCAGTTCCCTGCACAGCAGTGCAGTGGTGGTGAGTCAGCAAAGAATATGCCATTCTTTGTTTTTTAATTCCAGCAGAATGTAATTAAACCAAGATGGGGACTAGACATTCCTGCTGGAAATCCCCTCACCTGAACTTAGGCAGCTCCTGCTGCCAATGGAGAGAGGCACCTTCAGGCAGGATTCAGCTCCCCTTCATCCCCAGCTGGGAGTCACCTTCCACCAGTCCTCAGCCACACAGGGTCACCAGGCTTTCAACCACTGAAGTGAGGCAAGATAAATCCCCCCTCAATAACAAGAAACAAAAGAACTGGTTTCTGGTCCCCAACACACAGAATGTGTTCAAAGCCTTTAAAGCTGCTCTTTCAGCTGCTGGCTCAGGGTGCAGCACTGAGTTCCTTGGATCAAGTCACAAACTTGGCATGGACATAACAGGATGGGGCCACATAATAAAACTAAACTTGTGTCCTCTGTGCACAAAACTCTAGCTGAGGAAATCTCAACTTTCCAAACCTCCTTGCTCTGGAGGGCCTGGCCTTGCACCTCAACAGTCCTGAAAATGAAAAAGGTGTCTTTATTTTTGTTTTCCCGAGATAATAGTTTTTAAAATTACACTTTTTGCGTGTGAAGGTTTTTAGTAACATGACCTCCATTATTAATCAGAACAGAATGCAAAACATCTTAAAGCAATCCTTCTAAAGAGCAATGTTTATCTATTCAAAGAAGCAATTAGGAAGGCTCTGGGTTCTAAAAGCACTAATACTATTTCCAGTTAAATGCAAGGACATTCATTACAACTGTCACTGTCTCAGGGAGAACTGGAGCTAATACCATTGGAGTAACAACCCTGTTCCATGCATATTCCCAAAGTCACCTCTCAGCCCTGCAGTCCTTGGCTCCCCTCCAGCCTCACCCCAAAACTGCAAACACCCAGGTGTGTCTGTGCCATCACAAGAACATTCACTGAACTTCCCTGTTTATGATTTTATCTCCCACCTAATTACAGCTGAAATAACATAATAAGGTTTGTGCTCCCTGTTCAAGTCTGATATATTTAATAGATTTTTCAATATTGGTTTATCCAGCTATGTCAAAATGACAGCCCCACTTAATGTTAATCAGAGGTTGCGTGTGAGCATCAGCGTTAAGCTGTGCACAGCTCAATGGAATTATCAGAGCTGCGAGACACCGTCGATATGTTTTGATCTCTGTGTCAAATGAATTTGGTTACTTGTTAATTTTTTCCCTTTATGTTTCACTGCTGTTTAATTGTTTTGTCATCTGTGTGTACTGTGCTCTGTCTAATTGCAATATTGGATGTTCAGACAAATCAGAGGGCACGGAGTGACATTCATTGTCACTGAAAATCAGGTATTTTCCTCGTTACCTACACATCAGCAGCACATGGTGTGTGTATGCCTGGAAAGCCCAGCTCCAGCTTCCAAGGAGCTGTTAAAAATCATTCTGACAGTCCTCTAGCATCACTCAGCTACCAAAAAATACGATTAAACAACCCACATGGCTTTGGCATTAAATAGTGAAAACTACCTGAATTTCAACCACTACTCAGCCAACCTGAGAACCCCACAAGTCAGGGGTACAGGTGAAAAGAATTTGAGTTCTTGTACAGAGATCACCAAGCCCACCTTTCTCTGCTCAAAACACAGAAGGAATCTCCCCCTCTCAGGCCGAGCTGCCTGCAGCTCATGAGTGCAGCCCAGCTATGGTATCCCCCAAACAGCAGTCCTGACATCTTTGACGTAAGGGATGACCAGCATGGAAAATCCTCTGACTCACTCGGAGCCCATTAATGCTACTGCCTATTCTAATTGCCCCAAACCAACTCCCATTCTCAAAGGACTTAATTAGAGCATGATCATTTCCCTTAGGAACCCACATGCAGTGTAAATCCCAAGAGCAGTGCCATGGGGTGACCATAATCTTTCCATATCAAAATCAAAACTCTCCAGCAAAGCTGACTTTGTTTTAAAGAAATTATTTTTTTTCTAGTGACACAGAAACATGGAATCACAGAATTTATTAGGTTGGAAAACACCTCTCAGATCATCAAGTCCAACTGTTCCTCCAGCACTGCCAGGCCCAGCAATAACCCATGTCCCCAAGTGCCACATTTACATGTCCTGTACATGACACTTAGTAAGGTCACCATGAGAAAGCTAAATCAGGCCTACATTTAGATCCCTGATTTGTCAAAACTCAATGTGTAGAAATGGATTCAGAGCTGGAAGCACAGAGATCCAGCCACCCACCATCCAGGAATCACCATCTGGATGAAAAACACCATTGGCATTTTCATCCCAATACTCCAAACTCACAGAACATATTATAATTTAACATAAACAAACCAGCAGTAGAGGAAGCTGAAGACAAAGCAGCTGAAAGACAGTCCTGTTTGATACATGTCACTGTCAGAATCTTTGAGAGGTGTCAGGCAAGCCAACACACAGTCTATCCATCATGAGACTCTCTTTGGATTGACTGACAGATCACACAAAGCATTTGCAGTTAACTTGGGCTTAAAATATCATCAGTGGATTCTTAAAACTCACCTACTACAGTCTGCCTTGCTTAGCATGGCTAATAGTTTTAGAGAACCAAATATTTGCAAATACAGAAGTGTATACTTACATACCTGCCCCTGATATCCAAATGAAATTGTAATTTGAATGCAATATCTGAATGTATCTGAAAGGCCAAAGCAGACAGGTTGGGGCCAATTATCAGAAATACACCAATAATTTTATTTACTCCTCTAGGTCTGAGATGTAGGATGCTTCCTGGGGCACAAGAGGCAGGGAATTGGTCAGATGGATTTGGGGATTGCATGTTTTCTTCCCTAATTCCAATAATCAGCATATCCATTGCCTTGACATCTGGTTTTCAAGTGTTCACTGAACACACAAATCAATTTTCTCACATGTTGCAACCCAAACAAGCCTTTCTGTCACAACCCACTCCAGCAAAAATTTGTGAGTCCAGCAAAAGCCAGAGTTGAAGGATTATGTTCAGAAAGCTCACTAGGAGCTGCTAGGCTTGTCCAGGCTTTCAAACAAGTTGGTCTCAGAGTAAATTCAGATATTTAGAATTCAGGGAATGCCATGAGGCTATTTATGGGAATAATACCAACAACATAAATAAACAGGACCAGATCTCAGACGAGAAAAACTAAATTACATTTTAATTGAGCAGCCTCTGCCATGATCTTCCAAAATCGTGGTGGGAGGAGGGGAACTCAACTCAAATTGCCTTTAAAAAGCCTCAGTTCTTGGAATATTTTGAGCTGGGCTCTGTGAGATTTAAGTCCAGCCACCAGTGTTTGAACTGGACAGTTCAAAACAAAGGGACACTTTACCAGCCCTGAGACTCTACTCCAAGAGCTTTATTCTCACGCATGGCTCAGCTGAAGCCAAATCCCAAACTGTTATCAGCAGCTCTCACAAGGTTTTGCTGTTTTGCTAAATCACTCTTTAGACTCTTCCTCCATCCCATCAAGCAGTATCTCAGAGCCACATTTGGGGCTCAGCTCAGCACAGCAATACCCCCAGCAGTGTGCCTGGTGCCAAAAAAAACCCAACCCCTCTGGTTCCCCCTGCTACTGCTGCACAGAACTTGGAGGAAAGGCGAGCTCCTGGGACGGCGTGGTGGCTATCAGCTCCTTGCTGGATGTGGCTGGGGCTGCTCACAGAGCTCTGTGTGCTGGGCTGCCTGAGCACCCCTGGGGCTCATTTTGCAAGGGCTGCTGCAAAGCACATTGCTGCAAAGCACAGGGAGGGCAGGGCAGGTTAACCCTTCCCTGCCTCACTGCCAGCAACCACGCTTACCTGAGATAAACCTCTTCTCTCACAGGTGAACATTACTTTTTTCCCCTTAATAAAACAGTGATAGGAACCAATTTTGCTCTGATAGGAACCAATTTTGCTGGCTGCTGAAGTGGAATCTGTGTGCACACTGCAGACAGGGAATCAATCAGTCATAGAACCACAGAATGGCTTGGGTTGGGAGTGACCATAAAGCCCATCCTGCTTCACCCCCTGCCATGGCAGGGACACCTTCCACTGCCCCAGGCTGCTCCAAGCCCTGTCTGACCTGGGATTGGGCACTGCCAGGGATCCAGGGGCAGCCACAGCTCCTCTGGACACCCTGTGCCAGGGCCTCACCCCCCTCTCTGGGAAGAATTTCTTCCCAATATCCCACCTACCCCTGCCCTCTGGCAGTGGGAAGCCATTCCCACTTGCCCTGTCACTTGAGGCCCTTGTAAAAACTCTCTCTCCATCTTTCTTGCAGGCTCCCTTAAGGCACTGGAAGGCAAAAATTAGGTCACCCTGAAGCTTCTCTTCTCCAGGCTGAACAATCCCAAATCTCTCAGCTTTTCCTCCTAGCAGAGGAGGAATAAAACAGCTACCTACGTGCCACTGTGAAGCAAAGCACACACCAAATCTTGCTAAATCTTTCCCAGATGCAGGTGTAAAGTCAGCTTGTAGGAAATCTGTGCTAAATCCCAACCCGTCTCCTGTTCCCTTGTCTCCATAGGAATTCCTGAGGCTGAAAACTGTCACCCTCAGGTGCCCTGCCCTGTGAGGGCCAAGCAGAGCCATCAAAGGGCCACCCCTCAGCACCCCAGCACACAAACCCAGCCTCTCCCCTGCCACCACGGCAGCCTTGTGGCCAAGGCCATTTGCACCCTGCTGGTGGAGGGTAGGACAGGGGTGCTCCCAATCCAACAGAGTCAATAGGATTCTTCTGCTTTGCATGAACAGGTCTGGGCTCAGCTGTTGGACAAACAGGTCAATGCAATATCAATAATTGCAGGTGCAGCTAAGCGTGTCCTGTGCTACTAAAGGTGTCAAAGGCCTGCTCTGAGGAGGACAGCAGCTTCCTCTCCCTGAGAGGCCATGGGGCAGATGTGAACCCACAATACCCCAGCAGGTACTATTTTACTGTGCTCCACAAGGTCAGAAAGATTAAAACAAGTTGCCCGAGGGGACTCAGCAGGTGACCAGTGGTGTCAGACAAGCTCAGCTGTGCCCCTTCCTTCCCTTGCCTGAGAAGCCCAAGACACACAGGTTGCCATGCCAGGAGCAAGGCCAGGATTAAACACCCTTGTGTGCCTCTGAATCAAAAGGCAGAGAGCCCCTCTCTTGTTACTTGCCTTGTTTTACTCAGGACCCTTTGTAGGATTTCTCAGAAGATTTAAAACAAAAAACGTTCACTGAACTTTCTTTTTCCACTGTCTCTTCTGCATTTAATTTAAAGGTTTACCTATTTGTATTTCAAATGGAATTTGAAATGAACACGACTGTATTTAATTCCTTGTTATTACACTGGGAACATCAAGGGACATCACTGCAGCTCTTGGAGCAGCTTTGCTACCAAGTCAGCCAGCATGGGCTCCTACTGCTCCTAAAGCCCACAGCAGGCAGCCAAGGCTCCTGCTCAGCACAAGAGAAGGATCTGGAGATGTGCATGCCGGAGGGAGGGGAGAGAGATGGGACACAGAGTTGCAGATGTTGCAAAGCAGCATTTTAATGTTTTGCATTGTCAAAACTGGTACTTACCACCATGTCCTTCATTTCCTAACCAAGACAGATCCTACACATTCAGGTACCTCATGTGCTGCCTCTCCTCCACACCCACCTGAGCCAAACCATCCCTGTTCCTTCAACAGGACAGTGCCACACATATCCTGGGCTTCCCAATGAGCAGCACAACTCTGCTTCCTCAAAAAAATTTGTTCCCTTTGGAACAAATCTGATGTTGCAGGAAATGAGGAAGCACAAATCCAGTCATCACTTATGACAAAATACTGCTCCAAGATCAGCACAGCCTGGCTAAGAGACAATTCTTGCAGCTTAACAAATTATTTTTATTTGTTCTCTTACCATCTCCTCACCACATCCAAACTGCAATAGGCAATGGCCAGCTGCCCATACCAGTGCCACTGGCAAACACTCATCAGAGCTCTAATTAGTGCCAGTGCTGGAAAAGGGCTGTCAGATCTAATCCTGGCAAACACTGGGGTACACCAACCTGAGCTTTATGCTGCTCCTCAGTGCCCTGGGTGGGGATTTCTGCTGTCTTTATATGCAGGGTGATGGCAGCAGGTGCCTCAGCTGGTGGCAGTGAGGATTCCTCCCTGCTCAGTCAGAGACAGGGTTTACAGCTCACTGGTGCTGCCCTAACAGACCGCTTCACTTTCCTCCATAAATAATCCCACCGCTGCATCACTGAGGGCCACAGCACGGGCAGGACAGGGTATCCCCTCTCAAGAGTAAAACAAGTTCTGCTTAGAGATGAAATTCAGGCTCAAGAATCACCTCAGCAACAAAAAGTTTGCCTGGGTGTTTTAATTTCCAAACAGTGTTTAGATTTTTATAAGCTGGTCTTGTAAGAGGGTGACTGTGTCTTGTTCACCTGGCAGAAGAGCTGCATACATTTTAGACACTGAAAAGCCACATACAGGTAACTTTCTTCATTTACATACATAAATAAAACATACCAGAAATTTAAAAGCAAAATATATATGTAGCCTCTTCCCTGCAGAGTTTATTTTTAAATCTAAGACTTCTTTTGCTTTCTTAATAGTAGAATGCAGAACAACATCTAGGACCTTTAGGGTTAGAGAAGCACTAAAAAAGCCACGAGTAACAAACCCAAATCCACAAAAAAGTGGGTGCTTGAGTGCTCAGATGCTGAGTTAGTAACAAAATATTCCTGCTGACTGTGATTCCCCATTCCCACTTTCCCCAAGTCCTCTGGACACAGCACACAGAGGCAGGGGTTACCCACAGAGATCTCCTTCCCACTCTGCTCAGTGGGATGCAGTATCTGGAAGCTGCTCAGGCTCTGGGGCAGCACAAACACTCCTCACCTTTCTTTGCAAACCACCCCCAGGAATTCAAATGCCTTTGATGACCAGCACCCATTTGCTGTAATTAGGGAAAATACCAGCTCCTTCCAAAAATTTCTACAGATCACAACCTGTGAACTGAGAATCACAGGCAAAAAGAAAATCTGTGATGTGGTTTGAAAACAACCTCCAGATTAACCAAATCCCTTCACCAGAAACCTTTCTCTCTCCCTCCAGCTTGACTAAAGGCTCTTCACACCTTAGAAGACTGGGACAGAAGTGAGAAAAATAGGCTCTTTGCCCACAGAAATCTGTTAGATGGCAGCGTGGGATCTGCAAGCGGGGAGGGCTTTTGTCTCCAAGGCAGCTTCATGCCTCCTGGCCCAAATTTCCTTTGTGAGGTCAGGGAGTCACTGCAGACCAAACCTGTTCCCGCAGGGAGGGCCTGAGCCACCAGTGGGGAAATGCTGTCACACATACCAGGGCATCTGCAGGTCCCTGGCCACTCTGAGCCCCTGGGCCACCCCGAGCCCCTGGGCCAGCGTGCACTGCTGCTTCCAAACCGTCCTTGGAGCACCAAGTGTCCTGAGATGTCCCTGGCAGGAGGAGGAAGTGTCAGAGACCACAGAGCAGCTCAGGCCAGAGCCATGGTTTGTCTTTGGTGTGCCATGAAATGGTGACACGCCATCAGGGCACACCCTGGCTGGACAGGCTGCTCTCAGTGCCCTGCCCCACCCGAGGGAATCACTGCAGCTGGGATGCTGCCCCTGCCACCCTGGGCCAGAAGCTGTTCTTCTCCAGCCCTGGCAACCTGCTTCAGAAGTTACTTCAGGAGTCACCTACAAAGCCAGAATGAGGCCAGAAGAGCTGAGTCCTGCCCCTGTGCTGGCTCAACCCCTGCAGCCAGGCCATGGAGCCAAGCACAGCCCGTGCCCAAGCCAGACCCTGATGTCACCCAACAGATTTTTTTGGAGCTGCTTTACCCCTAAATTAAGTGGGGCCTGAGCTGGTGCTGTAACACTGAAATGGGGGGGCTGCTCTGCACAAGGCTGTGGCAGAGTGGGCACAGGGACACCTCCCATTGCATCTGCAGATGTCCTGGAAAAGGGACTCTGGTGACATGACCACGGGGGGAATCCTGGTCACAGGGGAGGAGCCCGACAAGGCCCAGTCCTGTCTGCCTGGCACGTGCTCTGTCTGTGTGTCCTGCTGCAGCCCACACTGATGTAAGCAAAAGCATCTTTGGGGCTTGATTAGGAGGCTCTAATGGAAAAAAAAAATCTTTTAAATCAAATTAGGGTTCTTAACTATTAAGAAAAAGCAAGTCCTGCAGGTGGCTGAGCTCTGCAGGGCCTGCAAGTCATGGTGCACCCAGGACTGTGTCCTGGGCAGGACCTGCAGCGAAGCCTGCAACACCCTTGTGAAAAACACGTTCACTCTCTTGTGAAAAACCTTAAAAGTTTAATAAAGGACAATAGGAGATAAGGACAATAAAGTAAAGGTTATCATGGCTGGGTGTATCTTGGTACTTAGTTAAGAGCACACTTGTTGGAAATATTCTTTATATATTATTTCTACTACATCAACTTGTTATATATTCATAAACAATTACATACAGTAAACTTTTTTCCTAAACTAGTTTACATATTCTAAGAACTGTTTAGCATGGCTCCTCTTCAGTTTTACTTTTTTAGAGTACGAGTATATTTTGGTTGTGGTTTCAGTCTATTCTTGTTATTGCTAGTTTTTGGGCTTTGGTCCTCACTGTCTTTAGACAGTGAATGCTGATAGCTGGTATATCTGTAGTAGGTGCTTTCTTTATATGTTCATTGGATGTTATCTAAGTATGCATTTTAACACAAGTATACTTATATCAGCTATTTCACTAAACTCAATTGATAACAGAAATAATCTTTATAACAAAGTTACTTTAACACTACACATATAAAATTTATTTTAATATTTGCAAAAAGCCAAAATTATACTAGGTATCGATAACACACTGCTCTAGGAAAGGAAAATACAGAAAGAAGAGCAACAGCCCCCCTAACCTCCCCACCTCACCCACAATGTGACACCTGATCACCTACATCTTTAGCCCAGCCATCATCAGCTGCCAAGGAATGCCATAAATGAAATATAACTTCAGAGGTGGCACTGAAAGACAGACTGGACTAGGAGACTGAGTGTAACCCACTCCCCCTGTGACACAGACCTGTAGGACTGCATCTGCATAGGACTGGTCCCAGGGGAGGACAAGCAGCTCCTGATGTCAAGTGAAAGAAGGGAAGAAGAGAAAGAGGCTGAAGTGATTATGCAAATCAAACTTAAATTGAAATTTCAGCCTAACCTGCTGGGAAGAAACTCACAAACTAGGGCAATTAGAAGAAGCAATTATTACTGGATATAAATAAGAGAGATAATTTCATTTCTCATTGAAGCTATAAGGGCTTTGGGACCTCAGTGATGGAGCCGGAGAAGTTTCCAGTAACAAAGGGGGTGGCTGTTGCTCTTCCTCTACAGTAACGGCACGTGTCTTATTCCCACAAGGAAAGATAAACCAGCCCATCTGCTTTCACCACGGGGCAGAGTTTTACCTTTGTGGCCCCAAAGACCCCAGCTGAGATGTTCAACATATGCTGCTGCCGCCATGCCAAATCACTGGGACAAAAACCCCAAAACAAGCCCCCTTTTTGGCACCATCTAATATTCAGGGAAATGGACTGGATGGGGAATTTAAGATGACTGAAGGTTTCATGTAGTCCCTCGTGAGAAATTATGACCTATTTCCTTCCTTTGATTGTATATCCTTCCTGAACTGACTTTTGGATCATTCAATATTAAAAATGCATTGCCCTATAAATAGGCAGGGTAAAGAAACATTCCTTGCACTTTAAATCACTGTGCTCGAGATTACATTCAAGCCTTATTACTCTAAAGAGACCTGGAATCTTCTAAATGACTGAATTGGGGCAGACATTTTTCTGACAAGATCCTAAAAGTATTCAAGTCCATCCAGGCAGCAACGTCTGGCTTTTGTTTGAAAGAAGAGATTTCTTGTTCTCAGCAATGCTAGAAAAGCAATGTCGTGTCATGTTTACTACTTCCCCTCTATTGACTTCTGCAGCTGGTGAATTTTTTATGACAGAAATTACAAATATTTAGCCTGCTGATGGCAGGATGAGCCAAGTATTCCCAAGGCTCATGCACACCAGCATCCTTTGTTTCCTGGTTTCAGCTGCCCATGTTAGATCTGCTTACATCCTTGCATCTGCTAGCACAGAGATGGGAAGATGCACGTCAGCCATCCATGCCAGGGACTGAGGAGGGCACAGCCTCTTGTCCCCTGTGTGTGTGTCCCCTGGCACATCGTGGTGCACAGGGCAGGGGGGCTGGGACAGAGCAGGCCACAAGTGACAACACCTGCAGACCCACAATGGTGCTCACCCAGCGACTTCTGGGCTGCCTGGGGATCCCCACCCTGCCGAAAACAGGAAAGCCCCCAAATCCCCACACTGGAGATGCCTCAGGACAGGTAAGAGCACCAGCTGCAGGGTGCCAGTAGTGGTTTGGGTTACACATCTCCCTGGACTCCTCCAGCACAGAACACCCCCAATGCAAGTGCTGAGTTTCAGTTTAAGTAAATGTCATAAAACAGAAGTTCTCAGGATTTTGTTGGGAATGTTCTCTTTTTGCCCACGTATTCTCTGCACGAGGCACCACACCATATGAGTTGAGCAACTATTATTTTTAATTCCTCCACGACAGCAGTTGTTTATTACTAATTGAAACACTTTTGTCTAGATAAAAATATCTGTGATTTGCACTGCGGGGAGAGCATCCCCCACACTGGCACAGAGGCCATGGCTGCATTAGGCTCTGGAAATGTGACCACAGGGAGACTCACCATATCTGAAGAGCTTTAATCAGCCAGCCCTGGCAGCAGAAGGTCCAGGGGCTGTGGAGATGGAGCTGAGAGCCCAGTGAGGGCACACGCTGGCAGTGCCTGCAGCCACCCAGGCTGCAGCTTGTGCCAATGCATCTTCACTGTCACCAGCATCCAGCTCAGACAGAGCCATGGGACATGGACATTCCAGCATCCCCTGGGGCTGGAACACGTGATGGAGGAGCTGTGTTTGTTCAAGAGGAGAGTCCAAGGGGACTTTCCTAGGGCCTTCACCCCCTAACACAGGGTGTGGAGCAGATGGGGACAGGCTCCAGAGGAGCAGAGCACAAGGAGAAGCACATTGCAGCAGGAGACATTGCAATACCAGAAAACAATTTTCACCATGACAGTAATCTTGCACTGGGAGGCCAAGGAATTGGCACCTTGGATGAGTTCAAAACTCAGAGGGGTATGACCCTGAGCAAGCCAATCTAAACTTGAGCTTGGCCTTCTTTGAGGAGAGGGGCTGGTCCAAAGGACCTGCAGCCCAGCTTCCAGCTGGATCAAAGATCCTTCTATCCCTCATTATTCAGTGATTCAAATCATGTTTCAGCTCAACTTCAGACATGTCAACATTATCAGATTTTAGTTTTGGTAATGAAACACTTTGACACGGGAAAGCAGGGGGCTCAGACCATACTAAATAGCAGCTGCCCTTATTGATTCAACAAATAATCATGTGTATCTAAATACCCACATTTTAGAAATGTAAATAAATGCATTAGCTATGTATCAAATCACACCACATTATGCCAGCTCAATAATATGATCACTCAATAGACTATGAAATGCAAAAATAACATGGGAGAAAGGCACACACATAAAACTACCCTGCAAAATTCCCCAGCTAAATTCTGACATTTTCTAGATCTATATATTTTTTATTTCCAAAATGCTTCTCCATGGAAATTATATGGGAATTGACACATTTTTCTAAACATTTTATTTATATCAAATACTTGGTTTTATTTTTAATCAAATAGGTTTTGGCAAAACATTTTTCCAGCTTTGCTTGTAACACCCTCCCTGCTCCTGCAAGAAAAAGGAAAATGCTCTGGGCTTTGCTGGCACCCATTTTGTCACTGCAAGAGCTATACATGGGATGTGTTTGTCCCATATGTATGGGACAGATGGAGCAATGGCTACCCCAGCAATGGAGACTTCAGGGACCACATCCAGGTGATGCTCCCACCTCTCACCTTGTGGCAGACACCAGAGCACTGCCAGAGCCAGCCTGGCTCCTGTGCAGCTCCCCAGAGGGCTGACACAGCTCAGGGACACTGGACTCGCTCATAAAAGATTTATCTACTCCATTTCCCTGCCAGCAGTTCATCTACATTATTGTACAAGCTGTACTGAATTACAGCACAGGAGTGGAAAACATACCATGGCAGACGTGGAGCTGGTATATAAATCCATACGTTTCCCTGGAAGCCAAACTGCCATGCTGGTTTACACTGATGAGGCATTTAGCCTGGACTTTTAATCCTAATATCTCTATTTTCCAAATTGTCTAAGTGACAGAATCTGGTTACAGATGCAGTGTCCTATAGGTTGCAAATTGGAAAAGGGTGACGTGTCAATGAAGATCTCTTCCAGCACTTTTGCCATACATAATCCTTTCAACTCTTTCTAGTGTTTGGCTTTTTTCGGACTGAATGACTTGAGAAAACTCACAGTGTTTAAACCGCTGCACACAAATAAATCACTGGGCTGTCTTCTCTTTCCCAACTCATTATATACAAATGCAATTTTTTAAAGAGGAAATCTCATCAGCCCAAAGATTCAGTGACTTAGAAACCAATTACAAGTGGTAAGAAGTGACCCAATGTCTGTTTCTCCCAAAGCCAGCCCCTGGCAGCACTGCAGCATCCCTGCACTCCGTGTCTGTGTGACAGCTTATTCCCTCTGACACTGAGATTCAGTACTGGATATAACTCAAGTGGAGACAGGGGAGATCTGTCAGCCAGGCCAGCACCCCCACCAACCCTCCCAGCTCCCAGGGCTGCAGCTGCAGCTCACCCTCCTCAGGAAATGAAGGTGGCTGCAAACCCACAGAGATGTGAGATACATTACAGTGAGATCCATTCTTTCTAAGAGGCCACGGTAAGCAACAGGCTTGTGTCACAGTGAGCCAGTGGGCAGAAAAATGATTTCATACATATATACATATTTACCTCTGTCCAAGCACCTATATACATATGTAAATAAGCACCTTTTGCACATGACATTTCCCCACAGAGGCTCACAAAGGACCTCTCCCTCCTTCTGCCTCCCCCACCTCTGTGCTCTGGCCGCCCCCAGCTCCATCCTCCCCTTTCTGTTTGCCATCTGGTACCCATCAAAGGCAGTTAGACCATGACACATGTGTGCTTACCAAATCCTTTAAACCTAACTAGAGCACTGTTTTGTTTCTTCCTCATCAGAAACCACAAGGAACCCTTATTCAGTACATCTGGACCTTCTAATAGGGTAACAGCCTGGCTGTGCCAACTCTGCTTTCTGTCTGACTCCATCTTAATCATTCACAAATCACAAAAGGATTGGGAGAGGAGAGAGCCAGCACAGCAGCACCACAAGGATGGCAGCTGAGAACAAAACAGTGGCCACAGATAGTGTTTGGATGAGTGCTGGTGTGTAGCAAACCAGGATATATAACATTCTTATTTCTACACACATCCCAATGCTTGAATTTATTGGTCCCTCATCTGGTGACCGGTGTTGCCAGCAAAGCTCCCAGGTTTGCAGTTTGCCCTGGAAAGGCAGCCTGATAATCCCTACATGAAGGTGCCACAAGGACAGCAAACTGCAGCTGGCTGTTTGCTAGGATGAGATGCTACATTCCCAGGGAATTGTAAGGAAATGCAAACAGCTCCTCCCAGCTTTAATCAGCACACTTATTTAATGCCCTGCTGGTAATGCCAGTGACTTCATTGCAAAGGTCTCCACAACAAGCTTATTTTACTCCAACTGCTCTTTTGTAAACTACCTTTCCAGGAATCACATGGTTTGGGACTCTCAACTTCCAATAAAAAGAATTTCTAAATATCAGAGAAGGTCTTGAAAATGGGACCCAGTGACAGATTTAGAGCCAGCCTTCCTTCCTTCCTTCCTTCCTTCCTTCCTTCCTTCCTTCCTTCCTTCCTGCCTTCCTGCCTTCCTGCCTTCCTTCCTTCCTTCCTTCCTGCCTTCCTGCCTTCCTGCCTTCCTTTTAAAGTTGTATCACACCTTTATGTGGGGTCCAGCTCCTGAGTTTTACATTACAGGACTAGAAACACTGTAAATCAAAGAACTGATCCCACAGATTACCTCCAGTTATCCCTCAACCAGCAGGGAGAAAGAACCCCACCACTGCACAGCACAAGCTCAGCACAGTCAAACCCATGCAGGAATACAGAATAAGGACCAGCACTGCATTATCATTCACACTAAAAAGATCCACAGGTTCTCCTTCCCTCCATTTGCTCCACTCCACCTTCAGCCCCTTGTACACCCAACAGGAACTTATGGCACAGATCAGCTGTCCAGCAACAACATAACACAGCTTGTACACCAACACAACCCTCTGCCATTTTCATCTGATTCCCAGACCAACACAAAGGGCAGGATAAATATCAGAAGACAAACCCAGAGCTGCTCCCCGTGGGCAGGTGTCAGCTCCCCATCCCATGGCTGTCCTCTTCATCCCAAAAATGGCCACGTGCTCCTCCAGGCACACACACAGAAGGATGGGTAGGTTTGATGTTTGACCAAAATAGGCCATTAAAGACAAGACATTAAACTGTCTGAGAAATAAGGAAGAAAAAAAAAGCAGCTCAGCAAAACAAAGGAGGGGGTCTTGACTTCCTGCCAGGAGCTTGAAGACTTGTATTTATTTATGCTTTTCATGGGAAAGCCGTTCAGAGGCAGTAATCCATGACATATGGCAAAAGAGTAGGGAAGGACCTTTACTGCAAGTTGACTGATATTAAATGCAAAAAAAAAAGGAGGAAAAAAATCTCTAATTGATGGTTCTGCAAGCAACTGCAGCCAACAGAAGACCTTGGCAGGCTCTGTGTGCATATTTCAGGCCAGGCCATGGGACTGCCCCTCCACAGCACTGCACACTGCCCTGGGCACGTGGAGCGTGGTGACGCCAGGGGCTGGCTGCAGAGTCGTGACAAAAAGCAAAGCCAAAGGTAGCAGATGAAGAAATGGCACAACAAATGTCTGAACTTCTGAGTGGAGGGGTGGGACAACACCTGAAATCCCCCAGCTCAGGGAGAGCCTTTGAACAGGCTGAACTTCTCCCTGGCAGCTGGGGCTTGTCACCAAGCCATCTCTCCAAGCCTCCACGTGGACCCTGGTTTCTGATATGAAGCAAATAAACACGAGGTGTTTCTTTTTCAAACAATAGGATGAGCTGAAGTGGTGTGCAGCTCTGCAGGGCCAGATACACATCAATTCAAAGTCTGAAATTAATATGGAAAGTGATTCATAACAGGAGGAGACAAAACAAGCCTATTCATGCTACTCCATGTCAAGCCATCTTATAGCTATTTTGGATCCAAATGCTCTCTCTCTTCTTTTCCAAAACCACAAAGAAAAGCAAACAGATGTCAGCCATTGCAGATCTGCAAAGAAATGAACTGAACAGCCCATAATAGCAGTGTTTCTCCTCAGCTCCTTGCACTGAGGGCTAGGAAGGCGTTTCTGTGAGCCCTGCTGTGTGTGCAGGGCTGCCGTGGCCGCGGGGGCGAGCCAAGGCCATGCCTGATCCATCTGGGACCAGGCACAGTCCCACGCCCAAGCTCCAAGGGTTCCATCACATTATTTCCTGTGGAGACACTATGGGAAGGAAAAAGACACCCTGTCAACAGGCAATCTAGAAAAATACAAGTATTTCAGAGTCAAGGAGTGATTTCAAAAGCACGTACAGGGCTCAACCCTGGAAACTCCATTTTCAAAAGCTGCTTTGAAGCACAACAGCTTAGGCACTGCTGAAAGTCAGTGAGGGAGACAGAACCCAAATTGCTTTACAAAATCTTATCCATATGCAATTAACATCATTGTGAAATACTTTTGATTTTAGTCTTTTTAAAATATGCTGGGTATAGATATTATAGCACCAGAGCCCATCACTCCCTTCAGTGATTTAAGAGATACTGAGTGATATAAAGCAAATCTAAATACTGAGTGTGTTCAGAAACTCTTTGGTTATACACAAAAGGATTCTCTGTTATTGACTTATCCCCTTCTTCTCTCATCTATCTCATGGCAAATTTTTGGCCACTAAGGGCCACTCTTGAAGACCAAACCACAAGTGTGGCATGAATACCTAGGGAATCTGACTTCTTCCAATGCTCTGGCTGCTTCTAGAACAAGTGTGAGCAGCACTCCAGAAGAAATATTATTTCGCCCAGATTCTGCATTTCCCTTCCCTGTGCTATTCCTGATTTTCCTGGATTTGTCAGCATGGCCTGGCAGGAGCTGCTCACCAGCCAAGGCTGCCAGTAGTGGCCATGCATGGCTGGAATGGGTCAGGTCAAGGTGCCATGTAAAGGCCTGGGGCAATCAGAACCAGATCCAGCTGCCACCGTGTGTCACAGAGGCTTCAGATCTGCTTAATAGAAATTAAGGGTAGAGAGCTGGGTCAGGGGCTGCTATCCCCCAGGAACCACTGATTCCAGGCAGGAGCCACAGCCCAGCCCTGCTGCACCAGCCCATCTCCCTCCTGCAGGCAGGACCCTCAGCTGCAGGGTTACAGAAGAACAGAAGTGAGCCATGTCTGGATTTTATTTCTTTTGCCTACACCAGAACAATTAACCTATTGTTTGTCTCAAAATGCATTCAGAGAAGTCAGGAGACTGAGGGAGGCAGTCTTGTAGCAACCACTTCTTCATTAACAGCTATGGAGCTAAATACCCATTTAAACCATGTTTGCTGTTCAAGTCTTCTCCTTTTAAGAGGATGTACATTTCTGTATTACTCGAATTACTAGGATTACCTCGTTTAAAAAAATATAAATCCAAGACTACCATTTTTCACATACCCTTCCCCTGCATAACTTACTTTAATTTCTAATTTACAACTATAAAACATAATCTTACATTAGAATTTGCATAAAAGCGAACAGACCTGCCGCAAGATATTAAATTTTAAATTTGCATGCTAGGGTGGCCAAGGAATATTACTCTATCCAAGAAGTTCCTGCCTGTAAATTTGAGAGCTAGTACGTGTGATGAGAGCAGAATTTGTACACTTGAGTGAAAGGAAGCTGATTAGAAGGCTTTGGTGGGGTTGTTACAGAGCAAGAATACAGACTGTACATACAGAGAAGCACACACAGACCAGTGTGCCACCCAATCCACCATTGTGTGGCCAGGGCTGGCCCACACAAGCAGTCTAAAAAAAATAATTAAATAATTAAAAAAAAAAATAAAACCACACTGTTAATAAAGCTTTACAGCACGCTGCAGGCTGGAAAAGCTCAACATGAAACCACTGGTAAATTTTTCTTCTTTCCAGCTTCTGCCTGTCAAATGAGCAGGCAGGGCTGTTTTAGCACTGGGCACTGCTGCCTTTTCCACATTTTGCACTGATGACCTGGTTTATCATTCCAGCTTTGTTGAGAGAGCTGTGTCCTGGTCAGAGCCCATGTAAATGGTGAATGACTGGGGGCTGCTGGTGATAGAGCAACTCAATTAGGAGATGAACAAACAGGGCCCGTGGTGGCACTGCCATTGCTGGAGCCTCTGAAACCAACGCCACATGAAAGCCTCCCCTCAGAGCCCACCAGACAGCAAACGTGGCCCATTACAACTCCTGTTCTGTCCTTCCCGGGGTCAAAACCTACTGCAGCGTGTCACTGGAGAGCTTCCATCTCCTCCTGGCCACCCACAGGGCTGGAAGGAAACCAGAGGCAGGGCAGAGGCTGAGCAGATTACACACACTGTATTTCAGCCCGTCCCTTGGGGTCTCACAGGCACTGCTAATCCCGCCCAACCACCACGCCAGGGGAACTGAGCAATAAGTGTGAAACCGAAAGGGTTTCACCCTGAGCTCCAGGAGAAAAGCCCTTCCCTCCTTGCCCAGAGCTGCTGAGCCCGGCCCTGGCTGCGGGGCCGAGCAGGGCAGCGCCCAGGCCCGCGCAGCCCCTCAGCCCTCGCCGCTCCCCCTCAGCCCTCGCCGCCCTCCTGCGTCGCTGCGATCAAAAGGGATGAGCAATCACTGCCGCGACAGGCACTGCTTTGTTCTCACCAGCCTGTTCCTTGCTGCCAGACTCCCTTTGCCGGTATCTCCAGACTTCCTCTGTCACCACATCCTCTGTACTCAGCTGTCACACACACGTCCTTCTGCTACCAGCTACCTACTTCTGTTGGCTTTCTAAAACTTTGTTAGCTCAATTGCACACTCCAGACTGCCATTAAGTTGTCTTTGCCACAAAGAAAACACAGGCTTAACAATCCTCTCATTTTCCACCTGATTAAAGTACAGAGGAATTAAATTTTTTAAGCTGGAGTGCTTTTTAGTCCCCAGGCCAATACACCATTAATTTCATATCACTGGAATGATATTAAAGGTGTCTTCTCAACCCAGCAGAAAGATGAAAAACAAACACCTGAAACTGGGATAAATTGTCTCACCCTTCACAGCTGAATTTGTCAGCACTCGCCCTCATCTGCTCTCCAGGGAGCTCCTGAGAGACCCCTGGAAATCTGGCACAAAGGACCTTATTTCTGCACCAGCCCTGAGCCAGCAGACAGCAGCAGTCTGATTGTCACTGTCATCGTTTTAGGACAGCCACCCTGACCCTCCCTGCAGCCACATCATCTCTGGGGGACACAAGGTCCCCCAAGCCCAACATCCAGCCCTCAGCAGGGTGAGCAAACACCCTGGGCTCTTGGTCCTGGCATGCCACAGAGACCACACCAACATCTTTCACTTTGCAGGTGACAGAGACCAAGGACTGAACTTAAAACCAGTCTCCAGAAGGTTTGATAACCCAAGAGCTCAACAGCCTGGGGACAAGGGTGGCTGCCCACCATCTCCTCACACAGCCACTTCACGTGGAACGTGTCCTTGAACAGTGCAGTGGGTCAGAAAGCATGTGGAGCTAAGATGTAAAAACTAAGGTGGGTGACAGTCCAAATGAGAGGAAACAGGAGAATCTGCTATCTTAATGTTGTTCCCTTGTTTGTGTGGCAAGAGCTTTGCTGTTTAGACAGGGCCCAAACAAGCCAGAAACAGCCTGTGACCTCCTCCAGCTTTGAGCACCAGCCTGGCACCCTCAGTCCCTCTCCAGCTCAGAACTGGCGTGATGCCCATGTCAGTCTTTTTCCCCAAAGTCTCTACAATGTCCCCAAAGAACAATGTGTTACCTGTAGAGCTGTGTGAAGACCCAGCTGCTCTCACTACAGCATCAGTACAGACCTCTCAGGGTTTCCTCCTTTTGAAGGTCACCTTTAGGTTCATCAGCAATATTTTGTTAATTATATTAACAAAAATCAGTAAGAGAGATTCTCTAATCAAGAAAATTATTCCTTTAAAATAGGACCTGAAGAGCATCTTAAAGACACTTATATAAGACAGATCTTAGATATAAGTTAAAGACAAGCATATAACATTAAAATGTCCAGACTTCCATGATTTCCTTTTTTTCTCTACTTGAAAAAAACGCCACTGCCACATTTACACATTAAGCCCCACACTTCCCTCTGAACAATCAAGAAACTACTGAGGGTAGTGTCTGTGATAACAGTGATTTTCAGAGGGCTGGACCCTGAACATTTAGGAGACCTCTGATGGTAACAAAGAAAATCCAGCTCATACCCAACAAGCTAAAATTCTGAAATTATTCTGAAAATAAAGGCAGAACCTCGATGTAAGTAAAGCTGAAGGTGAAAAACACCACAACAATTACGGCACTTATGACTAAGGTGCTTTGGGTTCAGCTTGTAGCACTGGCTTGCTGCTAGTCCTTATCCTGTGACCTTCACCATGCTTCCACAGTCTCTAGAGATTTCTGCATGTATGACCTGTCCACCTAAGCTAGGCTTAGACTTCTAAGTCCCTCAAGCATCTGAGTCTAAACCCCTTCATGGCTCCAGATTCATCACCAGGACATTAGTATCCCTTCCTCCTTTCCACCCTATTTGAAAGGTAATTGTTTTAAGATACTGACCATCTCTCTGTGCACACAATCCTGAGCTCACACAATCCTGAGCTCAGTTCATCATGGCACATCTGTGTTTTTAAATCCCCTCTGCTGACACGTAGCTGAAGGAGAGTACTGTGCCAGCACAAAAGAACTCGAGTGAATCTGATTGCTGTCATCAGAATGTTCAACTTGAGTGGCACATTAAATATCTAAAACTGAACAGCAAAGAGTTTGGGACTAAAAACTAAATCCTGGCACAGGCTGAAACACAGGCAAGGGCTTATTTTTCCTCTTGACCTTTATCTTCAGCATGATCTTCCAAAGTGTGGGCAGAAGGAGGGTAAAGAAGCTGCTCAGCCATGACATGGCTCGTCCAAGCGACACAGCCACCCACAGGGGAAAGCCACGACTATGTGCACAGCCCCTGGGGAGGAGTGCCTTGAACAGAGCCTACCCATTCCAGGTCTGCCATCCTTTTATTCCCACACTGATTAATACAAACCCAGATCAGTAGAGATCGTTTTGCCTGGGCACAAGAGCTGCAACTTTCAGAAGATTGGTTCAGTTCACCTACAACATGGCACCAGAGCACACCCACACAGGCAAAAATAATGCCAGGAGATGCCAAACTCAAAAATCATGACCGATCTTCAGTTCTTCCATCACTGCTCCAGTTTGTCTCTTGCCTGAGGTCAGCAGTGAGCCAGAGGCTGCCTGCACACTGAGACCAGCCCCATCATGGTGAGTGGTACCAGTAGTACCAGCTCAGAGGCTCACAGCTCCCACACCTCTGGAGTGGATGCACGACAGGATAAGAACTGAGAGAGCAAAGTCCTTCCCACTGTAAGCAAATATCAGGTTCATGACCACCTGAGGAACCTGAATGTCCATAGGACCTGACAAAATGCATCCTGGAGTCCTGAAGAAGAGAATTGTCTGGTGGAGTTTCCAAGCCACTCTCCATGATATTTGGGATATTTGGAAAGTCATGGCAGTCAAGGGCAAGGCTGCAATTACCACCTGTGGCTCATGACAAGCAGAAACCCCCCTCCACTCTCCCAGGCTGAGTGTGACACTGCACTCCCACAAGTGCTCGTGTGCCTCAGAAGCAGAAGAGATGCTGGGCACCACCTCATCAGCACGGTGCCAGGGAGGCCCAGAGCACCTCAAAGCACCACCAGCTAAACCATGAGCCCAAACTGGCATCAGCCATCCTGTGCCACTCCAGACTGCAGGAAGCAGCTTACTCATGGCCATAGCAGTGCCTGAACTGCCATCCTCGCACAGCCCTGTAAGCCAGCACCCCGTGCTGCCCAGACTGCCTGTGGCCATTCCCACACACAGGTCCGTGCACCAGGTGCCTCAGGAGCATGTCCAGGATGGGGAAGGCTTGGGCACAGCTCTTCTTGCACATTTTAACTGAATTTGTGCCTCCAGCACAGAGACTGCACAGGAACAGGGAAGAGCTCACCACTGCACACCACTTCCATTGCTGGCACAGCCCAGCCCTGAAGGAAAGCCCTGCATCCCACTCCAGATCTACCAGAGCTGCAGCAGGAGAGAGAGCCCCATACAGGACAAGGCCGAGCAGCAGCAGCTCCTGCCCACCCCACTCAGCAGTTGGTACTTACACTGCTGGCACAAGAGCTAAGCCACAGTCTTTAATGAGAGCAGACCTGAAGCTCTCAAGCAGCCTCTTGGCACAAGCTCTCATCTGTATTTTAAATTCATGCTTAAGAAGGCCAAACATGCTCCAACACTGCTGTTGTGTTGGCTGTTTGCTTTGATTGCCCTTTTTGGCCAAAGTGCAGCCGAGATGTCGACGCCACCACCCAGCACAGATGTGCAGGGCACACAGCAGTCAATTAGTTTCAAATAGAGCCATACACGTTTTTCTGGAAAACATTATGAAGAAAAGCTGTCAGTCCTGAATGCATATTATCTCTAATTATTCCCATAAAAAAAATTAAAAGGATGGTTGCCTGGTAGCGTTGCAAGAACCGTTTTGTAATTAATATGACCTTCATCTCCATATGGTAATTAGCAAACATTTATATTACCATTAAAAAGACCATGTTCATTACATAACCTCACTTTTTTCTATTAGCTAACAGACAGTAAAACCAATTAAATCAAAGCCTTGAACTTTCACAAATACTCCAAATAAATACACTCAAAACTACTTTTTTTTTTTTTGAAACGGACACTTGCTGGCTGATGTGAAAACCAGCAGAAGATGCTTCCTGAGGCTCTGGCAGGAGGGTTGCATGCTGCTCCTCCTCCCAGGGAAAGGGCTGGCACAGGGGTGGCAGGGCAGGAGTGTCCCACGAGTGCTCCAGGAGCTCCTGGAGCAGGTTCCTGCTCACCTGCCAGAGCCCTGGGTTACCTGCACCCTGGATCTCACTCTGGGAAGCCTCCTGCCTTTCCCAGGGGACTCAGACCCACGCCAGGTGATGGACCCTGAGCAGGGACACAGTTCTCAGCTCTGCTCCCAGTGGAGCAGCCCCCCCAGCTGTTTGTCCCCTCATCCAGGAGCAGGGGTGGCAGTGACCCCACCTCCTCTCTAAAGACCAAACAGAAACGTCTGTAGGAAAAAAGTAAGATTTCGTTGCTAATACCAACATTAATCTACTTTCTCCTCCTCAAAGCCAGGTTGTTCTACTTCACGGAACACTAATGGTCAGCATTTCTATTGATAGTTTCTCTGCTTATATTAATCCAAAATTTCCTACACTGTTTTTTTTGCATGCTGCAATCACTCCTACTCCCTGGAGTGACTCACCATTTAACTGGTTTGCTAACAGAGGACCTGATGTACCAGTCAACAACAACAAAAACCCATTATCACACTGTACTTGTTTTTCACAGAGGTGGGAGAACTTGTGGTAAGTCATTCAACAATGCCATAACTGAAAACGCAGGGGAGAAAATATGATCAAAACCAAAAAGCACACTTGCCCACACACTTCCCTACTCCTCTAACACATCTGCCAGTGAAAAGAAAAAACCCAACCTTCCCATGGTTTGAATTCTGCTAATAACAGCTCTGCTTTGCAAACATGCATTTCCTGCTCCTGATGAAAGCTGACAGCTCGTGCGGGGAGCAGCACGGGGGGAGCGACACCAAACGACTCCTGCTAATCAGTGCTTTCATCAAAGAGAAAGACATGGTGTACATCTAATCCAAGGGAGCCTTCTCTTTTACTTGCAAGCTGAATATTGACCAAAAAAAAAAGAGAAGGATTTACTAATTGGAAAGATGACATAAAAACGCTAATAAGGTTGTTAAGTTGACAAGGCTGGGAAAATGTAAATTTTATATACATGTGTGTATATATATTTCCAATAATTCTTGCACTATAAATGATTTAACAAAAATATGTAGAAATTAGAAAAATATTTGACTGAGAATTGCAAAAGAAATTCAAAGATTCCCAGGCCCCTGGAGCTCACCAAAGTCAAACACCCAACTCATGCCATCTTTCTGCAAATTCCAGCAATTTCATAATTCCACAATTTCCATTTTCCAATTGGTTCAGGCTCCCACTAAATGACTTGAATGCACAAGGTTAGAGAATCCACGGACAGGTTAACTGAGAGGAGCAGTGGGATGTCTGACTGAGGCTGCTCCCCCAGCACATCTCACACACCCTGGATGCTCACACTCAGCATGGGCAGCACGGAAGCACCAGCAGCACCAGGAAGGTTCCCTTCAGAATTTAACCCAAATAAACACACACCTTGTGCATAAACACTACACAAAACCTCAAAGCAGCTGTCTTTTTTTTTTTCTTGTCTTTTTTTTTCTGAGGCAGCCAAAAAAACCAGGTAGGATTGCGATAGCAATGTACTGTAAACTTATCATAAAAGCAGGATAGAGAAACCAGCTACCAGCTGTGAAGAATATTTGCAACTGTAAATATTGTATTTCAACTGTAGAGAGGGTAAATACCATGTTATGGAAATGCCTCCTTTATCGATCTGCTCATCAGAAAGCAGAAAGAGAGAATATAATTTGGTAGTTTTCAGCAGCACAGAGTTTTGCAGACATTGAGAATGTATTTTTGAGATACTGCCTTCCATGAACAGCAACAGAGATCAGCTTGCTGATGAATGAATGCAATAACTTCCATTCCAACACCTGCAAGGAATACCTCACTTCCACTTATTTTGGAAAAAATGCAACTTGAAGAATCAAAGAATCATGAAAGTTTCATTTCTATTGGTTTTATTTATTTCTGCTTGATGGCATCTCTTATGACACCAATCCAGGGCAAAGTCCACATGGAAATTTTAACGTATTTTAAGAGCACCACAGGCCTGCCCTGCTGAGAAGAGTCCAATTGGAGCAGCACATGAGTGAGGAGGATATGACAAAACCAATCATATGCACAGTAATGCCCGTCATTTAAACCTACAAGTGGAAAATTAATTTTCTCATCTTTTTCTGAGGTAGAAAAAAAAAAGAAGAAAATAACCTTTGACTTAAATATGGAGATTAATGCAAATGCAACCATCTTGTTTTGTATGATCTATCCAACTTCGAGTAAGACCAAGAGAGATTGAAGCAATTAGGTGCTTGCCCAATAGCCAGAATTTTGTGACTCTAAATATTACCAACATTGACATTCCCAGTGCACACCTCGCAGCCTCTGCAGGGCCAATTCTCCTGATGAAGAGGGAAGCCTTCATGAATCCTCCCTGCTAAAGGGAAGCCTCCAGAACAGCCATTTATTCTTTAAAAAATCACCTTCCCTGGCAGAAGGTAGCAAACAAATGCCAATATTACACTGTAGCTTATTGACATGAATGACACTGTAAAACACACCAGAGCCCTGGAAGCACCAGGAGGGACAAGAGGCTGCCAAAATCTGACTGTACAGATGAGCTTCTTCAGCTAAGAGGGTGTCTGCACAACAAATCTCTCTCACTTCTCCTCACCTCTCTCCCACGAGCAGAGCCAACCTCCATGCAGATCTAAGCTCATTCTACACAGCTTTAAATGAAACTTTAGTGACACAGAGCAGGTAGCCTCCACATTTCCAGGTCTCCTTTCACACTGGACAGCAATGGCAAAGTCTGTCCTCCCTAAGGCAACAGAACAGCACATCTGCTATAATTCCAAGTGAAACCAAGTGGAAGGCAGGATAATCTGTATTGGAAAATGCAGCACATTCTTTCATTAGTTTGCCAGGATAGAAGGAGTTTGGTGAAACCATCTTTCACTTTATAACATCCCCTACACAACTGAAAACTTGATAGCTGCTGGGGAAGGTATTGCCCCTCTGAAGCAAGGCAGGTCTGAGTGCCTGGGACTCATCATGTCAAGAAGCCCTGCTGGTCTGGGACATACCAAGGTCACATTGGCAGAAATCCTCATTCCTAGAGCCTCTCTCAGCTGGTTTATTGAATCTGCAGTGACAATTCCCTACCTGGAACCAAAAGCAGGTAGATGGGAGAAAAAATTCACCCCAAGGTGGGATGTGACTGCTAGCCACCATGTCCTGAGGAGCCACTTCTTTCCATGTTCTGGAAAGCCACTTCTTTTCCATCAGGGCAGTTAAAGCAGTGTAAAACCAGAGCAGAGCTACAGCCCAGCTCCTCACTCAGAAATATTTTGTGAATGAATCATCCCTGGCTTGTGTTGGCTGCAAGGACCTGTCAGACAAGGGCAGCTGTTGCAGCAGGAGGGAAATCAAACAGAGACCTGGACACAGCTGAGGGAAAGGCAGCAGCACAGGCAGTGTGCAGCAGCTCAACAGTATGAACCAAGGAAACAGCTTCAGGCATGCCTGGAAAACACACAGTAAGTGGAATTTAATTTCTGCCTTAGTAATTCCTTTCTTTATACATGAATTTTGCTAAGAGAACATCAAATCCCATTTTCACTGGGGATGGCTGCACTGAATCAGCAAGGTGAATGGAAGCTGTGTAACACAGCTCAACACAAGGATGGGTTAATTCTGCAGCCCCTGCCTGGGTCAGTCCCAGGGCAGGACTTCCCAGTTTGTATTTTACCAACTCAACTCACAACACACTGAACTACAAGATTCCTCAAAACCAATTTTTTTTTGTCTTTTCACCTCTGTCTTCACAGAGTCTACACTACCTTTCATCTGTAACTCGGGGATCATGACAGGTTCCAATAACCACCGCTGGCTTTGGGGGTATAATTCAGATATTTTCTCCTGTCTGAGGTTCTCTGGTGAACCATCATTATACAACTCAGAGTTGGATCCTACTGCACAGCAGGGATTTTGCAAAGTAAAACAATGACCAGTAAAGTGTCCAAGGCCAGGCTGGGCAGGGCTTGGAGCAGCCTGGTCTAGTGGAAGGTGTCCCTGCCCATGGCAGGGGTGGAACTAGAGGATCCTTAAGGTCCCTTCCAACCCAAACCAGTTGGTGATTCTATGACACTGGATCAGGCAACTGCAAGCACAGCACAACCATCACTCATCCCAGTCTTGGGAGAGTTGGTTCTTATCAACCTGCTTTAATCCATTTCAAAGAAAACTCTCTTATTCAGAATTTTTTGTTGCTGCTTTCAAACAAAAAAAAAAAAATTGTAACAACATATTTATTTATCTAAAACCCCCAGAAATGGTACAATTCTCTTCCATTTAAAATACAAATGAATCAGGTTACCTGCATCAGCTTCCCAGAGACCTGGGAAGAAATGAAGTTGAATTCATGACTCACCTCTCTAAAGCCCTTCAAGGCTCCTTGCTCACAGGTAATACAAACAAGCATTGCCAAAACCCAAAGATGTAAACACATGAAAGCTTGCTGCTTTCAAGCAAGATGCTGTCCCGCCGCTAAATCCAAATCAGGGATGGATTTTCCATGCTGGCAGTGTTCAGAAAAGCACTCAGAAACCTGGTGTTCATCCGAAATGTTACCATCGTGAGGGACACAGATACCAGTCACTCTCCACTGAAGATTTTCCTAATGCTGAGCAGGGAAGCTGAGATTAAAGGTTCACTATTCCCTACAGAAAATTAATTTTCTACAGTTGTTAAAAAACTTGTTTCTCTAGGAAAATGACTCACTTGACTAGATAAACACTTCTATCTCCTCTAGGAAAATGTGTTTCCTTGAACCTCATGACCTTACATTATACAGTTTAGTATCATCACAGAACAGTGTTTCGCTTTTCATGCAATTTTACAAGGTAAAATCCCAACCACCACTGGGAAAACATTTGAAATATTTTTTAACACTGCCTTAAAAGAATTAACACACTTGTTCCCCCCTCAAACCTGGTACCATCTTGTTAATTACCAGGCATGTTTCATGTGCATTTTCAAAGTGGAGAACAAAAGAAGTGGGAGGAAAAAGAAGTTAGTGATGCATAAAGTGTTCTGCTGAAAACAGAAGGTGGTTTTCAGTTATAAAACTAACTTGGATTTTAATTTGTACTCCACACCTCCAGCATGGACACAGATTATTGTCTTGTGCAGCTGGGGGGAAAGGCAGAGCTCCAGCAACAACCAAAGCCAAAGGAGGGTTTTGATGTGAACAACTGAGCTCCCAGGACTCGGGGTTTGGGGATGGCCACGCTCAGAGCACCTTCCCAGGCCCCCCTCCAGTGCTCCATCAGACCACTGATGTTTTCCCAAAGCTTGGGAAAACTATATCAGAACTGTCAGGACTGCTTTGCTTGTGCTCAGCATTCCTGTGGGTCTGAGTTCCCTGTGGAAATCAAAGACCCAGCCCTGGCTCCAAAAGCAGGGGGATGAAGGCTCCATGTGAGCTGGAGCTATGCAGCAAACCAGGTGCCTCTATTTCAATATTTGGCTCATTGATCTATATCCAGCAGGGATAAAAAAAAGTCCTTTAGAAAACACAATATTCAATTTCCTTTTCATCTCAGGGATGCAAGCCAGGCTTGGTACCTTAAAAACCTGGCGCTGCAATAATCTTTTCTGTCCTTTCTTACTTATTTTTTCTTTTTCTTTTTTTTTTTCTAAATGAGGAAACACTGCTTTCATTCCCCTCTGGAAGGGTGATCTGAGCAAACAAGCACCAATGACACCAGCGCTGCAAAGATTTTTTTGAAGAAAGCCAAAACCAAAGTGTAAGAGATTAAAGAGACAACTCCCTCACAAGCCAAATGATTAAAGCCTTTTCTCTTTGAAACAAGCATTTCCTAGAAATAATAAAAAACAAAAGGAAGACTAACACTGCTCCAGGTCTCCACCAGTTTGTGCTGCCAGATTTTTCTTGGAGTTCTCTGTGCACATTGGACACCCCATGAAAATCACTTATGGAATACAGCAGGATCTGAAGCTGTAAAATGTGTTCTTTGGCATTTCCTTCACATGCAGAACAGATTAATAAAAGTTTTCTTTGGGATCTGGATTATGCCCCAGATAAGTAGAACTATCAAGAGCCTGCAAGCACCAGGATCTAGACCTTGTTATTCAGAGGGAAAGTTCTTGGGGATTCAGGATTTTCCCATGTGCAAGGAGTGATGTGGCTGCAGCAGCACACTGAAGATATCCATAACCTACCTCCCTGCCCCAAGCTGAAAAAGATCTTCTGTATATGCTGAGCAGATTCCTAAGTGCCTGTTTGCCACAGGACAATTCGTGGCAGTCTATAAAAGTGAGATAAATGTCATCCAAGTGCTCATCCTGTGACCAGATCTGCTGTTTTTGCTCCCAAATGCAGGAAATGCAAAGCCAACATGCATTCTCCTGCAGGAAATCTAAATTACTTAACCATTTGGATTTGTATTCGTTTCAAAACTGCAATCTTAAGGACAAAAAATGTGTTTATTGTGAAAAAGAAACCTCACAAACAGGTACAGTTTAGAGGAGGAAAATTAAAAAGGAAAAAAAAAATAGGCTAACCTTTATTTTGTAATAAAACCAGATGACAGTCCTCTCTTCTGCAAAGAGCATTGCCTGGTGAGAACAATTCTGTTCTTCTCTCGGTAACATTACTCTGTCTCTTTTAATACACTCTTCATCCATTAACTTTGACTCCCTATGTGTCTAATTCACAGCTACACACCAAACAAATTATCTGGAATTAAAAACATCTCACTCATTTCCTCTTTCCACACCTCCATGCCACATCTCAAACTCATTTTGCCATGAGATGTCATAAGGAATCACTAATTCCTCTGCAGGGGGCTGGTGGGAAAAGCAGATTCCCTTTGCATGACACAAGTCCCATGGCTAAGGTTTGCATTTGGAGGATTGATACAGCCCCCCCAAAAGAGAGGCTGCTCCTGTTTTCTGCCTACATGATCAGCAGGGAAATGCTGCTGATTCCTGAGCTGTGGTGTTTTTCCTCCTCCTCTGTCAGCCCAGCCTCCCACATCCAGCATAAGAAATGACTGGAGAAAAGTCCACTTAATCACCTCCAAGCTTCATCTACATTTCATATCCATATCTCATCTACCTAGCTCCTCCCTCTTCTACAGCAACTTCTCAATCCATCACCCGTTTTCTTCTCTGCAATCATCACTTCTGGTTTTAATTTACACTGTGTTTTCCCCTCAGGAATTCTGCTCAAGGAGGGCACATGCAGGATGAATAGTCCTGGTGCACCCCTGGGACTTGCTCCATTTTCTGTGGACCTCCCACCATCACTCTGCAGCCTTTCCTGCCCAGCCACCCCCTGTGCCCAGGACCATTCAGGTACCTGTTGAGCACTAATGTATTTCTCCTTGACTTGGCCCTGTGAGCATGCCAAGGTTGCTTTATTGGCTTCCTGCAGCTCCAGCTCAAACTCTTCCCCAGCTCCTCCAGCTCTCTCACTTCATGATCATCAGTTTATGTGGCAGTTTCCCTTAACTGGTTTCCATCCAGCCAGCACCACTTCTCTACAGAAGGGAGTGATTTTTCTCTCCAACAACCCCAGCACTGCTGTGAAGGAGCAGATCTGTTCTGTGGCTTGGGATCAGTCTCACCAGTGCAGACCCCACCACTGGATGACAACTCCCGATGGGCTGAAACCATCCCAGCTGAGCCACACCACACACACTGACACAATCTCCTGCTTCAAAGCTGACTCAGCCTGGAGAAACCTTCATCACCTTGGCCAACTCACACAAATTTCAGTGCAGGAGAAGGACAGACTGGAGACCCTTTCACCCTGCATCAGCCATACAGCCCAGGTGTGGCTGCTGCTCGGGTGAGAACAGCACACAGCAGTGCAGGAGCTGTCATGGGACCACAAGTGACAGCAACATTCATTCCTGGTTCCTTGCTCACTGCACAGCCTTAAAGAAGTCACCTGAGCTCTCAAGACAAAGTGCAGAGGTGACAGCAGGGCCAGCAGATCCAGCAAGGAGCCTGCTGGTCTTTCCACAACTGTTGGGGTCCTCTATTCCCATTGAAATATTTTGACACCAACTGAGCATAAAACTAGAAAAGGGGAGAAAAATCAAAACAAAACAGAACAGATGATGTCATTTCAGCTAAAATGATGTTCCAGTTCCCTGAGCTATATATAAGATCTCTGAATCTGAACAAGATAGCCTGAACTCCTCAGAGAGCCTGGGCTTGTTCAAAACATCTCCCCTCTAACGTGGAGCCAAAGACAGCAACCTTCAGAGCAGCCCATCCCAGGGGAAGGGCTGTGCATGGAATCACAATTGTACATCATGCCTGAAGAGCAGGGAAATGTAACAGCTTCCCCGAGCTGAAACATCACTGACCCCGCAAAAAAGAAAGGGAATGAACAACTTAACATCACCTACAAGGCGAGAAAGAGCCGCTTCTGGGAGGTGATGTGCTGGGTGGGCAGCTACAAAACAGAAAGCCAACTGGTGGTAGTATTTTTAGGTCTTTGTTTTTAATTTTGGACATAACTTCAGTGGCAAACATGCTTGTTTTAAGAGACCTTTCCATGACTGACTTTCAGACCATGGATCCAGATGCCTCTGCAGAGCTTCCTGCCCCCCAGCAGATCAACACTCCACCCACCCTGGTGTCACCTGCAGACTGAGTGAAGGTGTCCTCAATCCCCCCATCCAGAGCACTGATAAGGACACTAAAGTGGGCTGGCTCCAGCACTGAGCCCAGGGAGCACCACTCGTGAGCAGCTCTGGCTGGGTGTAACTTCACTGCCCACCCACTGAGCCATGTGCCAGAGTTTCTCCCAGAACTCAGTGCAGCTGTCCCAGCCATGGCTCCCCGTGTCCCCAGGAGAAGGCTTTGCTGAACTCCAGCCCTTCCCTCAGCCACCAAGTGGGTCACCTTGTCCTAAAAGACAGGTTGGTTGTGCAGGGCCAGCCTAAGCCCCTGCTGACTGCCCTGATGCCCTGGGTGCCCTGCACGTGCTGTGGGATGGCACTGGGAGTGATCTGCTCCACCACCTTCCCCAGCACTGAGCTCAGGCTGCCAGGATCATCCTGCTGACCTTCCTGAGGACAGGTGTCCCACTGGGTAACCTCAGTCACCCGGGGCCTCCCTGTTGGTAGATGATGGGAAGTGGCTCAGGGGGCATTTCCACCTGCTCCCTCTGCCCGTGGGGTGGATCCCATCTGGCCCCACGGGATATTTGTGTCTCTGGGGTGCAGCAGGTCACTGATCCTGTGGAACAACCTGTGGGATCCTGTGGAACAACCAAAAACAAATGTTTGGGTTACCTTAGCCAAGGCAGCAGGCTCAGATACCATGTTTGTCTAACTGGGAGCCAGAAAAGCCTTTCTCAACCTGTCTAGTTGGTGTGCCAGTAAAGGATTTGCCCTTGGCCAAAAAGCAATTCAATAGTAAGCCTGGTAAAATTGACAATGGGAGCTATCCTGTATTGGACTGGAACATCTGGGCCAAAGAACTTCCCAAAGCAGTATTTGAACTCCAAGAATTAGAAATCCTTGGTTCTTTAACAATGGATTTCTGCCTTACATTTATAACTAATGACTGGCGAGAAGGAGATCCTCCAAAGTACGAGGTTACTCCCCATTATTTGGCATACAGAAATTCAAGTTCTTGGTGTAATTATTCAGACAGTTGGGGTGTGCTTTCCGAGGCTGACCAATTTCCACAACAATTCCCAAAAGGATATTGGTTCATTTGTGGAGATAGGGCTTGGCAGGGCATTCCACCCTGCCTTGAGGGTGGCCCATGTAGCACTGGAATGCTCACTGTGATAGCTCCCTGTGGATTATGGGATTATTTATTCTGCTCCCTGTCTCTGTATTCCAGCTCAGGGGCTGGGTCCTCTGAGGACAACGGGTCTTGCTATTAAAGACTGAGGCAAAGAAGGCATTAAGTACCTCAGCCTTTTCCTCATCCTTTGTCACTGTGTTTCCTCCTGTATCAGATAAAGGATGGAGAGTCTCCTTGCCCCTCCTTTTGCTGCCAATGTTTTTATAGAAACGCTTCTTATTGTCTTTTATGGCAGTAGCCAGATCAAGTTCTAGTTGGGCTTTGGCCCTTCTGGTTTTCTCCCTGCATAACCTCACAACATCCTTGTAGTCTGCCTGAGTTGGCTGCCCCTTCTTCCAAAGGTCTAATGCACAGCATTAGAGGAGATTTGTGTTTACTGCTGAGTTAAAGGTCAGGAATGGAGGCTTCCTCCCTTCCCCATCTCTCCCCGCCTCTCTTCCATGAAGAGACTAAGGCTGCATAATCTGCTGCGTTTGTTTTCATACAAGAGCTGCTTTTAAGCACTGCCCTGATGATGGCACAAGGGTAAGCAGATGAAATCCAATAAGTGGCTCTACAGGACAAGACACATGACGAGACAGCCTGCCAGACTCCTGCTCTAATGTACACGCTGAAAAGAAGCTTATGCAGAGCCTGGGTAAAGAATGCTTTGTTAGGGAACACAGGCAGCTCACACTGCAGTGTCTGTTCTCCATTAGCCATCCATTTAAAAACACTTCTGATTATTTTGGAAGTACTTGCATTGCCCTTTCTCGAACTCAATATTTGCAGTTAATTGCATAACTAGTGCAGTTGCCTCCAATTTAAAAGCACATTAAACCAAATTTTTATTTAAAACAGCCATGTTTCCACTCAAGCGCTGAAAATAAGGGCAGATCCAAAAGACAGTGTATTAAAGAAGACACCTCTGCTTCTGACAGTGTGTATGTGCACTTCCCAGTGCCTGGGTGACTGAAATATCACAGAGGACATGGCAATACAGACCAGCACCTCCAGGGTTAAAAAGGAAAACAGACAACATGTGCTCTTGTGCAAAAATCTAATCTAAGAATGCACTGCACAACAACGGTGGGAAAGGGACTGTTCTGTGGTGGATGGAGCTGTCCCTGTGCTCATCTAAGCACCCTCCCACACCTTTTAGAGAAGGCTGGATCCATCCTGGTCATTTATCCTGCTGCAGGCCAGACAGCAGCCACAGAGAAAAGCAGATCATGGGAAATTAGTTTTTTTGTATTTTTAAGTGTCCATTTATATAAAACTATCAAACCTACCATCAGGATTTATGGGGTTTATTCTTTGCATTTATGGGAGTGTTTAACATGGGCAAGGCACAGCCATGACTCTGACAGACCCTGTGCCCCTCAGTCACAGCTGGGCGTGGGGCAATCACCACTCTGGGTTTCTTTCCTCCATCCCCTGCTGTTCCTGTGCCCTCTCCTCTCTCCAGCCTCACCTCCCAACAGCTCCTCAGCATTCTGCACACACAATCAGCCATCCCAGCAGTTCCTCCCTGCTGCAGCCTTTGAAAATCACAGCCAAACAAGTTTTATACAAGCATCATCTCAGGAGTCATAAATCTCCCCCTGGAAACTTGACTGAAGTGCTGACGTTACTGCCTTGGTAGAGTGATAAGTTTTGTATTTACTGGTGCCCTGATCTTTTTCTGTTTAAATAAAAAGTGCCCAAAATGATCAGCTTTCTGCATCTATATCAAGAATTATTTGTTCAGCCAGTTCAAGCTCGCCCAGCCTGTCTAGAAGCACCAGAATTGCATCAAATCTCACAAATACATGCAGGGAGGGCCAACACCAATGTCAGCTGGCATGGCCTTACCAATGGCACTGCTGCCCCCAGCCATGGCACACGAGGGGACCTGACCCCCAAAAACAGAAACAGCACCAACATCCCCCTCCTGCTCCCCTGTTCTATTAGCAGTTAGTCCACTGACTTTGCTTTCTTTAAATACTCTTCAAAAGCTTCTAACATAAATGAGCAGAATTGCTTAATTATGATACTGGATATTTTAATTCCTTTTAGAAAAAAAAAGAGTAGCCTAGAGAAAGTCCAAGTATTGCATTTCAAAAGGATGCATTCCCATGAACTAATTAAGATTTAAACTATGACAAGCTGCAAGTATCTCAGCGTGCTCTATCCAAATTCAAGCACCAGACAGGCAAAGGACCTAAGAACAATTTGGAAATTACTTCTGGGAATTAAGAGAGTTGCATAATCTGATTTAGTTGTTGCTTTTGTCAATAGAAAGATATGAAATGTCTTGAATTTTCATGAGAGTCTGAAAGTAAGTGGGAGGAAGAAAAAAAGAAAAATAATCAATAACCTAATCTATAATTTCATTGATGCTGAGGGTGACAGCTTGTGCAGGGCAGGGGAGGGTTTGTTGTCAGAAGAATGATTTGCTCTGGAGACCCAAGGCTATCTCAATCTAAGTATATAAAGCTCTCAGTCAATGCAGAGAGGCTACGTGTGCCTTACCAGGGCTCAGGCTGATCTCTAATGTCCTGAAAGGATAGATTTGCAATAAAAATATGTGAAAACATTTAGAGACATTAAGTTTACAAGATGACTCTGATCCTGTGGATTAGTGTCGAGTCTGCAAGTGTGCTGAAGCCTGCCAGGGAGAATAAAGTACTGTACTGTCCTTACACTAAGAGCAATTTAATTTGTATGTCCAGATGTTCATTTCAAGATTTTTATCCATTTTGAAGACTTATATCTCCTTTGCCTTGGAATAAAAACATAATTATGTGCAAGCCATTTACAAGATTCCTGTGGCAAATATTCCTAACCCTGCTGGGTTATTTTAGGGCAGTGAAGCCATAGTTAATACAAGGGAGGAGGAATGTTTGACAGAACTATTGAAATAAATAAAAGGACTCACTCAAAATGCATGTCAAAGCATGTGAAAACCTGAAGGTTATTGAAGCCCAAGAGATCCCTCCATCTCTTGCCAGGCCCCGAACTGTTGGGAAATGTTTCCAGCAGCAAACTGTCCCACTTTGCATTTCTAAGAGGCTGAATCCCAAGAATAATAATGCACAGAAAATTGCAGCCCTTGGCTTTCCAGCCAGCCAGTAATTCAATGAACAATGCGGCCAGCCCATCAAAACATCCTTGCCAAGTTACACAAGTACCACTTGTAGGAAGAGCTTTCTACTAGAAAAAGACACAGCAGAGGAGAATGTGCTGGCAGAGAGGAGCTGATGGGAAGGGCTCCCTCCTAATGGGCTGGTTAATTACAGCACCTCGCCCCAGGGGACTGCTGGTGCCCCGGCACACGTGGGATGTGCAGCACAGCAGCAGCGATGCTCCCACCCGGGATGGAGAGGATGCAGGGTCCAGGGCATGCCCCAGTCCTGCCAGGGCGCTGCCCTCTCCCACCACCCCATGTGAGAGTGGTGGGTCCTTTGGGACATGGCTTTGTCTGCCTTCCAGGAGAGCACAGCCAAGCACAGTCCTGCAAAGCACCGAGTAAAAACCACCCGAAACAAGCTGCAAATTACAGCCCTTTGCTGAAAGTAGAAGGGCTTTGAATAGGCGAGGCACTGATCCAAAGGCTGCTAAGAAGCCTCCCAAGGACATAGGACATATTTCAAAAGGAAACAAAGATAAGTGTTTTCTATTTAAAGTGTCACCTGCCCCACCGAGTCAAGTCCCTAACCCTTTGGGCTTGTTTTTTGGGTTTTTTTTGGTTTTTTTTACCTGAAGGCCTTCACCCAGCTTCCCTAGATTCTCTCCTCATTTTTGGCTACATAAACCCTGCTCAGAGCAAAATGCCTTTGTAATCCTGTAACATTGCTTCCCTCTGCTCCAGAGCTCAGCTCCTAAACCGCACCAGCGGGGGCTCCCTGCTGGATCCAGGGCACCGGGATGGGGATGGGAGGAGACCCAGGACACCCAGCCCACACCAGGGCATTGCCGAGGCGTGTGAGCCCCTCGGGCTGCTCCAGGAGCTCTGTGTGTGATCCAGGATCGCAGAGGGAGCGCAGACACAGCAGGGAGGGCCTGGCAGGGCAGCTCTCACCACACACCATCCCAGCCCCAGCCCTGGTGGCCATCCTGGCCACGCTCCAGCTGCTGCACGAACAAGCAGAACGGTTTGCAACCACTGCTATCACCATTCCCACAAAAAATACTGTAAAGCACAGTTTGTCTTCCCCTAGCAAGGACACCAGTGCCTCATTTGGCTGTTGAAAATAACACCAGAAATCCAGAGCTAAATGCACACAGGCTTGAGCTGGGTTCCAGCTGAGTCTCCAAAGGCTTTACACTGTTTGCTCCAAGATCATACCATTAAGCTTCACTACAAAGCTCCAAGGGTGTGTATTAATCACCTCTGTCTCTGGTGCTGTTTGGTTAATGACACTTCATGCAATCAGGGCCTCAGGTTGCCCTCACCTCTGGGAAAGGTGTTTATTTTGAAAGATAGCTTGGTGCCAGAAACACCAATTTCTAAACCACACAGGAGAAAGGCAAAGCAAAAAGAAAGGACGTTGTACCTGGAATTTAGGAAAGACTGAACAGACCAAAATGAAATAAATATATTGCATTTGCTTGCTGTTCCACTTGATTTTGTGCTCACTTTGGCTAAGATGAAATGAAAATGGGTGCAAATCTCAGCAGCCTTGAGCTGGCTCTGCTGGGCTGGGCTGAATTCCTGCACTGGAGCCCTCAAGAGCACGACACTCTCAGCCCCTCTGCTCTTCACCCTGAAATTCCATGCTGTGAGGCAGTACTGAGTGTGCAAAGAGGGTAGAAGCAAGGGAATTTTTTGGTCTTGCATTGGAAACCAAGCATGCTCCGTGCAGCAGATGTGATGCTATGTTGGCTTGCTACCAGGCCATCGGTATTGTGAAGATTTAAATTGGAATCTCAACAAAAGGGAAATCATCATCCAGGTGTCAAATAGAAGGTTTTTTTCAAGGCAGCTATCCCTTTGACATGATAAGGCCAATCCCCAAACAAAGGTGTTCAAAAGGAGTTTCTGGGAAATTCTCTTTCAGAAACATCAGCTGAAAGCAGCAGTGCTTTGATTTCAGGGTCAAATCTGCTTGGATCAAAACAACAAATTAATTCTTGTGCTACGACCAACATCTGAAACACAAAATACATCCTAAAAATGAGCACAGCCTCCTTTAAAGAAAACACAATTGTGCTAACACAGAAATAAAAATATCTTGGGAAACTGTCAAAGGAGCCATCTGGAGACTCCCACCACAGCAGCAGCAGCACGCAGAAGGCACTAAAAGGTGCACAACCACCCCCATCTCTCCTGCCCTTCCCCAAAGCCCTCAAACACAGCAGGGTGAGAACAAACAGCAGCACGTTTCTCACGTGGAGGATCTGTGCAACCACACAAGATCCAGCTGAGCCATCCCTGTCACCCGGCGGGATCAGGTACCACAGCCCAGAAGAGATGGATGCTCTTTCCCTGCTGAGCACCAGCCCACCCCAACCCAGCACAGCCACAGCTCCCTGGACCTGCTCGGCTCCCTCCTCCCCCAGCACTGGGCTCTAACAGATACAATTAAGCTCAACAGCTGCACTTTACAGCTGTTCCTTTCTAAAATGCAGAGGGGTCCTTTTTTTTTTTTCTTCCTCTCTTTAAAAGTGGGATTGCGGGATTTTCTTAATAAATATTCAGCATCCTTAGCAGAATAAAATAGGAGTGAAAGCAAGGCCGCTTGCTTTTGGATGTGCTCTGTGCCTCTATTTTTCTATGTAACCTGCTCTAAAAGTATAATGATCAGCATTAAATCCAAGCTTGAAGGCACAGTGCTAAAGCCCAGGACAACAGTTACATTTCTGTGAGGATGAAGCATGAAAATTCAGTGACAAATCCATTTTTCTTATGCAGAGTTGTGGCTTCAGAGCATTTGTAAAGACAGAAGAGGCCAGCACTGGGAGGATAATAAAACTATTGGCTACACTTCTAAATCTCTTATAGGTAGCACTCCATCCCCTTTTAAGGAAACAAAACAAAAAAGTCCCCCAAACCAGAAAAAAACTGATAGAAAATACTCCAGCATATTTCCTGCAGAAACACACACAAAGTAATCAAGTAATCCACTGCATTCTGCAATCATCTAAACATTAAATCACTACAGAAAATGCCTTATTGCAGAGGAGTTTGGTGGATTCTCACCAACCAGCTGCCAGGATATATGGTTCAATATGTGGGTGATGGAATGGGAAAACAGGAGCAACCTCAGTCCAGAGACCATCACAAGGTTCCTCCAAGAAATAATAAAATTCCTTTGTTGATATTTAACAAGTATTGCAGTTTCCCCCATGGTGCTGTGGAACCAAAGATAGGCAATATTCCCATTGTGGAACCAAAGATATGCAATATCCCCCCTTGAACACTGCACTGGGCTGTGCACCTTTGGTGAACTTGCAGCATATTAAAAGTACAAGTGAGTCTTCACAGCACATCAGTTCAATGGACCAAATAATTCAATGGCTGTTCTGCTCCTCTAAGTACAGAGGTTTAACAAACCCAGAGAACACTGCAGGGAAGCAAATCCCCACACTTCTCAAGCACAGCCTCTAAACCAAACACTTCATTTGTAGGTGAGACCCCACCTGACTTTCCTGCCCAGTGCAGGTGGTCCTGACTCCTCTCTGCTGCACAAAAGCATTTTAGGGAGCACAGCTTCTGAGCCTTACATTGCAGCTGATGCCATCCCAAGTCTCACTTGGGCATCTAGCCCAAGTGTCTAAGAGCCCCCTAAAGCCCCCCAGAACCCCAGGTGTGGCACCTGGAGACATCAGGGCTCTCCATCTCCTGGGTCACCTGCACACAGTGCAGAAGGATGCTCAGGCAGTCGAGAGGTCAGGTTTACAGAGACACAGCAGATAGTCTAGGAATAAAGGCAGACTTAGGAGGTTAGGAAGTCATTCTCAGCTCTCTGACTGTGAGATCTGATAGAAGCTGCATCCTCCTCATTTCTAAGGGGGATAACTGTGCCACTGTTATCTGTGGGAGTTTTGAGTGTGGAGGGAAGGGAGCGTCACCCATGGGGAGTTTATCAACAGTGCACCAACACAAACACACCCAGCTAGGGCTGGGCACTCATAGTGGGCACATCTGAGAGCTCTGGCCCAGCCTCTTCCACCAAATCAAGCAGCAAATCAACAGCAATTAGAGCCCTGCTATGGAGGCAGGGTTTTAATGTGCTCTTCATTACCATTTATAGCTGTCTACAAACTGCAAAGCTGCACAGATCCCACTGTCTGTGAAAGAACTGAACCATACATCCTTTTAGAAATTTCTGATTACTCATTAATGGGTAATAAAAAAAGCATTTATTGTGAGGAGGAGGAGGAGGGAGTACCCCTAAATCTTACACAAGCCTGAGCCCCACTGAGGTTAATGGAAAAACACTGAATATCATTCAAGGTCAGAAGCTACCTGGAAAAAGAAATAATCCCAAGAGAGTCTGGAGAGCATTTTTCCTTTTCTTTTCAAGACTTGAGTTGTGCATAAAAAAGCAACTTTTGTGCAAACCACAATGAACATTTGTCCAGCCTGAAACCACCCCACACCCAGGAGCAGCAGCACACTCGCTGCAGGTTTGGCATGCAAAGAGAAGCAGAAAGCTGGGGCACGAGCTAGCACAAATGGACATCACTCCTTCCTCAGATCAAAAAGAGCCTCAGTCTGGTCCTTCATCTATTCTGAAGCACTTTGCTATTCCCTACTTCATACATCCAAACATGCAGCTTAATATTTAGAGGAAGATCCTACTACAGGATAAGAAGGAAAGAAGATTCCCTACATATGAATTTATTCTGAAGATTTGTTTATAAATAATTCCACATGTGGATATTGTTCATTGCAGAGAAAAACCAGCTTGTTCTGGTTTAGTTTAACCCATCTTGGAGGTGTTCTTCAATTCTCCTCTTTTTTGCATTTGTTTTATAGCAATATCATTTCAGTGACTGCAGAGTGACTTCTTAAACCATCCCCAGCCCCACTGGCCCATCTCTAGCTATACCAGAGCAGTCACCAGTGAGGGTTGGCCTCCCCAGCACAATCTGCTCCATTTAAATCACTGCTGCTTTTATCCTGATAGAAATAATCCCCCAACAGAGCTGACTTCATCCCTCAGTCACCCCAGCACGAGCCCAGGGCACTGTGCTGATGCCAGCAGAGTCACTCCACATGTACAGCCACAGCTGCAGGAGGGATGTCCCTGGGAATAGCACAGCAGCCCAGCCAGTGCCCCTCTGTGGGCCAGGAGAGCCCCTGGACCTCCAGAAGAGCCCCTGGACCTCCAGGAGAACCCCTGGACCTCCAGGACAGCACAGGGACAGCGGCTGCCTCTGCCAGCCAGGTATATTTTTGCAGCTCACTTAATCCCTGCTGAAATAAGATCACTGTTAAGGCTGGTGAAACAAGGACATCTTAAAGACTTATAAAGCACCTCTGCAGCCTGTCTTAGTGCCTTAATCAGCACACTGAGATCAGGAGACTCTGTTTAAGAGTTACTGCGTTACACTGAAATGTCTGCTCCGCTCTGGAGGGCAGCAAAGGCACCCCGATGCCTCCTGGCAGAAAGTTCTATTTACTTCATGAATTTTTGAAGCTGCCTCATGAATTAATGCACAAAAATAACTTTCATAGAGTCCTCATTTACAAATGCTCCCTGGAAATATCAGTAGTATTTTAAATATACACCTAAAAATAAAGCAAGTGAACATTTCAAACTCTCTTCTGGCAACGACCTGGAAGAGGAAGCCCATGCTCACACTGGGGTTCAGCACAGCAAGCAGCAATGTGAGGGGTGAACAGAAACCCCAAAAAAGATGCTTACAGTGCAGGAGAACATGGGAGACAAATTCCCCAGACCCCAGCTCACCCTCAGGAGTACAATTCCAAAGGATAAGTCCCATCCTCATCTCATCCCTGTGGATCCTTGCCTCCCTCTGGTAAGGGTCTGGAAAAGTACTGGGCAAGGGCTGCACCTCAGACCCAGGGACCACTAATTGGTCATCCCACCTTCTGTGAGACACTTGGAAATCACCAAGTCACCTCAGTCCCTCCTGCTGCAGGAACAGATAAAGCACAAGACCACCAAGTTCTCCATATCTGGTCTTTCAGACTGGATCTCAGTTACAAGTTCCAGACAGGTCTGCACAGGATGAAATATCTGACCAGTTTCCTCAAAGCACCTCCTGCTCATGACAAAGCAACACTGAGGTTCATTTGTCCTGCCTGTGGCTCACTCCACAGCCAGCTCACACTGCTGTGATGAAGCCCTGGGTATTTTAGGCTGTGAGGCACTCAGAGATCCATCAGGATGAAAGGAGCTATATAAATGTAAATCATCCTCATTAATGTAAATTGTGGGACAATGCAATGTTTACAGTGAACAATCCCAGGGCTGAGCTTCAGAGTGTGTATGTTTATGTATCATTTCACCAATGAAGAACACAGTCCTCAGTGCCTGGTAGCTGGACACCAGAGGGACCATCCATGGAAGATCCAGTTGGGAACTATCACACACAGTGACGAGGCCAGGCTCCAAGGACAGCACCCATGGCCACACAACATTCATCTCCCCTTGAAAGACTTTCAAAACCCCTGAAATCCTTCTCTTGCACAGTTGTCCACAGTTCAGGCCAGGCTCCGAGGGCAGCACCCATGGCCACATTCATCTCCCTTGAAAGACTTTCAAAACCCCTGAAATCCTTCTCTTGCACAGTTGTCCACAGTTGGAATTTCTCTGTAACTGCAGCAGGCTAATTAACATTTTTAAGATTACTCTTAAAGACCATGGTGACTCCAGTTCAAACAACTTGGTTGCTAAAGAGGGAGGAATTCACATTCAGGACTGAAATGTGCAACTACAGCTCAAACTGTGATACACGCTGACTCAGACCCTACCCGGTATCCAGGAGATCCTTCAGGAATTATTCTGCTGGTTTGGAGTAAGCTTTGAACCAGCTGGCTTGGCTCAGGCCCTTCTCTGCACCCATTTCCCAGCCTCTCCATGTTACGAGATAACTCCAGCTCCTGTCCATGTTACACTCATGCCAAGAGAATATAGTCTTTCCTCTTAGCCAAACCAGAGCATCACAAATTTGGAGACAACTTAATGCACAATCTAATTGTGTTCACTGGGCACAGGGAATATGACTTGAAGTTCAGCTGAACCTTTGCTCAGGTCAAAAAGTGCCAAAATCTACAAGCCATGATGAAGCTGGAGGAGCAGGGCTGTCCCTTGGTTCTGCTGCTCACCTTCACCTGCAGACTGAGGGCTGCAAGTCTGCACTTAAGGAGGGAACTGCTCCCCAGGAGATGTGGCCAGCAGCCTGCACAGGGCACAACCACAGCTTCTGCAGAGTTTAGAATGGAGGGTGCCCCTGTGCAGGAGGCTGCCAGAGCACCTGCAGAGCTGTATGTACCTCAGAAATGCTAATGGCAGGCCAGGTTCAGTGCTGGGAGCTGTGATGGGATTGCAGTAAGCCTGCAGAGTTTGCAGAGCACAGACACCCACACACGTGCACAGGGGTGTACACAGGACACACACAACCAAAACAGGCTGAACCACAACAGCTCCAGCTTAATCCCAAACTGAAAAGAAAGAGCAACTCATCAAATTTAAATTTCAGTCTTTTTCTTTTCTGTGCTTTTGTTTCAGTATTTAGAGCTCCAACTAACAAAGCAACAGACACAATGCCATCTCCTTGGGAAACACATACTCAGCTCCTTCCATCTGCTCCTTCCCCAAGCCCCTTGTATTCTGCAAAGCAGATTGTGCTGTGAAATATTAATACTTTGCTCTTCTATCATTATTTCCAACCCTGAATCTCAAGGCTTGTTCCCAGCTTCTGTGCCCCCTTACATTTTTTCCAGGGATCACAGCACTCAGTGGGTTATGTTACTGCACACTGTACCACGTCTGAGTGGAGCTTTCATAAAAAGGTGGAAGCAGTCCAGAAGCAGCTTCTAGGGAGCCTTCCATCTGCAGCAGCATTTTATTTCAACAGCAGAGGGGAAATTAGATCCCTATGTTGCTGATTGGCTTTGGGAGTTGACTCTTCAGCTGTGTAGGAGGAGTTCATTTCCACCAGAGCAGCGGGGCCGTGCCGCAGCTCCCCGGGGCTCTCGGGGAACAATGATTGTTCAGTTCAGGGCTGCACTGAGCACCCTGAACTCAGGCAGTGCTTTTGCTCTACGTTTCTTTGAATCTGACTCTGCTATTTAATCTGGATTTCTCTCCATCTGGCTTCTGACTAACCAGGCTGATTTATTCCGTGTGCTCGCTGAAGCTTTTCTTTAGCACGGGACAGTGGCTACAGCAGAGCACCATTCAACAAATCTATTTCAGTCCAGCTCTGAACCCCCTTTCTCCAAATGTTCCAGCAAACATGTCTGTGAGCAGGAGTTTCTGTGACTGCAGATAATTTAGATAAAGAGTAGTGCACAGAAAAGGCAACCCTGAACCAGGGTCTCACCTAGTGGTTGCCAAACTGACCCACAGATGTTTGTGCCCAGCACTGGGGACAGCTTGCTCTCTCCAAGACTCTGGATTCAAGGACATTCCTTCTTCTGAGTCCCTGCCTGGAGCAGAGAGATAGCCACACAAGCCCAAACCTACTATGTTTTTTAAGGCCACATCTAAACAGAGCTGCAATGATGATTTCTCAGTGCCATTTCCATGTTTTGTTGGATCTGGTGGTACAGGCTTGCTGTTCTTCTAGGAAGAGAACATTATGGCTACCAAGGCCTTAATGAAACTTCACATCTGCTTCATCTGCCTCCCGCTCAGTTGGGTAAGACAGGCAGCACCTAAAAGGTAACCCCCACAAGAAAATAAGCTTTCCCCTTCTCAGACTGTTGATAAAAAGAGCAGCAACCACCAAGAAGAGGGGCACAGCTCCAGAGAGCCCTCCATTCCTGTCCTCCCCACAGACAGAGAGTCCTGAGGCAGAGCTGGAGAGGTGCCCTGGAGCAATGACAGCCCTGTGCCACACAGCAGGGCAGCCTGGCCAGGTCCCACATTAAACACCTGCTCTGAAACCAAGGGTGAGAGCACAGCTCAGCCTGGGACGTGCCCAGGAGTGGCTCAGGTACCGCTGTGGAGCCAGCACCGGTGTCCGCAGCGAGAGGATGCCACGGGAGCTCATCTGCCACCACTCCTGTTTGCCAAGCCAGGCACAGGCACGTGGCAAACCCACTGCTGGCCTGCAGCAGCCACAGTTATGGATGTTTATGTTTTTGCAGCACCATAAGTCACCTTGGAGTGTCTGGCATTAAGCAGGATAATTGAGCAGGTTTTTCCAATGCCTTCGATTCCTCACTGCTGAGGTGTAATGGCCCGAGTCCCTCAATAACTATATTTTTTCCTATTCACCTGAGGTCAGAGAGGGCCACTTAACCTTATTATTTCAGAAGGCTCAAACCTTTGACAATTATAAACAGGAGAGTAAAAACAAGAGCTAAATTTGTGTAATACATTATTTATCCTTCCCCAGCCTCTGAATCCAAGCAAGAAAGGTGAAGATGGCTCTGACACCAGCTTCCTTATCTAGGGCCTGGTTTGAATGGGACCTACAGAGCTAAAGGTGGGAACAATTAACAGCAAAGGCTGTTCCATGGTGTGGATCCAAGTGGGTTTGTTCCTACCACAGCTCCAGACTTCACAAATACTCTTCCAAGGCAAAGCTGAGGTAATATGGGGAGAAGTGTGCAGCTAGGTTAACAGAGGAGCAGACACAAATCAGCTGCTGCTGACACATTCTCCATGATCCTGTCCCAAGGGTCCAGCACCTCCTGGCAGCAAGTCTTTGCTGATCTTGCTGCTGTGGACTCCCCTTGCAGCTGACCACAGACATGTATCCCACAAGAGAAACTTTCTGCTGCAGCCTCTTCCGATATTTCCTTGCACAGAAAATCCCCAGTCACTGGCAACACTTGCACTGCAATTAAAACCTGGACAGGCAGTGGCACACCCCTCCTGAGCATCCTTGCACTTGTGCCCAGCCAGTCCCTCTCCAGGAAAAGGGGTCCTGCACAGCCCCTCAGCTGCTGAGGGAGAAATAGTGCAGAAAGCCCTTTTCCAAAACAGTCAGTGATAAATGCATTTGGACTGGGCCATGCCCAGCATGTGCAAAGGGAAACAGGAAGAAAAAACCATCACTGCTTGATCTACATGATGAGGAATTTTTAAGATAGGTAATGACAATTCCAAACCTCCAGCTGCAGAGAGGCACTGCTCAGGTGAAGCAGCACTGCCTGGGCACAACTTCATGAGCTTCCTTTGCACTAAAGAGACAGGCAGAACAAATCCCTTCTTAAATGCAATCCTGCAACCCATTTCAATACCTAGTGCTGGAAGATGAAGCTTCCGTCAAGCCAGTCAGGGCTGAAATATTGTTTATTGTACCTGAAAATTAATTTCATACCTTTTGGGGCATCACCAGATTGTTCAATCACTGACTGTGCACATGAACCTGCAAGTTTAGTGGCCAATTTTCTTCAGGCGTGCACTAAAGTGCACCCACGTAGTTAAGATCCAATTCAGCCCATGGTGTTGGAACATTATGGTACATAACTCAACAGAAATGTCAGACCTGTGACTGTTAAAGCATAATATTTACTGTGCACCACCACAAATTTACACAGCTCAACACTGCAACCCTTCGTAGGTGTACAATGGTCCAGGAAGCCAGAATAATTAATTTTTCATACATTGGGTGAGAAGCTGGTGTGAAGTTTTCCCTCTGGATCAGCCATGGGCTGTCAGTGCAAGGAAGCTATCCCAGGGTGTACATCTGCTGTTCACAAATGCAGCAGCCCCTGAACTCAGATGTAGGATACAAGGGCATCCTGACCAGACAGCTACAGCTACGCCCAGGAGTGCTGTACACTAGAGGACATCACACATACTTGGCCAAAGACTCCCACATTTATTTGTCAGGAACAGACTTGGACTGTCTCCAGTGGTTGTAGTGGCAGGCAACCAGGAGGTCACGGTGACTCTGCTGGGTTACAAAGGTCTAGGGGGGAGAGGAGGTCTGACACTCAGCCATAAATCTGTGGGAAACTTACTGACTCCCCACTGTTTCTGCTGGGCAAACATGTTTAAAAGCAGGTGCAAAACTGAGTTTTAAAAATAAATATTAACTGTCAGAGTTCACAGACCACAAATTTACCCTGTTTCTTTTAAAGTAAGTATAAACACTGGAAGTGTTTATTCAGGCTTGCTTGCCCACGTCCATCATGAGAAACATTGGGATGTGAGAAATATCAGTGCTGAGGAAAGATGCATCCATGTTTTCTGGGCCACCAGACCTGCTGCTTTTCTGCCAAAGCCTTCTGGAAAGGCAGTGAGTGAAGGCACTGAAGCCCTCAGTGAAGAGAGGGATCACTTCAGGGCACCACTGAAAGCCATCACCACCAGACACAAGCATGCCTCAATGCTACCCCTCAAATCATCCCAGCCCTGCCAAGATGAAGTTAAATTTCCCCAGAGCAAGGATTTCTGATCCAACAGTCCACCAGGAAGGGGGCTGCTGCCTGCTGGAGCAGGCTGATGTACAACCATCTGGTGGCAATGGCTTTGGGTCACTGCAAGCCACAGCAGTGAGAGTGTACATAAATAACACCTGCCCAAATGTGTGTTTATACAGAGCAAAGTAATAGCTCCATCAGACCTTTACATTCTATCAACCAAATAATATGAGTTTTTAAAAGCATTTAGTACTTTTAACAGGCATTTTAACAGCTCTCATAACTCAACTGCATCTTTGCTGTAAATCACTTGACAGTTGAATACTCCATTATATGATCTAATCCCCTTCAGCATTTCAGAAATGAAGAGAAAACCTTCCTAAGGTTGTTTAGGAAGGCAAACAAGTTTGCTAGGTGCTTCTAATGGGAGAAAAACCAGCCAGACATAGGCCAGTTAAACTCATGCCCTGCTTTGTGTGAGCACAGAGGCCAGTGCTGAAAGGAGCTGGTCCAGCACCACAGAGGACAGTCCTGTCAAAGAGCCCAGGGACATCCAGCCCAGCAGGAGGAACCCTGAGGCAGCAGAGGGCAAACAGCCCGTGCTATTCCGAGAGGCTGCCCCAGTGCAGCAGCACCATCCAGGGCTGGTACCAGGGGCCTTTCTCCCCCTGGACTGCCCCTGAACAGGGGCTGGGGGGGTCACACACACCTGAGCCCACCCCACACACAGGACAGCAGCTCTGGGGAAGCCCTCCCTGCTGCCAGCCAGGATCAGGGCATTTAGCTTCAACCTGGCACCTGCTGAGGGAACAGGAGCCCAGCACATCCCCTCTGTGACAAACAGGAATCCTCACCTCCCAGCTCAGCAAGGACAGAGACAGCTGAGGGGAGACATGGGAGCAGAAGATTGGAGAACACAGACCCGCTGAGCAGCAGGGGTGTCCATACACATTCCCACAGGTGGGCATGAGAGACTCCATTTGGAGCATCCAGCCTCCATTTCCCTCACCTCCAGCAGAAGTGATGGGTTAGATCCTGGGAAGTGGTGGGTTAGTCCCATCCTGGCTCCTGCCCCCAGAAGGAAGGCCCAGCTCTTGCATTCTGTTATATATTTCAAAGTGCAGACAGAACCAGGAGATGCAATTAAGTCTAGATGTGCATAGAAAGATCTGCAACACACCAGTGTTTAAGAAACACTGTCTCAAATCAGACATTTCACTCTGCTTCACTCTGCCTTTATGATCTCTGCTCCGATGAGCTCTTTAAAAAAACAAATACACACAGACTCTTGCTACATACATATATCTGCATCCAGATGAATGCTTTGGTTCACTTAGCAGAAGTTTTTCTTGGCTGTAAAAGATGGCAGGCTGGGGAGGCTGAATGAGCGTGGGGAAGAGCCCAGACAGCTGGATCCCAGTTGTGTGGAGCCTGCACCAGCCCGTGGAAAACAAGGAGCAAGCCAGAGACAACGCAGAGAGACTGACATCATGCAGGGCCCTGCATGGACAGCCACAATGACACAGTGGGGGTACCACAGCGGCCAGATTTCCTTAAATAAATGCTTGGTGAAGCTCCTGCAGGCTTTGAGTATGGATTTATTCTTCCCCCTTCCCAAAGCACATAATGCCGAAGAGACAAAGATCTCAACTGCCTCATTTGTTCAGAGCTTGGACCTGCAAACACTTCCCCAGCTCTCCAGAACTACAGAGTTGAATTTGCTGTGCTGGGACCTCTGGGTCTGCTGCCACGAGCCTGGATGGCAGAGCAGGCACGAGCCTGGCAGTGAGGTGGGGATGAACACCCTGTGTCCTCATGCCTGGCAGTGCTCCTGGACACGTTGGGGCTGTCAGACTGGCCACCCCACCGTGACACTGTCCATGCATGGCTTTGGTTCACCATGTGCCAAAATAATACAGCCAGCCCCATGCTTGCTAAACAACAAACACCCCTGGAGCCACTGACAAACCCTCCTTGCAAACCTTTCCTCCAGGCAACTTCTGCCCCAATTCTCCCTGCATATCTGAACAGAAGATGGGCAGAACCTTTCAGGCTGGAGAGCATCCCTCAGCCTGACCCCAAGCCCCAGTAAACCAAATCATCACGTCATGGTGAATCACAGAGGAAAACAACAGAAAAACAAGCAAGAGAATCTGCTGGGACATAACAAGGCCCTGCAGAAAATCTTCCCCAGCAGGCTTTTTCAGGCAAAGGAAGGAGGAGAAATACCAAAGGGTGGAAGAAGGTAAATTATCAGAGTTGAGACATTTCAAATGACTGCTCCCTGCTGCGTTCAGCAGCTTTCCTTGATGGAGTCACTAATCACTGTAGTTTACCGAATGACCTTGTTGTGGCCATCTCATCTTCAGGGGACCACAAACTGCAGCAATCCCTGGTGCAGGGAAATGCCTTCTGGGCTGTGCTAAATCACACTGAATGCTGACCACAGACTGTCAGGACAGAGCAGAGGAACAGCCCACTTTGGGGTAAAATATCTCCACAGAGGTGTTCATCCTGTCCAGCACATAGAGCAAGCTTTGTACTCCAGGCAGAGGTGGAAAGATTGGGGCAGAAATCTTCCCGTACATACATTAAAAATACTGTCTGCCACAAGCTGGAAAAATGCTATAGAAAAATTAAATATTTACTTCTTCTGCTTGTTAATATCTTTCATTAGTTACTCAGCTGTAACAGTCATTAAAATGCTGAAAGGGAACTTCATGTAAATTCATCACTAGCCTGGGAATACTCCTGCATTTGTGAGCAGGCTGCATGCTGCAGCAGAGCTTGGAGCCTCAATTTCCCTACAGGAAAGGCCAAACGTCTGGTTCACTCACAATTTACAAATGATTATTTTTCTAATTAATCATTCATCAAAAAACACAAATAGCAACAGGGCATGAAAGGCAGTACTGGCGTTAAGAGAAGGCAGAGTCAATCCATCACATCTCACCCTCAGCTGCTCGCAGGGGAGGCCCTCCAGTGCTGCAACTGCAGTGGCTGCAGGGAAGGAGCTGGGGAAATACCCTCTGTTCTCCCCAGTTACCATCAGGAAAGGGATGATGTCTGTTTCTGTAATGCCAAACCTCATCTGTGTCAATTGGAGTTGCAACAGGTCTGTGAAACATATTGGGAGCTCAACATGATGATGGCCTCAAAGAGGGATCTCGGGATGAGGAGAGGAGGGGCAAGCAGAGTGTGGGAGGAGAGAAACTTCAGCAACACAATGCACCAAGGCTGGAGAGACACAGAAACAACCCTGGGGGAAAGAGGCCACAAGAGAAATGGCAGAACAAGGAACTTGCCAAATACCATCCCTGGCTCTCTGTAGCAGTGACTTGGCTACACACACCCAGCGATTTTTGGGGCCACCTGGACTCACAGGAGGTTGGTCCTCTCAGCCCTCGTGCTCCCAGACCACTGGACTGTGACTGCAAGGGCCAACACACTGACCCCTTTTTTGCCTCAGTTTGGATTAAGGCTCTCTGAAACCAGAAGCAAATCCTCTGACTGTATAATGTGTCTGGAAATCACCTCTGCCAGTGCTCAGTTTGACCCTGCAGCCCTCTGTGCTGCTCACTTGCCAAATGGCTTGCAGAAGAAGACAACATATCCACACACCTGGAGCTTGAAAACAAACTGTAAATGCACAACATTGTCACCTTTCCACACCAATTCTCTGTTCTCATCATAATTAATCCAGGCTAGATGTTTTCTGTTCTCCAAGGACAGCTGTTTGAAAGGTGTAACTATTTGCTGGACCCCAGACCTCTCCTTGCTTTGGCTCTGCCTTGCTCAGGCTGCTGGCCAACCTCTTGCCAAGACAACAACTCTTCAAAAGGCAGTATGAACTGGTAAAAGCAGGCAGCAGCATGATATTTCAGCCTTGCTATAGTCTCCTGCTGCTTTTTATTACACTTCACAGGGCTAGGCTTGAACCATATAATCACATTTCAAAGAGACTGCAGTATTGTTGGCAGTTGCTTCATTCTTGACCACTGAGATTGTGAGATCTGTCCTTGCTGCTCTGAGAAAGAGAAGATTTCCTCCTTCCAGCTATTAATTAAACAAACTTAAACCCTACAACACAATAACAAAGCACATCCAAGATAACCAGGACTTTTGCAGGACTGGCTTTTACTGAAACTCTGCCAGTGCAGCCTCTTCATGTGTTGCACAGGGGTGGCAAAGCAAAACAAGCCCAAAACAGGGAAATTATTCTGGAGAGCAGAATACCCCATCCATCCTAATATACACCATTCCCCAGCACCCTCAGACGAAGCAGTGATCTGTCCTGTGAAGAGAGACCCTTGAGGACAGAGGTAATGCTAATGAGGCAAGTGGAGAAGAGCCTGTAGCCCATCTCCTGGACCTCTGGTGGGTCTGTCTGAATGGAGTTATCACATTCAGATCAAAAGGGCTTCTTGAAACTGCATGGCCACACCTTGGACTGTTCTCAACCTAATTGTAACACCCTCAAGAAATTTGCACTGACTCTCTGGATATGCCAGACACAACAGTGGGCAGAGGGATGCTCACCTCCCCAGAGGGCAGCATCACAGCCAGAACGTGGGAAGCCTTGGATGCAAACCTTGCACACTGTGAGGTCACTGGTCCCTTCACGTTTCAGATCCTCGTGTACAGCACTGGGGCCATGACGTGTTGGAGAAGCTGGGGCAGGAGGATCTCGTGGGAATGAAGGACCACATAAGCTGCTCAGAGAGCCAGGAAAGGATTTCCTCAAGAGACAAAATAGGAAATCCTGAGCTTATCAACCACACATACAGCACAATACCCAGCAGCCTCCCAAGACAATATTTACTTAATGGCATGAGCTCAGCAAAGCGGGAGCAGTGGCAGTGCCTGGGATGGAGCAGTGGCACACACCCCAGTTGCTCCCATGGCACCTCTGCAAGGGCCCAAATCCACACAGCAGCAGAACCAGCCTTGTAAAACCCTGCCTGCAAGTTACTGATGGCACACAAGGAGCTGCAAGAAACACAAATTCAAGCATAGTGTAAGAAACAAATATGCGTGCAGCTGTGGAGGACAGCCAAAGCCACCTTCCTACAGCCCAGTAACAGGCAAACAAGGCTCCAGACTTGCCATGGGGGAGGAGAGAATCACTCCAGCATTTCTATCCATTGCTGGACGAGTCAAACAAGAAACTCAACCCAGACAACCAGCATTTCAACACAGAAGTCCTCTATTAGCTCATGAGCACTAAATGAGGGCGGAAATCTATAATAGCAGAAGCCACTGATAAGAAAAGATCATGGGTTGCAACTTTTTCTGGTGGTTGGCCTCTTCTCTCCAGTACTTGCATTAGTATTTCTGTGAAGAACCCACTGCAACAACTGTAACTGTAAACAATTCAGAATGAAGTTGCTTTTGGCCTCTGATTTGGGGCACTTCTAAAGGTTTTATTACTAGGCAGACTTCTCACAGGAAAACTATGACATAAATGACGTGTCGGAGTATTTTTTCTAAGTGAGAGTATTTCCTGACATTATTTTCTTGTGTTTATGTTCTCTCCAGTGCATCCTATTACAGCAAATCTGTTTGGAAGGGCTCCATTCCTAAAGATGACGCAGGCTCCAGGAATGCCTTCTGCCCAAGCAATATTCCTAAAGGAACCAGTTGTACCACTCATGTGCTGCACCATAATCAGATGCACAGGGGCACTACATAAGCAAACCAAGAGCACCAGCACACTGCAGACTGGGCTATAAATACCCAATTATTTCAGTTTTTGAAGCTACCACTTTTTCTAGCCTATTTAGCGAGATCAGTTCCTGATCCAAGATCTGCATTTACGTAAGAGACACCCCCATCCAAACTCCATGCTCAGGGACAGAGTGCTGAAAACCAAGATGAGTTCTCTAGGAACATCTCCAGTGCTCATTCCAGTTCTTCAAAAACACAGCTAACCTACTCCCTGAAGGAGGACATGGTAATCACTCATACCCTTTATTTTTAGCTTTGCTCTTCCTTCAAAGCCCAGCGAGATATGTGGAGTTTTGCAGTGTGCAAAGAATCCCTGCTCATGATTAACATCTATGTGAATAATAGAGCTTTAATCTGGTTTCAGTCAGTTACCTACTGCTTCAGCAGTTTAACATCATGTGGGAGCAAGAGCAGCAAGGGTATCCATCCAGCTTTCAGATAACTCAAAGTAGTATTACAAGGCTTAATTAATTGAGATCACCAGATGAAAAATCTCATCGTATAAAAGGTAAAACATCTGCTGATGTTCAGGCAGTCCTGAGATGGGATGCTACATGGAAATCTCAGACAAAACTCCAAGGAGAAGGGACTGAGAATCATCTGCCTGTAAGAATTGTGTTCCTCCTGTTTCAGAGTCCCATCCTCAGCTGGGTGATGGGTCTGAAATATAATGGCAGGAACACAAGCAAAGTTCAATGTTTTAATCAGGCACCAATCTTCAAGCCCAATCTTCCAGAAAACCCAGTGTGCACTGAGGTGCTCCTTTCCAAACAGCACAAGGTGAAGGCAGCTCAGGCAGCAGCCCCACCTCTCAGGCCATGCACATGCACATGTCATTGCACAGGGGGTGTGGTGCCACCAGTCCTGCCTGAACAGCAGCAGAGAGGGAAATGCAATTCATGCAGGCCACACTGTGATATGACTGCAGCTCATTCTCCTTCCATGTGAAACCTTTCCACATTCAGAGAAGGGCTGATCTGAAGCCAGCCAAAGTCACTGCGAGAGCAAAATACCAAAGCTGGCACCTCAAAGGAAATCAAACCCTGCTGCACTGGTTCCTGCTCTCAGCACAGATCAAGTGAGAGAAACAGCCAAGCATCCAAAGATGCTTTGAAAGGGCAGCTTGGTATTTTCCAGGCCTCCTTGGACAGAACTGACCCAGAGAAGGTCCCTGGCTGCACCAGCTAGTTACCCTTTGAGCAGTGACCATCTATCATCCCAAGTCTTTCAGCCGTGAGTCACAGCTGTGCTCAGACCCTGTTCAGACATCTGCTCTCCTGCTGTCCACGTTCAGATCCTGCAACAGATCCAGGTTCTGCTGGAGTAGTAGGCAGACTGCAAAAATCATTTTCAACTCGCTCTCCTCATCACGTAAGCCAAGCCCTCTTCTCCACCATCCTCTAACTCACCACCTTTTCTCCTCCTCTACACTGACATCCTCAATGCTCAGAGACAGTGCTGGCTCTCTGTGAGGCCATTCTGATCCATTTCTGTAAGCCCTGCACAGACTCCTGGTGCTCCAGCAGGCTGAGATCTCCCACAGCTCTCACACCACCCTCACACAGAATGCCAGAACAACCAAGAGCTTTAATTACCCACAGGGACACAGCTCCAGCCCAGGGCACAGCCCCACAGGCTGGCAGTGCCTCTGTCTGTGCCACCACAGAGACACTTAGGCTGGAAAAGCCCTTTGACACCATTCCAACCATTCCCCAGCACTGCCAAGGCCACCACTAACCCATGTCCCCAGTGCCACATCCACACATCTGTTAAACCCCTCCAGGGATGGGGATTCCATCCCTGTACAGGGCTGGATAACCCTTTTAGAGCATCCTGACCCCTGACACTCACCTGCCTGCTCACACCACCACTGCCCAGCACCACCTCCCACACTTGTGGGACACAGCTCCCAATTAAATCCAGGCAAACCTTTCTAGAGACTGGGCTGGGTGACATACCTCTATCTACTCTCCAGTTCACAATGTAAATGTGATACTGAATTTTTTTCCCCCAAGTATATATTTAGGCATAATATATTTTAATGGCAAAAAGATGCTTTGTTCCATAGGGGATGTGTGTGTGTGTGTGTGTATTTGATTCTTGTGCTTCAAACAGATCCAGGAATGGAATTTCATACTTCCATAAAATTAGGAACAGATGTTGTGGACTGTTTAAACCAGCAGAGAAAATAGTAAGAGGAACACTCCAAGGAAGGTGACATGAAAAAAATGCTGAACATTGCAAGAAAATGGAAATACAATAATGACTGTGGGACTTCTGGGACACATGGGTCCATGCCACAAATCCCTCAGGAAAGACAGCTCTCAGCTCAGGCACATTGAAGTTTCTTCTACATGAGCTAGAGAGAGAAAAGTAATAGATAACAGCAGCCAAATATAAAATACATTTATCTTCTAGTACAACAGAGATGCAGTTCACCTGAAAATATAAATCACAGCACATGCAAAGAGAAATCCCTTCCTTTTCTATCAAGTTTAAGTCCAAATATTAAAACCAATGAAAGGTTGAATTATATTTGCCTGCTGCTTCTCTCTTTACTCCTTTCTGGCAGGTCCCTTGGCTGGGACAGTGGGGTTTCCTGGGAAGCTGAGGCACCACCAGGCTGCCAGCATCACACCAGGCACTTATGTATTTGTTCAGTGTTCTGCATTTCCATTCCAGCTTTCAAAAGTGATGGAAACCTCTCCTGATGGCTTTCAGTGCCCTGTTGGTTATCAAAAGGTCTGTCTGGGGCTGAACCCAAGCCAGAATCCTTTTGGAAATGAACAGGCTTGGAATGAATGCCCACATCTCTCTTTCCCAGCTGGCTCAGGGGATAGCTCACCTGGAAGGAAAGGTGCCACATTTCCATAAGGACAGGCACTGCCCAGAGTGTCAGGAGTGCTTGCAGCCTCTCTCTTCAGCTCCTTACAGCACAGCATGGCACCACTGGCATTGTCACCCCCGTTTTGCAGAGCATTGTGCTGAGGTACAGAGGACATTAAACAACTTTTGCCTCTGGTCACAGAAATAAGGGCAAGAACGGGACTGGAATTCAGAGCCCAAGCTCAGATCCTGCCTCACACTTCCTGCACACAGAAGAACCCATATTGGACTTGCAGATCACACATTTGCATTGCAAAGTGAGGAGCAGTGCATAAATGCCTGTATGTACAAGCAGATGTGTATTCAGTAGGCAGATCTTTGGAAATTCACCACATAACATTCTGTCTACAAGTCAAAAGCCATCTCCAATTGCTAAAACTTAAATCAAAACACAAGTTGCTACAATTCATAAGGAGCTTAATATTTATTACCATGTATTGCAAGCGTGCAGCTATGTAGAAAGACTCCCTTACTGTCTCCAGTGATTATTCAAGGGACTGGGAAAAGAAAGAATAGCCTTTGATAATAACAAAAAAAAAGCAAGTGTGGAGAAAGCAATGTATTAAATCCTTTTCACAGCCAAGAGGCCAATGAAAATGCTATATATTTATAAAGGAAATGAAAACCTGTCAGGGACAAAATGAACTGAATAACAGAGCTTGGGCTGAATAAAGATAAGCAAGAACTCAAGAACGAAAAACACCACCGGGGTGGAAAATGCAGCATGCTCTGCGTCCCTGGGAAGAGGGCTCTGAATGGATGCACCCATCTGGGGACAGGTCAGAGAGGAGTCCCAGCTACTCCCTTCTTCTGACAATCTGCAGGCCAAGTGAGGTCAGCAGGATGGGTAATGCTGAAACACCTGAATCTCCTGGATCCAGGGGAAGAGCACCCTGCATGTGCCCAGAGCAGGGGGTGCTCAGGACACAGCTCCAGTGCCTGCAGAGCAGCACTGCCAGAGCCACAGCCACCTGCTCCAGGCTGGAGGGAGCTCTGCTTTCACATCCTGGATCTGTCTGACCCCTCTGCTGAGCCCACCAGGGGAGGGGATGAAGCCTTCAGGATAAAGAGACAGAAAAACTCTAATTTGCCACAGAAAATATGCCCACAGACCAAAGATCTGACGTGTATGGGCTGGTCTGAATTCTAATTCCACAACTGGAAGAGCTGGCCCATCATATTTCTAAATTCTTGTAGTTACAAGACTACTTGAAAAATCACTGGGAAATATACCAATTCATGAAAACTCACAAAAAATACAATGGTTATAAACCCTGTCTTGATAGAAACAAGGCTTTTTAGTGTGCAGATGACTTGGATTCAGTTCCTGATATTAAATAATTTAGCTTTATGTATCTAATTGCAGGAAGTTTGTGTGATTTCGAAAATAAACAACATAAGTATTTCATAATTCAGATACTTAATTACTATTACCATATTGATTGCAGGAAATAGGATTAACCACACATTATATATTGTCAGAGGATAATGTCAACAATCTTGAAGTGAAGGCTACCAAGGAATTAGCTGGCTGTACTACATTAAAAACAAAGCACAGACCATGGCCATTGGGAAGGAGCATTCCCAATTAACTGGCATGTTCATCATTCCACATGGACTTCCCAGTTAATCCAGGAGAGGAGTAGAAACACATGCAAAGTTAGACTCATGCTCGGGAGGAGGAAAGTTGGAATGTCTTTTCTCTTAAGTTTTCCTTTCTGAGATGATTCGTCAGAGCAGTCCTTAAATAGGTCCCAAAATGAGTCCTACAAAGAACAATAATGCTCCTCAATCGACCAGTTCCTACAGAGATGTTTGGTGAACCAGCAGGAGGGGATGCCTTGTGAAGGCTGACCTAGACCAGAGACTAGATGCAGTTAAAGAATAAAGCAGGGATTTATTAAGAGGCCTCCAATAGATCCACCTTGGGCAGCACAACCCAAAATGGCCACAAAATAGACAACAGGTCACAGGGTCTGTCACTTTTATAAATTCTGCTCCATTAGCATATTGGAGCTAATTGTCCAATTACAGCTTTACCCCATGCAGTCCCATCCTTCTTGTTTTTCTCTCTTCAGACTGCATTGTTTATGCTCTTGGACCTGAGATCTGGATCATTGTCCTTGTTCCCCAGCTAGAGAAGGAATTGTTTTGTCTCCCTACTCTGTGCAGAGAGCTCACCATCCCCTAATATGAAGCCCAAACACACACACTAAAGCAGAACAGAATCTGAAAAATAGAAAAGTTAAAACCTGAGGCACCAGAGGGATTGCTTGAGTGTATTTTCCAAAGGACTCCTGAGGGTGGCCTGACCTGTGCAGCTCACCAGGTCACCTCCTGCCCCAGTGACCCTGCTCTGCTGGGCTCTGCTGCCAGGGCAGGTCAGTCACAGAGGCACAAGTGCCTCAGCATTTACACCAAACTCAGCCAGGGCTCTGCCCATTCCCCTTCTGTTCCCCTCCCACAAAGGGTGTGCCATGGGACATGCCTGGGAAAGCTTCATGCAACACTGCCATGGTTTTGCATGAGAGACATTTAGGGAAGTGCTGCAAAGCTTTGCCTTTGTCCTGATCCTATCTCCCCATCTCACAGCAGGAGGTGAGTGCATTGGTGACTGGCCAGCACTGAAACCCACCCTACTCATATATATATATATATATATATATATATATAAAAGAGAGCTCTCCAGAGCAGTTGTTTAGTTGTTTTCAGTCCCTGCACAGCCATTCCCACCTGCAGCCAGGAAGGCTGTGCTGTTAAAGCCCCACACGATACCCTGGAGTACAGCCTGGACACTCCACTCAGCTCTCTCAGCACACACTTACTGTCATCTCAGATGGCAGCAGCAGAGGTTAAGTTGTGCATCAATGAGAAGCATTGCTCTCAAATCTGAAAAGATGCTTTTAAAACCAAAACCCACAAAAATGCACTGGGTTTGCATGTTCCTCCCCACAGACTGCAGTTACCTCTCCTTACAGCAACAGAAGGGAAAGGGCAATAACAGGAAAGCAGCAGAGGCCTTTCCCTTGTACATGAAAAGCGAGTTGAGGATCTCCACACAGGCACTTAAACATCTCTTGCTGTATAGAACACAATGCTCTGATACTCTTGTTATTTGCTTTTCATCATCTCAAGGATTCCTCAAATCCTCGAGTGTGCTGGGAGCTGTTGGACAGATCCTGCAGGGGAAGTGGCAGTGGGGGAGGGAGGGAGCCTGGCAGCATTCCATGTTGTGACAGGCAGGGATGGCCACTCTGACCACGGCAGAGTGCATCTCCAGGCATCACAAGCACAGCTTTAGCAGCCCTGCCTCACTCTTTTCTCATCACCAGAGGAGCAGGAGAACACAAACCCCCAGTTCACCTGCTGCAGTCACTGACCCACAGACACAGGAGTCCCCCCGGGGCAGCTCTGCCAGCTGGGCAACAGCTTTGCAAAGGAAATGTCTCAATGCCTTTTAGCCTTGAGAGCAGAGCAAATCCCTTCAACCCTAACGAGCATCCAAATGAGCAGCCAAAGGAATGCCAATGGATGTCCCCAGAGAAACTGGCTCTGGCAGAAGGAATTAGCACTTTGATCCTCCTCTCTGGACAGCAGGGCAGCACTCATTTGCACTCACAGCTGACACAGTGCAGGACCCACCACACGAGTTGTTCCTTGAGGGGACAGCCCCTGACAATGCGTTAGGGCCACCTGCCTCATCCATGGCTAATGCTGCATTCCCAGTGATTGTCCAGGATCTCCCCCCATGGCTTCACACCTGGCTTCAGCCCCTACAGAAATGCTGCTGCATCCATAGCCTGACTGCAGTCAGCACTAACTACATCTACAGGTTTTTGCTTTGGCTCCTTCTGTGACAAGGTGGGACTACAGGGAAGTGATGTTCATCTTTCAAATGCAGAGCAGCCCTGCCTGGTTCCCAAGGCTGGCATCACTGGTACAGCACTCACAGCCTGAGGGGGCCACTGGGCATTTCCCACAGCCTAAAACAGCTGGAGAGTCCAGACAACAGTGTTCCACAGCAGCCTTACACAGGGATTTAGGAGCTAGGACACTGGGATTTGCATCCTCATCTCCCCCAGAGACAGGGCAGGAAAGCAGAGCTGGACTCCAGTGGGGCTGGCAAACGTCCTCAAATCCCCCATGAGCACCCTGAAGGTCGATTACTGCAACATTTTCACATGCAAATACCTCAGAGCTAGCTTCTCTGATTGACTTTACCAGATTGATCCGGGGCCCACAGTCACTAAACTCAGGCTTTAGCAAGCCAGAGCTGTGGTCTGGTTTCAGCAGTGCATGGTGCTTCAGCAGCAGGGAACAACAGACAACTCCTGGCACTGCCATGGAAAACCTCTGCTCATTATCTTTAGAATTCTGTATTACATGATTCAGCTACAAAGGATCTCCCATCAGACATGACAGAGAGAGAAACTGCTGTATTTACATAGAGCAGCACATAACACGTTTGTGTGTGTACACACCTTCCTTATGTTTTTCCAGGAATCAAAATCCATCTCCATTTGAGTTAGATAACCCTCACAGACTTCTTGAAAATCCCTCCATTTTTCATTTCCTCAATGTTACAAGCTTAACCAAATATCCTAAAACTGAAACACAAATGAACACCAATGACTCTGCCCCGACTCCACCTCATCTACAGAAAAGGAGCATTTATAAACTCAGAGGAGGATTCCCTTGCCCTCTCTGGAACCCAGCAAACTGTGGCCAGCTGCTCAAAGTACCACAAATCTTGGTGACTCTAAGCCACATGAAGTTTTAATAGCAATACCAGGTGTAGGTAATGAAGGCAAATGGACACAGCCCTTTGCAGCCACCCTCCCACCAGCAGAAATTCCCACATTCCAAAGCGATGGCAGACACTCCTCAAGCTCCACACTGGAAAGCACAAAGATGCTCACTGAGAATCAGAAAGCAAAATACTTTATGGCACATTCAAAGGCCAAATAATAATGTTGAACTGGAGGTAAGTGCATTTGAACAGAAGTACTTCCAAGAGGACCCAACAGCAGGAGATTTCCTGGTGATGCACAATGTTTCCAGCAAACTCAGCGAGGTTTGGACCTTGCACAGCCAGAACTTCACTTAAGTCTATTTTTTGACATACTGTGTGACCATGGAGGCCATCAAGATAAATATTATTTTCCCCGATGCCAGTTCATAAAGGAGCACCAACAAATACACGAGGTAGCACCAAGAACCCAAGGAGCTCTCCCATATCAGGCAAGGAGCCTCTTTCCCCACAGAAATCCCACAGACTGGGGGCCTGGCACCGTATTTCCCACACTGGCAGTACCAGCCACCTCAAAAACAGATCCCTAAGGAGTAAAATTTAGAGATGAACTCTCAGTCACACTTAAATGACACTTTTGTGGTGACTCAGACAGGGCTGTGAGTTTAGATGACGACTTGGTTGGTTTTTGGAAGGAGGACACTGAGGTGCAGCCCAGCCCTGCAGTCATTTCAGCCAGCACACGTCTGCCTGCAATATCATGTGTCCAAATACTTCCAGCAGAACAGGCAAACTGTAAGGACGTGGTGACATCCACACTCGGAAGCTGTGGTGCCTCATCAGACAGCAGGAGGAGGAGGTCAGGCCTGGCAGAGCGAGCTGCAGAACGCCCCAGCACACCCCAGCCCTGCAAGACACGGCTCCTTGCACCCCTTGCCCCACTTCTCTGCTAATATAACACCCCAGAAAGGCATGGCAAAATGTAAACATGGAAAGTTCAGATTTCCTGATAAGACAGGGAAAACCACAGTTCCTGACATCTTGTAATTCCAAAAATCCCATGGCAGGTTTCCTTGTTCCAGGTGACCTGACCCCCATCAGGCTCCAGCACAGGTAATCAGCTTTTCTTCTGCCTAGATGAAACAGCTCCAGCTGCTCCATCCCCTCTGGAGTCTGGCACTTTGGAGATTTAACAGCTTCTAGCTGTGCAGAAGAGCCATTGTGGGGTGAGCACTGAGGAGACAAGCATGGCACAGCTTTAGGGGGTGCCCAAAGCAGCTGGTCCCAAACCTTCGTTGTGCTTGTGGCATCTGATGCCCATTTTGCAACCTGTAAGAAAAACTGGATGATTAAATAGTGGCAAAAACTCATAATTATCAGTCTACAACAACCAGGCAGCACCCTTGGTTAGAAAAGAGGGAAGAGAGTAGAGGAGACCTTGATAGCAGGGGGTGGGTGAGCATAGAGTGTGACCACCACAGTAACTGTGCCCATGCCTTTGGTACCTCCTGGCTGCAGCTGTTGTGCAGCCACTGCTCCTTCTCTGTGTCTGTCATCTCTTCACTCTGTCCATCAGCTCCTCACTGTGTCAGCCCTGCTACAGGGGCAGCTCAGGCTGTGGCAGACCCGGCCTTGTAAAGCCCATGTGCTTCCCAGGCACAGCCCAGGCAGGAGAGGCACCCCCAGGGCAAAGCCACCCCTCCTGCCACCCTCCAGGGGGACAACCCACAACGCTGACCCTCTGTGGAAGCAGAGCTCCAGGAGTGTTCTGTGCTGCCGTCACAATGGAGAGGGATGTGGAACCTTCTGGAACGTGCTGCCCAGTGAGGAGCCTCTCACCCAAACAGGGCCACTTGCCTCAAGTTTACAGTGAGCTACTCAGAGAACCACAGCACACTCTCCACGGTTAATGTAAAATATTAATGTCTCATTTGTTCAACAATTTTGTGGAAATTAAAACTTTTAGGTTAATCATATACTGAACAATTTTAATTAAAGCAGTTATAAAACAATTAATCCACGAGAGCAGGCTTGGATCCTTGCCAGCCTTATTGGTTTAATACATGTAGGCAAAGCTTATTTCTCCCCGTGTTTGACTTAATGAATGCTAATAAGTGACACAAAATATGCATGCAGCGCTCCTAATATAGTTAGTCCATCTGGTTTCACTTGCATTTTGTATTTGTCATTTTGCTTTGATAGAGGAATTGAAAATGAATTCTCTGTGCTAGAAATTAGAAGAACTTTGTACCCTGCTTAATTTAAAATAATTTTTGCAAACCTTTGGGGGAAAAAGAGACAGCAATTGAGTACAGCACATTAGCCAGCTATCTTTTAGGTTGTTCCAAGGTTGGAAAAGAGCACAATACCAAAATCTAAGACTATGCCACAGCAGGAAAGAACAAACAACACACACTCAGCTTTTTTTTTTCACCAGTATTTCAAAATATGTTTTTTGCTTGAATAGATGGTAATATAAAGGCAGGGGATAAAATATGATTTTAAGCATCTGAGACAAATCCTCTACTATTCCAATTTGTTCTGCGTTACAACTTGTTTGATCCATTTGGGGATGTACTTGTTTGCCAAAGCAAGCAGAGCTCAGCCTCTTTGTTGAATATTTAATCTATGCCAAATTTTTTTACCTTTTAGCACTTATGTTTGAGTTACACAGCCATGTTACTTCCAGTAACACTCCAGACCATCACTGCTGGATGCAACCACTCAACCCTGCCACATAAAAGCCATGGGCAAAGGCCCTGCCGAGCTGAACTCCTCTGCCTGCAGGTCTAACCACCCTGTGAAGAGCCTGATCTCTCCCAGGGATGTGCCAAAAATGAAAAATAGGTTCTTCTTTGCCTAAAGTCCAGATAACACAACTCATGTCACTCTGAGATCATACATGATGTGTGACAGCCATGGGAAGCAGCCTCTGTGGAGATTCTATACCCAACACACCAGCAGCACCCCTCTGCAGTGCCCCAGCTGCCCCTGAGCAGCCAGTCAGGGTCCTTCCATAAACACCACTGGGGTCTGTACCAGCCCTAGAGCTCTAGACACATCCCCCTAAAAGCACAGTGACACAGCAGGAGGCACAGCTTAAACTGTGCAGAGTTTCCTTCTCCCCTGCCCAAGGTCACTTCCTATTTCTGCTGCTGAGATGTCCCAAATGGTGACAACGGGGAGCCAGTTAGAGCTTCAAAACTAGCTCTGTTCCCAGGGTACCAGTGTGCCAAATTCAGACACATCAGGACAAGCAGGAGGAAGGGAATCGTGTGTGCATGTCCTGAAAAGTGCATCAAAGACAGGAGGGCAGGAGAGGTGAGCACCACCAACCACCTCCTGACCACCACGAGCCTTGTTGTACCCTCAAGGTGAAGAAGGGGAAAGTTTCCTTTCTCAAGTGCCTCAGAACTGCAAAAGTGACAATAAATCTCTGCACCAACCACTGGCATTATCTGCTTAACCTGGTAATTTGTGTATGGGCCACCCTTGGGCTCACCTTGATCTGAATTCCTGAGTCACACTGCTCCTCACTCAGGAAAGGTGCTCTGAGCACTGCAGGAAGGAAATGTGGGCACACAGCCTGTGCTCCACACCCATCCCACGCCTGTCCAGCAGCATTTAGTTGCAGATGACCTGAAGCAGAAAGACCTGGGACACCTCCAGGGTAGAAGATGGAGCCTCAGTCCATGTTAAATTTCCAGCCTCTCATTAAAAAGGCCAGCTCAGCACAGCAACACAAGAGGAAGATGGAGTGTAGGGAACAAAAGGAAAAGACAAGAAGGAGGTGAAACAAATGGGAACAGTTTCAGGTACATGAATAACTGCCTTACAATGAGCTTCCTCACTGTTACTGAGCAAAATTTGGGAAGTGGTGTGTGAGATGCTCCCCTCTGAGAGCCCAGGGGGGAGGGCAGCATGGAGCTGGCCCTGGAGCAGGGCTCAGAGCCCATGAATTTGTCAGCCTGGTTAACCCCTCATGCAGCGTGACAGGAGGGGCTGAGCCTCCCTGTGCCTCCACCCCAGTGCAGCCCCCCACGCCTGGGAGCTCTCTGCACACTTTGCCAGCTCAGATCTCAGTCACAGCTTATCCCGCAGCAGTCTCTTCAAGGATGATATTGCACTTTTCTGCCAGAAAGGTCCCAAAATAGCTCAGGAATCACATGCAGCCTGCTGGAGCCCATGGTGTAGCAGCTCCTGGTGCAGCAGGCAGTGGGGCTGGGGCTCCTGCTGAGGTGATGCCCCAGCAGGTACCACAGAGCCCCAGGAGGTGAAGCTGTCACAAAGCAGCACCTCCTGTGCACATCCATGGGGCTGATGTTCCTGGTGGGGACACCAGCATGGGCTGATTCTGTGCAGAGCCTGAGCAGAAAGGGAGACCCAGCACCAAAATGAAATTAGAACAGAGCGCCTGGGTCGCCTCTGCGTCCCTAAACTGAGGCTGGCCAACAAGCCCTTTGTAAGTGCTAAACACCTTCTCTGTGTGTCACTTAGAAAAAAAGACATGTGAACCCAGCAGAGCAGCTTTGCTTTTTTTTTTCCCCTTGTTTTTTTTTTTTTTTTTTAAGTGTTTAAACACATTCTTGGTTTTTCTTAGGGAAGTCAGCAGGAGGTCAAATAGAAGCCTTGTGTCTCAGTGGATAACAACCCTTCTGTGAAATCATTCCAGCACAAATCAAGTCACTCTTACATCTCCCTCTCCACCTTTTTTTTCTTTTATTTTAAAGGCATTTTAGCAAAGCTCGCTTTGAAGTTTAAACCTTCTGCAACAACACTGCTTGCCAACAAGATAAAATATTTAGTACTGCTATATACTAAAATCATATCTCTAACAATACCTTCCACGCCTGACATAGCACAAAAGTTAATTCAGCCAACAATGCAATGCTTGCATTTTGTGTCTCGAGAAGCAGCAATTTATCTTTTTTGTATATATAAATTACATACACTATTGTGCCATTTAAACCTAAAGCCTCCTGTTGTTAAACAGAGAATAGAACGATCTTTAAATACAGACAAAAAGATCAGAGTTCCAGAAGGAGCTGTGACAAATGCAGGATAATGTTATCAGCCTGGCAAAATAAATGATGCTGCCCAGCAAATCCTCCCTGCTTGAGCTGACACAAGTCCTTCATCTCCTCAGGTTGGTTGGGGCTGCCTCCGTCTCTTGAAGGGTCCCTGATGGGAAGTACTCACCATCATGGATTGAGGGCTTCAACAAGAAAACAAAACAGCTGCAGGTGAGCACCAGCAGTGCCTGGCAGTGACAACAGCCTGTGCCACACCTCCTGCTCCCCCTGACTCAGAGCAGGAGAGCCAGGAGAGCCCCCCTCTGCAAAGAGATGCACCCCAGTAAAGGCAGGAGTGGTGCAAGGGTCAGGGAGGAGAAGGGACACTCATCCTGCAGTCTGACCTTCTGGGTTTGCTGTTTGAGGAAACAGTGGAAATGTTGCAATGTCTGCAATGCTTTGTTGGCAAGGTTGTTTCTCAGTTTTTTCTCCACTAGTGGTCTTGCCTTCTTTAGTCACCTCTTAAAAACAAACTTAAAGAACCAATAACTACATTCCCCCAACAAAAATCTCACCATCTGCTCCCATCTTTGCCCTTGCTTTTCTAATCTGCTCTTTACCATGCAAAGAGGCACCACCTCAGTGCCTCACGCATCATGTCCCCTCTCCCAGCATAATTCAGTGCATTTTACTCTTCCACATAAAATTAGCAAAAACAGTCCCAAAACGTCTGTCTTTTCTCATCTCTTTGCTGTACCTAGATCTGACAAACTTCTCTCCAAGCAATTCAATTCCCTTCTCACATATGCTCAGCACACATGCACTCAGCAATGCCATCTCCATACAACCAGCTCAAGGCTCCCAAACTCAAAAAAAGGCAAACTAATTTAAAGCAAAAACACAAATGCCTTTTCTATCCCTTTTGCCTCCACAAGATGCAAACCACAGCAGTGCCAGTGTGAATGAGCCCCCAGTCCCCAGCCCATCTCTGGGGGTCTCTCTTACCCCTGGACACCTCCACAGGTCCACAGTACCACTTGTGATGGGATTTGCCTTCCCGTCCTTCTGCTCCCCCACCTTACTCTTGCTCCATTCAAATACTGTCTTCAACCTCCATGTTCATCTCTCCAAGCCTTCCAGCCAGGAGCTTTAAACATGTTTCACATCCTCCCCTGCTCTCTGGTGTCTCTCCCATCCCTGCCTGGAGCCAAACCCATCCCAGCAGCCCCACACCAGCAGACTGGAGGAGGCCCCACTGCAAGCACAGGGAGGAAAACATCACAGCTGGGGGCTTTTTACAATGTGAGCCAAACAAAACCCAGACACTGCCAAATAACTGTTACCTGCAGCTTAAATAACTGCTTTTTGTAGGTTTATTATTTTTTAAACAATAGTTTGTGTGTACGCATCCATATATGTGCTTTTTTTAAAGTACAGACAGGATTTTCATGTCAGGGATTTTATTTTGCTTTTCTTTGAAATGAAGAGCATAATTCACCAAGTGCAAACTTCTGCTAGGAACAAGCATTTCTAAAAATTCATCCTCTGCTTTCCCATTTAAAATTACACCATGGCAAGAGCCTCGATCTTTATCTCACTACTCGAGCTGTAATTCAAGCAGAAGCAGAATTTATTCCAGAATAAATGCTGTGTTTGTATCCATGACATTAGGATCCACGGCACAGAATCAAGCCCTCCTTGCTCAAGCCCAACACCAGGACAGCAATATCTATGAGAAGCTGGCCTAGACAAGTAACCAGGCAGAAGCTCCAGGTTCTTGTTTCCTCCTGCCTTGTACAACTGCTGCAATGTTTTTTAAGAAACCTGGCTCAGGGATCTGACTGCCAACAGGGAGACCTGATGGGCAAGGCAAGAAGCAAGATCCTGCCACCGTGGGAGGCAGAGGAAGGTGGAGAGGAAGCTGCCCACCTTGAAGCCAAGAGCAGTGAGCCCTGTGCCTGTGAGAGCACCCCAAGGCTGGGGAGCAGTGCTGCCCACGCCAGGCACCTCCTGCCTCCCCCCGGCAGCCGGGAAACGGAGCTCTGCAGAATGATCTATGAGGAGGAATCAAATAACAGTCATAAAAAAGCACTCCACCTGTGGGTGATCATACTTTTTAAGATGGATTAACAAAATGACTGCTTATTTATTGAAAATAATGAATAGCCTAGTGCTTTTAGTTCAGAAAGGGATGCAGGGGGGAAAGCTGCTGCAGCAGGGTTTTAAATAAACTGAAAACTTATGGCAATGGCATGCATCACAGCCAGGAGGGGAACAGGGACTCTGGGGAACATGACTAATGGCAGCTCCTGGAAAGCACACCAGGACTGTAAGCAATGCCAGTAAAAGAGTCAAATGGAGAGAAAGGGAAATGTAGAAAGAAAATGCAGGTTTGCTCAGCCTAGCTTGAGATTGATGCTTCAAACCAGGATTTCAAAGAATTCTGAAACAAAGGGAAGGAAATGCCACCTCTGAAGTAACCCTTGCATCAGGTTCTATCTTGTGTCTCTGGTCTCTGGCCAAGCCCATGCACACGAGCATCTCTATCAGTATATGAGCTAGAGCAGAAACTGTCTGCAAGGCAGAGGAGCAAACTCTCACCCCGGGCTCCAGGGTCCATCAGTCAGCACTATGCCCTCAGAGCAGATTTCCAATTCTGGGTATTTTCCCTCTCACCAGACTCTTTAAACACCTAAATCTTAAAAGCATCTTTCATCAGGACCTATTAGTGATGCAGGGAAGGGTTCTTTGTTTTACAGAGCAGTGCAGAGAAAGCAAGGGATCACATGTCTGGGTCTAAATTCCCCTCCCTGCACCACGGGCTGTCTTTAGCACGCCTTGTCTAGAGATCTTCAGGGTGCTTTGCCACAAGAAACCTCAGGAGTGAGGATTGAGGCCAGATTCAGCTGTTCTCTACATGACTGCACAAGACCAAGTGCCCTGCCAGAAGAGAAATTAAACCCAAGTTCTGCTGTTGTTCCTGCCCATTACACATCCCCCTCCACCAAAAAACCATTACACCCATCCCTGATATTTCACAAGTGGTGAAAAACAGCTATCAGCAAAGGTATCATTAGGATTTTAACCCAAATAACCAGAAGAGCAGTACAACACCACAGAAGTAAAAATGCCTTCTAGAGATGAATGCTGTAAAACCAAATTTAACTTTACTCTTGGGATTTCATTAAGCAGCAGCAAGAAACAGGCAAAGCGAGTGTGACACTTCACCAGGACCCTCGTGACAATGGGATTAGGAATACCCCAAAGGTAACACAGCAGCACCACAGACATTTTGACACAGCAATGTAAGAGGAAAGTGGGGTCATTCAGGACAATGTGATCCCCAGTACACATGGGGGGGAAAGTAAAATGCTTCCCTCTGGATTAGCTTTCTTCCCAACTGTACCCAGCGAATCATGGAAGCAGATTAGTTCTGGGTGTTCATTGCAACCGTAATCCTCTCACCCCAGTGCCTTGCCTTCATGGTGCTAATTCACTGAAACAGAAGATCCCCTACAAAAGCCCTCAGGCTCATCTCAATTCCCAAGTTAATGGCTGTTAAAAAACAGGACCTTATTTAAATTTCAGCTACCACAGTGCAGAAGCATGGAGTACTTTACTTTGACACCAACACTGCTAAACAAAAACTACTCAAGAATTTACTAATTCCTTTTAAATTAAAAAAAAAGTGCACATTCTTGGTTTTTCTGCCTGTCACATTTCTATTTGGACATCCAGGACTTGCACAGTACTGAACAAAAAAATATACTGCTCCTGACAGCTCATTCCTATACAAGGAAGAGTTAGATGAAAACTGAAACTCAGCATCCAAGCTTTTAAGAAACTAACCTGGCAGATTGCATGCAAACTTCCTTGGCAAACACAAACAGCAGGAGCTGAATAATACATAAAAAAATATATTGACAGAACTGCTTCTGTGCACACCACTTTCAAGGTACATGATGGAAGCACCAGAGAATCTTTATGGAAAGCCAGCACTGACTCGGCTTGAAAGGCACCTTAACAAACAAAGGAAGTACTTTAAAAAAATGCAGTGCTAAGACATTATCAAAACATGCATTATAGCTTGTGAAAGCCCTCTGCCAGTGAGTGTGTCTGCAGAGGACTGTGCAGAGCATTGATCTGTCTGTGTTCTGGGCACTTTTCGGGTGATGCCTGACCGGAGTTTACAAGGGCAAGCTCAGAGGTCCCCGTTGTTTATTTCTCTGCAGTCTTTTACTTGTCACTGATAATAGTTTTCAAGCCATCCAGCCTGGGAGGATGCAGACAGGGGTTTGCCAGGGGTGAGAGGTCAAAGCAATAATGTGCCGACCAGGGTCAGAAATATTTATCTGCACCAAAATGGTTCAGGATAATCAAATAGTTGAAAATTAGTTTTGTGACAGGGCTCGTATTATTTGGCTGTTTTCCTTACACAACAGAAATAAGGAGCAGGGCCTGTCTCCAATGGGGAGGACACTCCACCACATGTCTGTCTCACCTGCTGCATGGAGAGTTTGACAGTCCTGCTGTGGCGTTTATCATCCTGCTCCTGCCACCTTGCAAAGAGCCCCTGCCTGGCCCCAGCCCCTCTGAGCCTGCTGTGGGCACAAGGGCTGCACTCAGAGGCTTCAGGGGACAGGGGGCAGCTATTCCCAGGCATCAAACATCGTGATCATAAAGCCCCTGAGCTCCCACAGCTCTGGTAGGTGGTACAGGGGGAAGATCAGACACCCAGCTAACAATAAATACTGGAAACAAGATTGCTTCAGAGCTGGCTGAGAGCTAAAATCTTCTGGACAGATAAAATCACTCAAAAAATACGCCTGAGTGTGAGCCCTTCTGCAGATCAGCAGGCACACCAGCACTTGGTATTCTCCATCTCCTTTCTACTCTGCCAGCTGTTTTTCACTTCATGTTTACTGGTAATGCAGCAGAGCATCAGCCCCCTGGATTTCAGTAAAGTATTCACTCACTCTGAAATGGGAAAACATTGCTCTTGTTAAAAATTTCCATACTGAAGCAGATCTACTCCTCAGATAATATAATGACACTGAGGTCCTCAAGAGAACCCCCTCCAAAGCTAATAAAGTGAAAACAAATCCAGTTACATCAGGTTAATTTAAAGAACTTCTCTTTTTTAAATGTACATGGAGAGAAAATGGAAGAAACCTTCTAAATTAATTCCAGCATTATAAATTTGATTTAGCGAGTGCAGTGTACACCACTGTGAGAGCAATAACAATATAGGAATGTTTTAAGCAGAGAAAATAAATTATTCCAAAAGGGAGTGGTGAGGGAAAAAACAGCAAATGTGTGAGAGAGAACCCACTCCAATATTAATTAGAGATCTGCAGTTCTGTTTGCATTGGCTTCATTAAATGAAGAACTGGAATTAGCAGGGGCTCCAGACTCAACGGAGAGAAACAGCTGGAAACTCAGCCAAACCCCTCCAGATGTGCCTGGTTCTCATCCCCAGCCACAGAAGAGCCCTGGGTAGACCAGCTCATGTTCCTGTTCCCATTCTTTGCACACACAAGTGCAAAAGATGAACCCCATCTCTGGGGAGCACTTGCAGTCCCAGCTACTACCAAGGAACAAGGGAGACTTCATGCTTCAAATCAATGAGTCTATCCAAGCTACAGCTCCCAAAGGGGGTTTTAAACCCATCTAAAGTGAACAGTGATCAAGAAAGCGAAGAGCTTCAGCAAGCAAGCAAATGAACTGCAGGTTACACTACTGTCTCAGGATGCAAATGCAAGATGTGCATGGGGGTGTGTGTTCTATCCCCATCTGTCAGAGCTGGGGCAGTTCTCTGCTGTTCATGGGGCAGTTTTCTTTATCTCTCCCACAGCCAATCCTCCCTCCAGGAGATCTCTGCTGTCCATGGCCACTGAGTGTCCCTGCAGGGCTGATCAAATTCCAGCATCCCATGGGGAGATGCTGTGCCCAGGGCAGGAGCCAAGCATTCCTGCCTGGATCCAATCTGAGCCTGGAACAGCACAGCAGCCTTTGCCCACTGCATTGCCAGAGGAGCAGCTTTCTCCTGCCCTGCATTCCCAGAGGAAGAGCAGGCCCATCTCCAGCAGCCCTGGAGCTGCAGAGGAAAACTCCCCCCTTGTGCAGGATCCCTGCTCCAGCAGAAGCACAGCTGGCACTGCAGGAGGGCTGAGCCCCCATGGGATGGGACTGAGCCACCACCCTGACCCACAGGGGGACAGGGCTTCTTCTGACTCTGGCAGGGTTGTTTTATATGACTCCATTTTTATTTTTCCTAATAAAGAACTGTTATTCCTATTCCCATATCTTTGTCTGAGAGCCCCTTAATTTCAAAATTATATTAATTGGGAGGGAAGGGGTTTACATTTTCCATTTCAAGGGAGGCACCTGCCTTCCTCAGCAGACAGCTGGCTTTTCAAACCCAGACAAGGAGTGTGTCCCTGTGTTCCCCATGCCTGGTTCCTCAGGAGCCAGGATGGAGTTGATGTTGGGATATTCTGGGCACCTCCTACTGGAACTGAATCTTGGACAAACCCCCTGCTGGAGCAAACAAACAGACAAATGCTAAAGGACCTGAGAACAGCAAGCAAAGACAGCCACCATTCTCCCAGGATAACACCAACACAAGGAAGCTCCCAGCCAAACAATGCACCTACCTGTTCCCAGGTAACTCATCCTACAAATTCTTTCATTTTCACAAAACCAGTGATTTTTTCTCCCACCCCAGGAGATACTGACCCCAAACACATTTCCTTAATGCAACCCCACATCTCCCTGAAAAGCAATTGCCATGTTTTCCTTTGGCTTGGTATCAGTCACTGGCCTCTCAAACCCTGGTAGCTGGCAAGCAACTGCTGTGGCTACAAAACTTCCCCCAAAACCAGTGGGAGACTTGAAAGAACAACAGACCCTTGCCCATCCATATGGGAATTGCTGCCACTCCTGGAGGAGCCTTGCTGCTGTGGAGGCACCACTGGGGCCCTGCTCCATTCTGGGGGAGCAGCTCCTCCAGCACCATATGGAAAAAGGGAAAAGCAAACGTAGCAGCAATTTAATCCAAAGCAGATAACACCAACCATGGATGTATTCAATGAAAAAAAAAACCCAAAGGACAACACAAGGAACAGCAAATTAATACACAAGCTGAGCTCTTTTTTATATATAACATCTGTCAAAATACTGATGTGTTTGCTTTTTTTGTACAAGCAGGAGGTTATGATTGTGCAGACAGTCATAAAGCAGGGCAGTATTATAAAAATTAGGGATTCCCTTCATTGTCTCTACTGGTTTGCAGTTACTAATTATGAGACTGCTAAGTGCCAAATGGTCAATGAGCAAATCTAATTGTTATTTAAGTGCAGGCAGCCAGGTTGCAGATACACTCACAATACACATATGTACATTTAATACACTGCTGGTTGCATGCGGAGTCGGGTCTAGCAAAGAGAAGACAGCACCACGTGTTTGGACACACTCTGCCAGAAGGCAGCTGAGAAACAGGCTCATTTTTTCTGACTTGGGCTCCTTATTGCAGGAACCAAGTAGCAGGAGTCAGAATATAGACCCAGTGAATCAAAGAATGGTTTGGGCTGGAAGGGACCTTGATGGTCACACAATCCAATCCCCCTGCCATGGACAGGGACACTTCAACAAGATCAGGCTGCTCAGAGCCCGGTCCAGCCTGACCCTTAGAGTGTCCAGGGATGGAGCATCCATCATCTCTCTGAGCAACCTGTGCCAGTGTTTTATCACCCTCACTGTAAAAATGTCTCCCTTATATCTAATCTGAATCAAGCCTCAGAGTTTAAAACCAATTCCCCTGTCCTACAGGCTCCACTAAAACGTTTCCCCATCTTTCTTACATGTCCCCTTATGGTATTGAGGGACTGCAATAAGGTCTCGCTGAAATACTCTGAATTTCTTTAAAAGCCACAGGAGACATCCACACAATGCAGAATAGGGACCAGAGCTGAGGCTTTAATCCCTTATAATGCCAAAATCTGGCCCCTTTCTACAGCAGGGTGTGGGCACTAACTCATTACTTCCATGGGCTGGGAAGGGGGGAGAGATGGCAATGGGGTAGAGAAGACCGGGTACAAATCTTAAATTAACGTGCCACAGGGTCACATCAGTCACTTGCAAGTCCCCAGAGGTGCAGCAGAGTGAGGATCACCCTGGGATGGACAGGGAGGGAGCAGGGACTGGCACTGCTGCCACCCCACCCGTCACACCCCAGAGGGCTGCTGTGCCACAAGGGCAGGTGATAGAGCCAGAACAAGAATGGGGAGCAGGAGGTGAAGCACCTCACAAGGGCAGGTGATAGAGCCAGAGCAAGAATAGGAGCAGGAGGTGAAGCACCTCAGAGCCCAGCAGCTGCACTGCAAGGGCTGGGGCCATTCCCCAGCAGTGCCCAGCTGGGAGCAGGGAGCAGCACCCAGGGAAGTCACTCACAGCTCCCTGTTGCACAGCTGAGCACTAAGCCTGAATTACAGCACTGAGCTCCCAGGACAATTCCCATCTGACAGGGACTGAGTGCTGCCAGGAGTCCAGCACCTGGCTCTGCTCCATCTCTGCACCCTGGGGGCACAAGCTTCCCAAAAAAGCTGGTGCTCAGTCAGCATGTCCTGGGACAGGCAGCACACACCAATCCCTGAGCAAAGCAGGCAGCGTGGCCCAGAGCTGTGAGCTCACCTGAGCCTCTGGCACGGAGGTAAATTCACCCTTTCTCCAAGACCCAGCTCCCCAGAGCACCCCTGCTCAACAAGGGAGGGTCTCATCTATTTGACCACTACTCCAGAGACAGGAAGAGTCAGCTGAAAAGGGGACATGGAGGATCCACAGGAATGAATGAAGCAATTATTCCCAAGTGGCACAAACAAAATACAGCATGATAACGAGGAAAATACCTTTTATTTTCATCCATTTGCAATGCAGTTATCATCTCAGATTTGCAGCTCTACTTCACCCTGCCAGCTTCTGAGTTATTTTAGACTTTGGGTCAGCTTTTTAAGTTTGATTTTTCTTTTTTAACTGCATTGTTTTCCTGAACTTTTCTGGAGCACTGCATTACAATGGACTCCACGGAGCTAGTCTGTGACAGTTCACCTTTAAAGGATTAGGCAACCACAGAAAGTATTATAGCAATGCAGTTTATGTAGACCTGGAATGTATTCTCCAATGAGATTAGCCTATCTAATAGGATTTGGGGAAGCTTTCAGGGCCATTAGGATGCCCCCTACATGCTAAAGGCTCCAGATGCTGTAACCATTTGATTTAATCTAATCAAGACTGCCTAGGTGTGTTTTGTCACTGGATGTTTCTGTCATTTTCATACTACATCTCAATAGACAACTTCTACCTAAGCTCCGTTGTGTACAAACAGGCAGACACATTTGAGGCTGATCTTCAATTATAAGAGGCACTAATTATTAAAGCCTGGGTTTATAGTCTAATCCTGCAGGGCATGGAGCACTCCCCTAATGCTGCTGAAGGGATGCACTGTGGACCCACTTTCCTTTATTCCACCCTAAAAACCATTCTACCCTGTCTCTGTCACCAGCCCTAGGAAGAGCCCTCGTGCTCCTGGGTGCCAGGTGCTGTGCAGAGCAGCAGTGCTGAGGATCAAAAGGAGATAAAATCATTCTTCTGCCAGAGCTGTGGCTGTGCAAACACACACAGCTGGACACAGCCACAGGCCAGCACAGATGGGAGCTGGCTGGGCAGGGAGATCCAGGGGCCTCTGCAGACATCTCCTTTGATAAGCAAAGATGCCATAAATCCACTGATGAGCACTTACCCTCTGCAAGTGAGCAAGGGCCCTGGGAGGGATGAGCAAGTGCAGGAGTTACCATCTCCTCAGGGGCTTTTAGCCCTAACAAAAACATTTCCTCTCTCCACAGGTTAAACAGAGATCCTCAGGACACATTCTTTAAATCCTAGCCTGCAGAGGAAAGCAAAGGTCAGCTCCCAGGTGGGCACTTCTGGCTGACAGAGAGACAGAGAAGTGTCCTGCATCCCTAAAAAACATCCACACATCAGCTGAAGTCAACTGTGCACACACAGCTCCCAGCAAGCAAGGAAAGCCACGAGTGAGAGGGGCTGGAGCAACATCTGGAGCATCCAGGTGTGACTTTTGCAGTTATCTGCTCTTTTGTCATCTATGTCCTTGTAAATATGAAGCAAACATAGATCTTTAGGATGCAGGAGGTTGCACTGGGGGAAGTCCTGAGTGCCAGACCCACCTGAGGTGTGACTGTGACTGTCACACATCCATCTGTGTCATTTTAAGCTCACAAGGAGCAGCTGTAGTGCCAAGTGACTTTAACCTGATCCTGCTGCAGATCTATTCAAGCCCTCCTTTATGTTTATTTTAAAGGACTAGTTCAGGCATCTCTTCCTCAGTGATATTCATCAGAGGAAAGCAGCAAAGATGAAAGCCTGCAGCAGCCTCTGGGCAGGATTTGTCCAACCCTGTAATTCAGCCCTCCCAACAGACCAAAATTTGAGAGGTATGGGCACACCAGGAAACATGAACCATTTGAACTGATCCTTACGTACCAGGCGGTGAGGAAGGGATTCCTCATTCCCCAAAACACCTTCTCATGTCACTTTTTTAATTAAATGAGTATTTTCCCCATTATTTTTCCAGTGGAAACAATTATTTTTTAGAATCAAGGCTAAAAGGCCCATTGTTTGTTACTGACAACTCAGGAGCACAATGTTCCCCCAAAAACCTTCAACCCTGCCCTACAGAAATCTCACTGGCAGCAGCTTGGCCCTCCTGGGTTGCAGAACAAATACCATCACTCATCCCATGGAGCTTGTGTAAAATCAAACCACACCACAGGCACAGCACAGGGTGTATTTTTGTTTTAGGGACTGGTTCATATATAGCAATTTGTGGTTGTGAACAGTGAGTGGAGGTTACAGAACCAGCATTTCAGGAGATACCAAAACAAAGTCAAAATGGATGGAAGGCAGCAGATGCTCAGCTCTGTAGTGCAGAGAACCCCCACTGATTTAAAGAGCTTTATACTGAGATGCAACCATCACCAGTTTCTGGCCTGGTGCAGAGCACCAAATACCAGGTGTTCTCCAGTCCCATGCCAAGGCACAGGAGACCTCTGAGCAAGTCAGGTGAAATCCAACACTAGCATATACTAATAACTTCACATGCAAATTGACTGACTCATTGCAAATCTTTTCTCCTTGGTATTCATGAGAAAAGCCAGGTTTATCTCTCAATTTCCCACAAAATACTTAAACACTGCACTTGTTTTAAAATAAGAATTAAATCTGCATTCAGGAAGTTACGTGGATGTAGGTTGGTTCTAACTCAAATCAAATTACAGTTCCATTTTTCATAAACAAAAAGTTTTGTCACTTCTAGAAGCCTTGCCAGAAACAAGTGGCCCCATAGCTTAATTAAATCCATGGAGTCAAGGCATGCAGATGCAAGTCCGGCTCTGCCACAGGTACTGCAGGTGACCTAAAGCAAGTCATTTAATAGTCCCCAGGCTGCCTTGTCCCACAGCAGAGAACTCCATGGTATTTCATTTGTGCTTAGCAAATATTGTTAATTCTTTGGGAAGAAAAGACTGAAGAAATGCCAGTATCTTCATGCTCATTCTCATTGCTGCACGCCAATATTCCTTTTTGCCCTGGTGTTTTTATAACACTATTTTATTTCCTTTTGCTCTTCCTGTGCGCAGGGTGCTTGTATAACAAAAGCAGAACGAGCTGCTCTAGGTTATGCCTCACAGTTTAACATTTCCCTCTTCCACAGAGCTGCTCTGGCTTGGACAGGAGGGAGCTGGGAGGGAGTAAGGCTCAGGACAGAGCTCCCTTTTGATGGAGACTAATGACAAATCCCTGACCCACCATTTGACCACAAATTAAAAGCCATCCCACAACAGTCTGTAACACTTTCAGAAAATTGCCTAAACGCACTCAAGCTGAATGCAACTCCTTTAAAAAATCCAGCTGCTGCTTTAAAAAAATAAAATAGTAATAACAAAAAAGCTTACAAGCCCTTCACAGTCCCATCAGTGACTACAGAAGGATCAAGTACAGAGAAATACAGGAAATCATCTCTGAAAATTAGTGAGAATAGGCATAAACTGAATGGATGACCACCGCTGGTTTAGACATTAAAAATCCTCATTTTCTTCTTTTATGTCAACTTTGCAGATTCTCCTCTTTAACAAAGCTGAGATAAAAAAAGGAAGCTATATCTGATCTCATCAGCCATTCTGTCTTTAAAGCATTTGACTACAATCCGCACCAGACATACTTAGCAAACTTTAAAATACAGCCTCTCAACATTGTTACAATTAAGTCACTCTGAAATGTCATGAAAAGCAATCTAGTCCCATTAAAATCTTCACACTCATTAAAAAAGCACTTACAGACTCGAAAATGTTCCTAATACATTATTTAAAGACACAAGATGTACAGTGACTAAAAACCTTGTACAGAAAGAGAATAGCAACAGTCTGCTTTAAAAAAGCCTGTGTGCAAATGTGTGTTATAATTAGCTAATTGGGAAACTGCAGGTAGAAGGCAGTTTGTCATCTACTGGGTTTTGTCTAGGGGTTTTATTTATTTCACTCTCTTTTTATTAAAGGAAGAAGGAAAAGGGTGCTTTCTTTTTATGGAAGGAAAAAAATTCCATTGTAGGCAATTTATGATCATTATGCAGATGACATGTGCCAAAGCCACCTCTTTTCCTGGAAAGGGTAGGGAAAACCACAGACATCCTCCAACACCAGGCAGACAGACAAAAAGGGGTCACTGGAAGTTGTGCCTGTGAGGACCAGAATCCCAGAACAAAGACAAACGAGCTCAGGCTGTAACACACCCACTCTCCTCCTAGAATGCTGCATCTTTTTTTGATGTTAATAGAAGATGAAGGTATAAAATTTGCATCTTTATTGAACCCACTGCGAGCTGAACCACATTCCCACAGAGCTCCTGAGCAACAGAACAACAGTGGATGCTTCTTCCAGGAAGGCTCTCACTTCTCCCTGCACCTTGCCCCATTTAAATACTTGGCTTTTACTGAGGGTTTTTCACAATTCTGACCAGTGCAAGAAGGAAATCCATCTGCAGAAAGGCATTCAGCTATCATTTGAAGGAGTTGGAAGAAAAGAAAGAATCTGGAAAAATGGATCACTGTAAGAGGGATCTCCCTGTTTTCAGCAACACCAGGACAAAGCAGTAATTTAAAAACAAATTTGAAGAAGTGGACAAAGAAAAACAGTGTTTACTTGCAGAGAATGCGGGGCAAGAACTCCTCGGCATCCTACAGAAGCTTCCAAACAATCAATAAAAAAAAGAATAAAGAATCCAATCTAAGTCAGCTTTCTGAACAGCCTCCTTCTCCCCAAACCATGACCCTTTAGAGTGGTTCAGGGAGAGCAGGAGGGCTCAGCCCAGCCTGCCAGGTGCTTCCAACCACCCCTGGGCCTTTTCCCCAGGTAAACATAATGCATCACACTGACCCAGTCAGGGCAGCCACCTCGCTGGGTGCTCTGCCAACAGCAGCTGAAGGTCTAAGGAAGATCAGAAGAGGCTCAGAGCATCATGAGTCTACCCAGAATAATCAGCCACCTGCACAAGTTGTGACTAGGGATCTCCTGAGTCACGCTCTTTAGCAGCCTTCCTCTGTGTCTCTTCCACAAATGCCTCCAGCACATTTCCAAACCCACATCAGTTTCTCACACCCACCCAGAGGTGATGATTTCCACAGCTTGCTGCCTGCTTGCAGGAAGAAATATCTTCTTTTGAGCCTCCACACTTCATCTGCCACCTCTAGGTCTGGTATGAAGAAGAACTTGAACAGTCACTCTCCGTCTACTTTATTCATGGCTGTATCAATGTTTATCACACCCCTGCTTAATCATCCCTTTTCCAGAGTAGAGCTCTCCTCTGTTCACCCACTCTGTACATGGAAAGTTTTTTTCTCTCTCTCTGATCACCATCTTCACAGCCCATCCCTTTACCTCTTCCAATTTTATTATACCCTTAGAGACAGGGAGCACATTCCAGACACAGCAAGGCCTGGATGTCTACAGCAGTATGATGGTATCTTCTTTTCCTCCTGTATTTCTGCTCAACAAGTCCTGATACCCCATTTGTTCTGTGAATGCTCTGAACTGGTTATTTCTTTAGGCTTGTCCTCAGAGGGCGGGGGAAGAGATGTGTGCAGGTTGTGTATCAAGCAAGGGAGTGCCCTTCCTCTGCTCATCCATGGTCCAGGAGTGCTCAGACTCATGGCCCAAAGTTTGGGGACAGAGCAGGTGTGGGTGGGGCACAGCAGGACATACCAAACAGGACTGGGATCCATCACACACTGCTCTTCCACCTTCACTCAGCTGGGTTATTACAGCTGAAACACACTGAAACCCATAGATATATCACAGTGATTTGTTATTCCAAATCTCCAATGAACACGCTCAAGGGACAGCCAAAAACTTCATGACTGTAGGCACTGAAAAAATGCCTGGTTCACGCTGCAAACCCCAGAATTATAATACTCATTATAATACTATTAATATGTAGCTAAAGTATCAGAATAAGATTCTCTATTTGATACTCTCAGAAGGGGGCTACAAAAGTGATGAGCAGACTATGTGAATGAGTTTACCTTGGAGAATAATGAGTTTATCTTTAAAGAAAAGCCCATTGTAGGCAATTTATGACAGTTATACAGGTTAGAGAAGGGGGGAAGCATGGGAGAAAAGGAGATGAAAGAGAGAAGCAAGAGCATCTTTTACAAATGCCAAAGACCTGAAATAATGTCACTTTAACTGCCAAAGGCACTTCAGCTTTCAGGCAAATCAGTCACGAGGACAAGCAACTTCTCCAACCATAGCACAACTGCTTCTCAAAAAAGCTCTCCTTAGCTCCACTCTTGTCCCTGCAAATCTGCTCCTGCTCTCTAACGTGTCCCAGGCCCTTTCTGAAGAAAGGCCACCAATTAAAGGGACACCAAGATCCCACTGTGACACGGACCATTACTCACCAGGGACCCAGTCCACAGCACCAACTGTTTTCACTTGTGAAATGGCTGCATCTGAATTTGGACCTCTGGAAGCACAAGTCTCACAGATCTTCACCTGTGAATGCTCCAGCCCCTGCAAAGCTCCTGGGACTATTCTCCCTGGAAAGCCAAAGGAAGGTTTCTGACAGAAGGACTGTCCTTGTGCAAGGTTTATCTTCTGACAGCATCCTTCCCAGCCACGCTGCTGCCAGTACAAAATTCTGACTGCATAACCCCATTCTGCCTCACCCTGCCCCATTCAGGTTTGGTTCTTTTGGTAGATCTTAATAGCTGATGCAAATAGTAGAATGTTACAGGGCATAAAAGAGCAAGAACAATCTGGACATATTTTATTACAGTGCTTTATCATTTAACACACAATGGGGGCATGTATTATGAAATACCACACCACTGAAGGTGAGATATTCTATTTTAATACAACTCTACAGCTTCCACAGGAGAACAGATTGTTTTAACCTCAGATCCAGTAATTTCCAAATATGCAAAGATAAATGCTAGTCCTGGTACAAAATGTGCTATTGTGAATATTGAACAAAGTCAATGCTCAGTGGGAATGCAGGGAACTAACTATAGTTCTCACATGGCTCCAGTACCTGAACTTGACTCTCCAAACAAAAAGGCAGAGGTTGGTAAACACACAGCTGTTTGTTTCTCTCCCAGCACTGGGGGATTCCCACAGCTCTGAGATTAATGCTCTGAAAATGGCTCTACAGCCAAGGCAAAGGTTTAGCTAATTGAGGCAAGGGAGCACCCCAGCAGTGTGTGAAACATGACTGCATCCATCAGCAAACCCCATCACCCAGTGCTGGGTGAGGCTTTGGGTGCTCACAGAGTGCCAGCACCAGCAGCGGGCTCAGGCTGGACCCAGCAGCCCCTGGGAACTGAGCATGGAGGTCCCACTCCAGGGAAAATCCAGCCAGAGTCACCTGGAAGTACCCCCAGTTCTGCACACCTACAGGGAGGTTAGAACTGCCTGCTACAGTCTGCTTACAGAATGCAATCATTCATACACTTTAAAAACATCAATTAGTTAACAAGCACTGTCAGTGGAACAGGGACTTGGTGCCTTGTGCTCTGAGCAGCCATTTGCACTGAGCCCATCCTGTATGTGCAGGACAAAATCACAAATTTTCTACAAATCAGGTAAGTAAGAAACAGAAGGGAAAAAATACCCTGAACAACACATCAGTAATGTTTGGCCTCATTCTGCTCCTCATTTCCCCCTTCTCCCAACACATTTAGTCTCTTGCTTTTGTTCTGCTCCTCTGTACTAGAATTAAAAGAATATTCATCTTTAGTGCCCAGAAGAGGACAAATCAGGCTGCCCACAGCAGGAGACAGCCTGCAGCCTCTTCCAGAGACAGCAGGAAATGGCTCTGCTGTCTGAACAGGCCATTGCAATCAGACTTGATAAAAACATCCAAATAAAAACCCCACAAAATCTGGGGAGAGATCCTGCCTGAGCTCACTGTGGGCAAACTACACATGGAAACACCTGCAAGGAACATCTGGGTGAAGAGGCTGGGAGCAGAGGTGAGACAGGGACACTGACTCCAGCACTCACAGAGCCCTGCTGTGCAGCCAGCCCAGCCACCCAGGGCTGGCAGCACCCTCCCTCCCTCTCCAAGCACCTCCTCGGGCCAAAGGCACCATCCTCTCCCTCTGCCTCCCTCACCTGGGGACTCCCTGTTTAGAGCTGGGGGAATCCCTTTCAAAATGACAGCAGGGAAGAGCCCAGACATCAATCTGTGCTTTCATCCAGCCCATATAAAAGTGATTTGTTACATTTATTATTGTTATTCCTTAGATCCCTTCAATTTTAAGCACTGCTAGAGCCTGCCCTTCCTGTTGGGACCCTTTGCCAAGCAGGCAGCACAGAGGCTGAGCACTCAGCAGGGCTCACAGGTGCTGCAGCAGCTCCACATCCCACTGGGCTGTCAGCTCATCTGGGGGGACAGGGACAAGCAGGGTCTGATCACACAGCACTGAAGGCAGCACAAATCCTGTCTGTGAATGCAGGGAGCAAGGCTGGCCACTAATAACTCATTCATCTCTCAAATGCCACAAAGGACTGTGCTTCAGCCTTTACAGAAAAGCTGAAGGAAACCCCTGTGCCCAAAGGAATCCTCACTCCTGAGACTGGCACTGCTCTGCACCGTTGGAAAAAACACTGAGGGCAGCGAGTGTCTGTGTGTCCTCACACCCAGGGGTGGATTCCACCACCGGAGGCTTTGCTGAGGTGAAACCAGAGAGTAAAGCAAACACAGCAAAGCCCAAGACTGAACAATGCAGGAGGATGCTGGAGAGTAGTATTTACACCTGTGTGTAGGTGGAGGTGCAGCTCTCCTCTTCTTGCAGCCACCCATGGCCATCTCCTCCACCCCAATGTTGCTCCAGTCGTTCATTCCTGATACTCCCATTGACACCAACAGATTAATTTGCATCTGTCTCAAATAATTTATTTTTATGTTCTTTTAAATCACTCATGCTACTAAAATACCTGCTTTGTGCATGTGGTTTTTTTCAGGAAAGCAAGGTGAGGAGCAGGTCCGTATGCCCCCAAAGGCACCTGCCAGTGGAGCACCATTGTCACCTCAGCAATGTGTCCCACCAGAGCACGGGTTCTCCGAGAGCTGGCTGGCACATCCAGAGGGCACATATCTGCCTGGGTCAGTGCCATGGGAGATCCTGTTTCATGGCAAAACAATTGCTCATAAAAATTCCATTTAAGTTACTATAACTTAACATTGTCCAAATGAAAACCCAGAGGCTACAGCTGAACCCCGGGTGACTCTATTGAGTTGAAGGGCATTTTTTTATTTTTTGTCTTGCCTTTTTTTTGTTAATATTCATTGATCTGAACAAACATAATAATCACCATCTGTTGTGAACACAGTTGGAATGGGAAATAAACCACACAAAATAAAGAAAAAAAAGGAGGCTCACATACAAGACTGGTGTAAACCAGCATAATTCCTCTGACCCCAGCAGATCCATCAACACCCAGGTAAAGTGTTTCATTCAATTTCTCTCTGAAATTGCTCATAACATTAAAAATATACTTTAGCCGGAGGGGTTTTGGTTCGGTTTCTTTTGTGATGCAGGGCTGCTTTCTGTTTCCTTTTGTTCTAATGCTCTTGTACACTAAGTGGAAAAGGATCTCAGATCTTGACATCCCACTTCACTAGAAAGATGTCACAGACAGCAACATCCCTGGCGCTGCCTGCCGAGTCAGGCAGTCAAGCACCTCCTCAGCCCCTGCATTACCGGACTGAGACACTGAATAAATTCCCTCTGCTCCTACACAGAGTAAAAACAACAAAACACTGGCAGAAATGTTTAATGACTCAGTGCCACAGAAAATAAATGGCTTAAAAACATAAGTGCTTTTTGGGAAAGCAAGCTCTTCAGTGCTGGAGAGGAGCTGAAGCTGAGTGGAACCTTCCATCACTGCAGGTGCCCTCACCTCCACGTGTCCAGCACCCCACCACAGAGATGTGCCAAGTGTTTGTGATCCCAGTCCCTTCCCCAGGCTGGGTCCTCTTGCTGAGCTGAGGGAGCACAAGGGACCCTGCTCTGGGTTCTTTTTGTACACGCACAGGGTGCAGTGCACGTGCAAAAAGTTCAGTGGTGCTGATGTTTTATGCAGCATCATAAAAACCAGCACCACTGAAGCCACAGGTTTACCCAAAATCCAAACAGTCCTGGCTCATGGGCACAGTCTAACCGGAGGCATGGACCAACTCACAGCACTCAAGGATAAATCAGGGAAAGATGCTCTGGAAAAGAAGCCCTGCCCCCATGTATTATGTATTCTTCTGCTTAGCATCTTGCAAAATCCTTAGAAAACTCCAGTGCTGCTCATGTGAGCAGTGGGGCTGGAGAGAGACAGGGCAGGCTGGGCAGGGGTCAGGAACATCCCCAGCACCCCTGAACACAGCACTGGACAAGGCCATGAGCAGAAGCTGTGGCAGCTCCACACCTTTGACACAGCTCAGGACACCCAACACAGTGCAGAACACCACACCATCAACACAGAGCTGCTCACAACACAGGGGAAAAAGCAAAAATACAGGTGATGTTTTCCATCACTCACATGGAATGGTAACAGAATAATAAGGGCTGGATATTAAGCACTCACCAGTGCTCAAAAAAACAAAAAACCAAAAAACCCACAACACCTCTAGCCTCCCAAGTGCCACCTTACTTCTGTTCCCATTTCAATGGAACTTCTGCAGCCACAATCCTGATGGCACTAGGGAATGGTACAGACCACCTAGATCCAGGACGAAAGTCTTCCAATAGTTAGAGGAATTGATTCTGGGCAATATGGGAATTTTTGCTGGATTTGGAGTATTTTTCTGGGTTCTGGTGAAAGCCAGCACTAAAATGATGCTAGACTTGAAGTGGAAAGGGGTCTCATATCACTGGAGCAGGAAACAAACCGTGGAAAAGCTCAGATGTGATGTAGGATGAAAAGCAATTGGTTTCTATCTCTGGTGACTTGTGAATTTATTACTGTATTCCTTCTAAAGCATCTCACACTGATCTCAAACCTTCTTGTTGTCACGAGTTTCCTGGACAAGCAGGATTATTTTGGTATTAATCCTTTGCTAGATTTAGCAGTGCCTCAGACACTGAAACTCTGCATGAGAGCCAATCTCCCTGATTTCTCCACCTGACTTCTCTTGGCTCCCTCTATCAGTACTGGTAAGTATTTCTAAGGCCCTGGCATCACTCAGCCCAGGACAATTAGCATTATTTTGTCAAAAAGGGCTTTAAGTGCATGCAACTGTTCCACACCACCATTGACATCGTGCTCATCAGGCTGACAGACAGGGTTACATTACCTACTATTTGTAATACAACTACTATACACATTTTTCCTGGATAACACTAAGCCTGAGTCTTTTGTAGTCCTCAGGGAGCCTTCTCACTGATGAGGTGGATCTGGCTGTAAAAGGCAGAGTGACCTAAAATCAGAGGCTTAAAGAGTTGCGTAACCTTTGAAAGAAAAAATAAAATTACAAATTAAATTTCCAAATAAACCAGAACCTCAAGGGAAGAGTCTCAGCTTAGTATTTGGGAGCCATTAGCCACATGTTTCCAGCTAACATTTAATGTAGCTGGAAGGGTAAATCCCTCTCTCAAGGAAGAAAATGGCCTTCAGGTTTCCCATCCCAAGGGATTAAGAATGGAGAAGAGGGTTTTTTGCATTTACATTTGAAATGTGTATTTCCAGATACTGAAAGGAAAAAAACCAAACTATACAGTAATGTCTGCCCTCAACTGTACCCTGCAAAATCAAGGAAGTGGACAGGCGAAACAGCCTCCAGATAAATCATTCAACACTTTAAAAAAAAAAAAAATCCACCACAAAACCAACCCTAAATTTTCTTCTTTGATGTTTTCATACTGCATTCAGGGTGTAACAGTAGGTACAAACAAGGCTTCCTGAAGCCAACAACATCAACCACGTGGGTAAAGCCTAATTTTTCATCTGGTGGGCTAGGTTACTTCCTGGCATTCAGCAGCAATGCCAAAACAGAGGTTTCCCCACCTGTTCACAACCCAATAAAATCCCAAACATCACCAGGTCAGGACTCTGGTTTTGGGTTGATTTGGGGGCTTATTTACTCTCTGCTCTCTCCAGAGAAGGAGCCAAGGAATCCACAATGGTTTGTCATCTTTGTGCATCAGGAAAATTAAAATCCCCAGTGCATCTGAAACATGAGTTTGCTTATGTGTCTGTATAGTAACAAAGAGTGAACTTTATCCTGTACAAAAGATGAGCACAAAAGCAAAATTCACTTCAAGCTCTCTGTTTTCACAGCAATATTGAGAATAAAAGGTACAAACAATCTAGAAAGAAACGGGGCTGACCTGTCCCTTAGTCCCTCTTCAAACACAAACTTCATCCAAACTCTTGGCACTACAGACCTTTATCAGCACCAGATCTGCCTTATCCAGGGTGCCACGTAGATATCATGTCTAAATCCAGGGGCAGATTTAAAAAAGGCACTTGGAAACACTGCTCCCCCTCTGCATCCATGGGCTGAGCAAGACAGTGAGCCCAAGCCCCAGGGAGGGCTTCCATCAGCTCAAGGCAATGGTGCAACAACACAAAAGCCAAAAATGAGACTTTATGTACACATACACCCACCCACAGACACACAGGGAAAATTGCTATCAATTATGCTAGTTAATTATACATTATAATAGAATTAGAGTAAACCCTCCTCATTATCTCCTGGTTCAGCCCCTGCTCCTCAGCGAGCTGACCACATGCTGCACTGATGCCAATAGCCCTTCACATTAACCTTTATCTGAGCCTTGCAGCTTCGCTGTTTGCTCTGTGTACCATGCTTGTTTTGACCTTGTTTCTGGCTGGCCTTTCATTGAAATATAACATTTGTAGCAGTCCTGGAGACTGGCTCATCTCCCGCGGCCTTGGAACCACGGTAGGTTTCTGTAGAGGATCTCAAACAGGATGCCTTGTGTGCACCGTGTTCCCGGGATCCTCGCCTGCCCTTCGCCTTTCTCAGACAGGCTGTGACACCACCAGGACAGTTTACAGCAGCTGCTGTGTGTTTGGTTATTAAAAGGAAATCCTGAGGGACATTTCATTACAATTATTATTATTATTATTACTGATTTGCACAGAGGCTGTCAAAGAGGGGTAATCACAGCCATGCCTGTGAGCAGAGCACCCAGTGCCCTGGCTGTGCATCTCGCAGCCGCCGGGGCACAGAACCCCCAAACCAGCCTGCAACCCCCCAGCTGTGACTGCAGCAGGCTAAAGGGGCCCTCCCGGCTGTGCTTCACTGCTGGAGGAAGCAGCTTGCTGCTGGACACTCAGTGATGCTGTTTAAGGCAGATGCCTGTGTGGGATTGTGGGTTCCTGCGAGCGGCACATCCTTAAGCATCGCTGCCAAGTCCTGAGTGCAGGGACAAAATCATCTTCATGCACAGGAGGAAGCTGTGACCTGCATGATATTTTCTCTGCAAAGTAAACCTGCTCTGTTTTAATTTTTTTTTAAAAGAAAAATAGGGAAATGAACCTAGATAAAGTTCTCCTTTGAAGGATTACAGAAAAATCCATCAGGAGGAGGAAGCATCTTTCCAAAAAGGGCAAAGTCCCAACTGCCACATAACTGATTTGACACAGCAGTGCAGAGGAGACAGTAATTTATACTCCCAGGAGCACAGGGAGTGCAATTTAACAGAGTTTCCTCTTTTTTCCCTACAGTAATAACACAAAGTGGCAAACAGCTTCCTGGTTTCAATCTCTGCTGTGCATTCCATGACCTTCCCCACTGACTTTCATGGGGGCTTCAGTGTCAGAGATAAAACCTGAAAATCCCATTTGTGAGGCAAGGTCCAGGTAAGATTACACTAGGAAAAGAAAAAGGCAAAAAAGAAAAGATTAATAAAAAAAGATTCACTGAAAATTTAGCTCAGAAATGGTTCAAACTTCCAACTTGGCAAAGGGAGGTATTAATAAAAAACTAACAATCCCCTAAGGAAGATCATAAAAATTATTAAGCTAAATTCACAAGTAAAGGACATAGAAAATTTTGGTTCCTGAGAACTTCCTCTACAAGCACACTGGACAACATGGGATAGAACCAACGTGGCTGCTGAGAGGTGGTGGCAGTAGCTGAGGATGACACAGCTCAGGAACAGAGGAATTTGCCTTATTGAGCAGATCTGGTGATGGTCACACATCCCCCAGCAGGCAGAGCACCCTGGCTGCCTCCCCAGCTCTGCTCTGCCCACAGCAGAGACACAAACCCCGCTGCTGGGGGCTTGTGACACGCCAGGACTGGGAGGAACCTCCATGTGTCTCCACCTGCCCCCAAACATCCACCAAGGCCACAAGGTCCATGGAGACCCCTCCCAGCCCCCTGCACACACAGACCACTAAAGGCCACTGCCAAGAAAAGCTCTGCTGACAGAGAAAAATATTTGGGTTTTTATTTTTTTTCCCCTGACCCATACTTCTCTGGAGATATGAAGCTTAAACAACTCAACATTTAAGGATCATCAACGAAAGTCACAAATAGCTGTATTTTAAAAAAATTGCTTTAACATTTTAAACCCTCAAATGTCACCCAAAATAACTGCGTTCAGCTTGAAAAATGGTATTTTTCACTTTGCAGATGTCCAGTGCAGGGCTTATGTCTCACTTTCAAACAGCATCATTTCAACTTTGCAATGGAAACTTCTTTCTTAAGAGAGGCTTAGTGACTGGAGAGGGAGAAATGCTCTGAGCACAAGGAAACTGAAGGCCAGGGAGCCCTGGAAAGAGCCTCTGGGTGACACAGGGACACAAAAGCCACCAGCCACTTCCAGCAGGAGCAGAAGAAATGAACACAACCCCATGTGGAAGGGCAGTGAACCTGCTTGTGGCATTCACATTCTCTGAAAAATCCCTTCACCCAGGATTTTTCTCCTGGGAAGCTGAGATGCCTCAGAGAAAAGGAAAACAATTCTTATCTCATTTGCTTCTCCTGTGTTGTGCTCATGTGGAATGTGTTTGGAGATTGTTCCATTGCATTCTGCTGTGAGTTGTTTTCACTCTTTGGCCAATCAGGGCCAAGCTGTGTCAGACTCTGGAGAGAGTCAGGAGTTTCATTATTATCTTTTTAGCATTCAGTAAGTATCCTTTCTGTATTTTTTAGTATAGTTTAGTATAGTATTCTTTAACTCAATATAGTATAATAAAGTAATAAATTAGCCTTCTGAGAACATGGAGTCAGATTCATCATTCCTTCCTTCATCAGGGCACCCTGCAAATACAACACCTGCTGATGTTGTGTGCCCTGCCCCTGCTGCTGCATCCCTCCAGCCCCTTCCTGGGAGTGAGATAATCTGGCCTTTAAATAGGGATCACAGCACCTGACCCCAAACCTGCCAAGCAAGGGAAAGCAGGGTGTGCCAGGTGTTGGGGTGAGATGTCCTTTCAATACCTGCTAGGTTTTGAAAAAGCTTTTATGTGTTAGATCCACCCCTTTTTTAATACTATGAGGACAAAACAGCACTTACGAGGGAAAGGAGCATAAAAAAGGTAATAAACACTTAATGATCCAATAATTGGTTATATCAGAGTAATCACTGTTCAGTAATTAACTCCCATTCCTGCTTGCTCATTTGATATCTTCTGTACCCTTTGATAGGTTCCTGTGAATATCAGCATTCCTTAGAAACTCTTACACTGAAACCTTTGATGAAGCTAAAAAGCAATGACACCATTAATCACTGCACACATCCCAGTGGCTTTCAGGCTCCATCTGAGACAGGGCCTTTCCTCCCTGCACATCACTCCTCAGCTGCCTCCAGCACAGCCCCTTGGCCCTACAATTTGAGATTTTCTCCCTTGCTTCTTCATGTTCCCAGAAAAATGAATTAGCTGTACATTTTCTGTGCCAAAGGGTTAGTGGGAAAGCACACCAACATAAAATTACATCTTGAAAGATAACAAAAAAATAATTACATTGCAGTGTCACGGAAGAATACAGGGACCAGCTGGCATGTTGTTGCAATGTAAAACTGGAATTAAACTCAGGTTAGTGTCAATTCCAACTAACTGCCCACGGTAAGCAAGAGCAGACAGGCACTGGGCTTCTGCCACAGCCTTCCACAGCCAGTCCTTCCTCACCCCAGCCAGCAAAGCTCTGTCCCTGGGGACAGCAGAATGTGCTGGCACAGCTTCATTTCTACCACGGCAATCCCAACACAGCCCAGGCAAAGGGGAAGGGCTGTCCCTGACAGAGGGCCCAGATGATCAGCTTTATCCAACAGGTACTTCTCCAGCCCTAAAGATCCTAGCCCTAAAGATCCCTAGACCTCCAGGTCCTAAATCTAACCAACTGTGACAAGTCTTTTAAGACAAACTCATATAATGAAAGGAGGCTTCATTTATGGTCTTTAAAAAATATATTACACAATTTACTTCTCTGGAGTAACAGCTCTGTGATTTAACTGCTCTAAGTTTGTTTAAGAAAAATGATGATATAGAAATGCTGACTCCAGTTTTTTTTCCAAAGTAATAGATATCATTGCCTGCAGGGAAAAAAAAAAGCTAAATTTGAGTTACTCTCTTAGGGGTGGGTTTTTATCTCTATCACATCAATGTAGAGCCAAAGTAAATCCATGGTATTTCCTTATAGTCCACATTTATTGCAGCAAGACATTTGTTCAATCAAAAGTTCTTTCTTGAGACAAATATCTACTGAACTTAAAAACTATTTTTAGTAGTCAAAATAGTCAAGCTATTTTCCCCCTTTACCCTATATTTATGAATCCTTTACCCTATATTTCTTTTCAGATGCCACCATTTTATACCAAATCAGATCTGCTGCTTGTAGTGGAGTGCCTTTGGCTTCCAGGCTCTGAGCATGAGGTGCTTTTCTTCCAAAACATACACGCACCTCCATCAGCACAAACCACAGAGCAGTAACTTCTGCCTCAAAGGTTTTAAAAATCAGGGGGCATAGAAAAGCACAGAACAAAAAAATACGTTCAGAAGTCAAATATTCTACCCCAGTTGTCAATACTATGCAAAATGCTTGTATTGCAAAATTGTATTTTTAACTGCTGCTATATAAATTAATGGAGGTCAGTTAGCTCAAGGAATGCTGATACTGAACATGAAATATCAAGTTAAACAAAACCACATGCATGGAGCAGTCAGCTCTGTCCTGCATGGGCCAGGGGGATTTCCCACAGCACAGTGAGTTGGAGCCACAGTGTTTGCAGGTCTGAACCACAGGGATTGTGAGCTCTTTGTATGTTACTCATGCACTTCAAGGCATTGGTAGTGATGGGAAGGGAGGGAGACAGGGAAACAGATTGAAAGGGGCAGGAAAATTAGAGAGAGCTCCTTGCCATTAATGGAAAAATAACTACAGAGTGTTGTAACAGATTTCTCCTCTTTTGTATGCATAGGAATATTTATTTAATCAATGTTCTGTAACAAAACAGGCCTCTGGTGAGCTATTGTGGAGAGCAAGCTTCATTCAGAGTGGTGATTTGAATCTTGCCACCTGTTCAGCTGGTACTGGAGAAAGCAGCAGTATGTGGTGGGATGGAAGGTGTCTGCCCCGGGGAGAGGAGGAAGCACCCTGCAGAAGCTTTCCAAAGTAATCACCCAAAGGAATGCCACTTGCCAGGGAAATCTTGATGACTCGACACTACCAGGACTTCTGCAAGCAAAGCTGCAAAGTTCACCATTTCTCTGAGGGAGGGATAAAATTTAATCCCACACAGCAAAGACTCCTGATGCTGTGTGTTACCTCCAGACCCAAACCTGTGCCTGAATCAAAACTCATCCACCTAAGGGATGGAAAAAAGCTTTTGACAAATACAGCCTCATGCCAGTGAGTTCATTCAGTCCCACTGTTACCAGTGGTCCCCCAGCCAAGCTCTGCTGGGCTTTTCCAGCATGGCCAGGGATGCTCCTCCATCCTGCATCCCACAGGATGATGCTGAGCTGCATCACGAGGCAGAGCTTGGCCCTGTAGCTCCCAGGAGCTGTCCCACCAGACTCCATCTCCTGAAGGCCCCAAACAAAAAAAAATCCCAAGCCACTCTCCCAAGCTTCCCCTCAAAACAAACAATTATTTAAAAACAAGCCACTGTTAGGGAGCTTCATATCAAAGGTATGTTTCTGTGTACACCCTATAACATCCTGCTGGTGACTGCACTTCAGTGTGTCCTGATTGTAAGCGCACTGTGCTATGGTTTTTAACATACTCAAACACTTTCTTAAAGATGGACAGATTTAAACAGCTGCATAAATAAGTCCTTAAATAAAACCCTGCCAAAGACCCACAGTAAAACCTGGAGATGTCAGTGGGGGCTTCTTACTAGACTGATTCTTTCTCCGTTCTGCACTCTTTGCTGCAGAAACACACCATATACATGAACTTTGTGTTCACCTTACACAAACCTTATGGTAAAGCAGCTTTGCTCTTTAATTTCCTACACCAGGATTAAAAACCCTGTATTTATTTATTTTTGTAGGCCAGCTAGTACCAGAGATATACCAGTTTTATGACATATTATACCTGCAGACTCTGGCATTAATGACAGACCTAATTTGCTTATCACCATCACAGCTGCCAGAGTCAGTAATACATCCTTTAACATTTCTTGTAGGCAGAACGAGACTTTCTTCCCTGTTCTGCAGTGGATTTAAGGAAAGATATTACCATAAATAGCCATGACATCCACCACAGCTGGGACATATAATGTTGTAAGTGATTTAAAACTGAAGCAAGCCATAACTGAGCCACACCAACTTTCACACACTTATTAATCATAACAGTATAAAGAAAGATAAAGCATTAAACAGAATTACATTGTGTTACCCTTCACATCAGATTTCCTTAATGAAGTTGGCTGTTATCAGCAATTTTAAGGCAAAATTATAGCTGTATTTTAAAATGTGGTTGACAACAAAAAAAGTGCTTTCAGTTATTTAAGTAAGTGTTCTAGGCAAGTCCCTGCTACATGTGTACAGGCACTGGTGCTTTATTGTCCTACAGTAAAATTATTTAGATTTTTTTGTTAACCACTTACTATTTCAGATAGTAAATAGCATCAGATAGTAAATAGTATCTACAGATGCTAATTAAGTAGCCAGGCAAACTCAGAAGAGGGACAGTATTATTAAACCTATTTTGTAGACAGAAAAACTCAGCTACAGCAAAACTAACACTCCAGCTCAAGGTGATCCCTAAGCACATATTTTGACTTCACACTAAATCCTACCTCACACATCAGCATTGTCCCCACATGCCTGCTTTTCTCAGTCAAGAAACCCAAATCTGCAGCCTGGATCTCAGGTCCCCAGAGATACACATGGATCCAATCCCAAATCCATCCCTACTCAGCACAAGCCCAGAGCAGGTGCTTGCACAGCCGTGCCGAAATGGGAAGGGAGTGACTGCTCCAAGGTTACCAAGGATGGCGGCTGTGACAGCACAGAAACCAGCCCCTGTCTCTGAAGGACAGGCTCAGCATCTTCATTAAGAGTGTGTTTGTTTGAGGGAAAAGAGGTATCAAAGAGTTGTTTTGGAAACAACCTATGCAAATCCAAACACACCAGTGCACGTGGTGAAGGTGGCCATGGGAGAAAAAAGTCCCCATCTGCCTCAGGGTCCCAGACAGGCAGAGCACAGAACTGAGCAGGCTGCAAAAAGGAAGACAAAAACAGTAACAAAACTAAAATGGAAGGATCTTCTTTATGTGTGTTATCCCTTCCACCCTCTAGCTTTCCCCTTTAGATGGTGTAAGAGCATGAGCATCACTCCAGGCTGGGGACAGGCCGTGTGCCATGTCCGTGCCATGTGCATCCCTTGCTGACAGAGCCACTGCAGGCCTCCAACCACCCCAGAAAAGCCACACCTCAAACTATGAAGACAGAAAAAGAGGTAAAAGCTGAACAGATTGCCCTGTACTCCAAAATGTGTGGAGCTGTGTAGTGTAAAATGAACACAAAACAGATACACAAGATGTTCAGAGCAGCAGCCCAGCACGAAGGACTTGAAAAAAATACCCTTAAATTTTCAAAGCCAGTTTTGTGGGGTTTACATTCTGTGTATTTTTCCATGTTGTAAGTGGCATTTCCCAGTGAGATAACTTGTCAGTGTGGATGGTGAGCCCTGACCAACACGATGCAGGGTGAGGTGTGGCCACGGCCCTCAGACAGAGCTGCAGCTCATGCACAAGAGACACCTCCTTCCCTATGTATTTGAAAGGATCTTATATCAGATATTTTCAATAAACAAACCCTTCCCTAACCTGTAACATAAACCAACACACTGCAGTGCAGCCTATCCCCACGAAAACGTGGTGACCCACACTCTAACACTGTAATCTAATCCTTGAACTAAAGACAGTTTAATGCCTTTACAAATCCATATGTTTTCTAATACCACCATTGCTGTCAGCAGACTACAGGAGCGCCTCTTTGAAGATGGAAGGAAAATGACAAAGCACATCATTGTGAAGGCAATTATATGCTGCAGTAACCATTTTACAATGGCCCATATGGGCTGTATTTCAACAACGCAATTTCCAAACCTGCCTTAGCAAACATATATCTCTGTCCCAATCCCAGGTAGATTTTGCAAAACAAAATAAGACTGCAGCCAGAACAAATCGAAAATATGGATAACAGATGTAAAAATATGCCAACAAGGACACCAGAGCAATTTTTTGTCAGAGTACCAAACAAAGAGAGCAGCCACAGCAGACCTCACGAGGCCATTCACAGCAAAGCTGCCCATTCAAGGGACTTAGAGACCTGGGTTTACCAGAAATCTGATTATACACTCGTGTGCTCTCCTATGCAGCTGCCCAATTCACTGCTGCAGCCACCAGCCCATCCACCTCCCCAGGGACCACAGGGCAGGGGAGCTGCAATCCCAGTTTAGAAGCTAAAATCAGACGTGAACCAAGGCTGTGCACGCTTACTCCAAATCCTCTCTGACATCCAGGACCAGGCCTTAAATAAAGGGAAACAAGGGAAAGAAAAAAACAAAAAAAACCCCACAAAACCTCTCTTGTCTACCCTTGTGACAGCAGTTTCAGAGGCCTGCTCTGTTCACCTTGCTGCCTGTGGTAGCTGGGGCCATGCCACCAGCCCAGCATCACCTCCAGCAGCCCCAGGGCTGCTCTCTGCCTGGTTCCCTCAGAGGCATAGAGCAGTGAAACTGCAGCTCCACCCCAAAATCTCTCCTCCTGTTGATGGAGAAGCAGGAGCCAGAGCTGAGGAACAGCCTACACAGGGCAAAATTATGCAAAAGCTGTACTCTAGTGAAAAGGGGGTTTAAATGTGCTTCTTTCCAGTAGTCCTCTGCAGTGGTTCATTGCTTTTGAAGGCTCTGCCTTCAAAGGGTACCTGCTTGGGGATATCTCTGTGCCAGTGCCACAATTTTCATGGGGCTCTGGGGCCACACTCAGGCTCCACAGGCAGGATCCAGGCTGCAGAACACCAATTGGACAGTCCTGCATGTATTAGGTGCAGCAATAAAGACAGGCACAGACATGAACATATTTTTCCCAGAAGTGAAAATAGTAATAAAAAAATTCTTAAGTTGCCTATAACAAAGACAGGAATGGTAAAGGTGAAAACTTACAAGTTCTTTGCTAATTCATTAACAACAAACTGTCTGCATCAAATATCTTACATTTCAATGCCAAGGGCAACAAGCAAAGGAACATATGCACAGCATGGAGCAAAAAATCACCAATGGAAAGGAAACATGGAACTGGGTGTTCAGTAGCCAGGTCCTGCAAAGTGCATGATCCAGGTCTTATCACTGTCAACTCCTCAAAATGATCTAGTGAATCTGGGCAAAAGCATTTCAAAGACTTTAATCCATGTGAAATATTACTTCCTGGAACCGGAAATTCAATCCCTAGCAATGAAAACAAAAGCACACTCATAAATGCACCTTTCAACTCAGCCAATATAGCCATATTTAGGCTCATGCTCTCTCAAAAAAATCCTTTACTCATTAATATAAAGTAAACTTGAAATGATTGCTATAATTGCAGTTAAAAAATTAATCATGTTTTGAGATAAATGCAGATAAAAGCGTGTTTTACTAATTATCTTTTGAAGCTTCGGCTCATGAAAGATTAAAGGTGGAAGAAAAGTCGTTGAAATATTGAAGACAAAAAATCCTACCATTTGAAATCACTTTGAAGCCATGTACCTCATATGAGTGATCCTTAATGTCCAGATGTACTAAAAAAGGAGTCTCTTTAATTCAGAAGAAGTCTAACAAAACATGCCAATTGGAGTTTTTATGCCGTCAGCTCCTTGGAAATTGGTGCATTTAGCAGTCCCTGCTCTGCACAGCTCCAGACCATAGTGGGATTTTCTTGTGGTTCATCCCCAGCTGGGACAAAAAAACTTCAAGCCTGAATTCAAGACTGAGTTCCAGAATTTTGGATTTCATTGAGCTCTCCAGAGTTCCCATAGTATCAACCTACTTATAACTAGTTTTACATATCTAAGCAACCATCTGAGGAGCCCACAAAAGGTAGCACTTTTCCCACTCAGGGAGGAGGAGCTGGAGGCACAGACAGCCGGGTTTAACAGAAGAGCCTCATCACCAGCCACAGGGTTACTCACAAACCACAGGAAGACTTCTTTCTGTCCCCAGGCACTTAAAGGAATGCAGGTTATCTGGGGTGCAAATTACCCAAAAGCAAGGCTGGCATTTCCATTCACAGCCCTGGAACTAACAAGGCAAATAATTCCCTGCCTGCTCCATACCACCAGCCTATTTGACATCAGCAGTTTGCAGCCTGAGCGTTAATTAGGAGAGCAGATCTATTGACCACAGGCTGAAATGGATGTCCACAACTCCACTGGAAATGTTTTAGGCTTCTGCAAATTGAAACAAGTTGAAAAATACTCCTAGGTAAAATTCCTAAGCAACTTCATAGCCATTTCAAAGACCTAGTAATGATTTCCATCAGATCTGAATTGGTGCAAAAGTATAAATTTTAGAAGTTTGCACCTGCAGCAAGACAGAAGCAAAGCCTGTTGATACAGGGCAGTTTTCAAAAAGCATTGAGCTGTGCTCAAAAGCTACAGAGTGTCAATGTCAAGGACTCTTCAGTGCTCTGGAGTTTCAAGAGTCGGGGCAGATTGAAATGGAGCAGCTGACACCTCTTTGCTGAGGGAAGGGTCCCACTGTAAAGATTATTCCCCAGCAGCCCCTGCCCTGCATTTCTCCTTGCTCCTTTTCCACTCACCCCACAGCCTTTAACCCCTCTGTCCATCACAAAGCATGGTGACACCAAAATATTAAATTCTCCCCTTGCTGCAAACCTGAGCAGGGCTAGGTAAATGATTAAATAGTTGGGTTTTTCATAACCACACACCCAAGGAAATTTGCCAACGTCTTTTTATTTGCATATCTGGCAGACTGCCCCAGACAACTAATACATAAGTGACAGCGTACAGGTGTATTAGTTTAGAGTTTGCCTTTAATCTAGAGGTGTCAATTTGCTTCTGTTTTAATTACATCCATCTTGATATGTTATTACAACCTCATGAAACTTCTTCATTATGTGAATGGCTATAAATACATACACATGACAAACAGTTGTTATAAATTTTCTGGTTCAGCAGTGGAGGCACAATATCTTAGCCCACACATCATGTTCATTTAAAACTGCAATTCTCCCTCTCCTCTCTACCCCACTCCATTCTTTCTTTTCTTTTCTTTCATCCAATACCAAAATATTTTCCCCCCTACATTTAATGGATTCTCTAATATTTACTAGTAGCAGCATCCCAATGCTCTCAGCGTAGGGAGCTGTTTCAGCCCATGTGCGTTCTGGGCTGCACCTCTGTGAGATGTCTGTTTGTCATTAGAAAAATAGAAGGAGATTGCACTGCGGCCTTATAAACATGCAAAGATCCTCTTTTGTAGCTACATAATTCACTGAGTTTTTCAATACACATTCTGAGGTTGAAAACTTGGCTAATCCATCCACCAGATGTATCTTTATGATCCCAGAACTCATTAAAATTTACTTTTTTCCCCTCTTTTTTTTAAAAGTCCGGCAGACTCAGCTGTTGAGCTACATTAATTGCATTTTTTTTTCCATAGTTAAAATGACTAATGCTAGCAGAGTCACTGCCTACAAGCACAATAGCCAGACAGTAAAAATTAGTAGGACTTGTAATCGTTCAGTAATATCCAAATCCCATAAAATTAAGAGAGGCAATTTGGTCCTCTCAAAACAGATGGTTTTGATTTTCAGTATTTATTTTGAATTTTCTTTAAGGGGAGAAAAGAGGAGAAAAGAGACAAATTCACACCAAAAGATTCCATTGGAAGGTCAAAGTGCCCTTGACATGCATTAAACCCCACGACACCAACAGTCACAACACAAATCGTCCACAAGAGCAGCACTTCTCCCCTTGCCTTGTTACCACACAGACCCCTCAAAACGACTTTCACTGCCTCAGCCCTCCCCCAGTGCCCTCTCTGATGGATGCCACACCATGCCACCCTGCCCAACAATCTGGAGCAAGCCGGAGAGCGTGTGTTACCCAGCTCTTGCAACAGCAGCACCTCCCAGCTCCTACCCCTGGGCAACACATCCCAGGTTCTGGAGGAGCCCTGGAAGACACTCATGGTATCCTCTGGAGGCACGTGGTGCTAAACACCTGGATGTGCAGGAGACAAGGGGAAGGTGACAGAAGTCGTCAGGAGCCACATGAAGACCAAAGCCACTTTCCTGGCAACAAGTCAGGTCCTTTGGCCACCTCTCTACCATTCCCATCATCCATGTAAGAAAGGAGCCAGGTCCTTCAGCCACCTATCCTCTATTCCCACCTTCTGCAGAAGTAGATGTCTCATTAAAAAAAACAAACAAAACAAAAAACCCTGAACAGATTATCGGACTGAAAGGTCGCAGGTCACTTAGGACTTCCAGAGAGAAAATAAACAAAAATCAGTGCCAAGAGCAATTATCACCATGTTTGTAACTCATCTCAGTCTCAGAAACAGGAAATGGTATGCAAACAACAAAACATCGGCTGTCAAGGTTTGCCAGGAGGGAGAAGTTCCACCACACAGGTTTTGTACCTTGCTCTCCTGTACCCAAGAGCCACCCAAGCGTGGTCCTGAAGAAGTCAGTGGCAACAGTTTCTATCTCACTGGTTCCACTTTACAGGCAAAGTAATTAAAATGCCTTTACTACACCAGGAGGGAGAGTTAGGAGCAGCTGTAGGACACTCTAGAGCAACCTGGGTCCCCAAGGATGGGTCTCCTGGGACACTGTAAGCCATACCTGCACCTAGGGAAACGGGCAACAGTGGCTCTGGATTCCACGGACAGGTAAGCAGGTACCTGCACCAGGTATCACCAATGTTACACACTCTTCTCTAGAACACTGCTCCTCACGCAGTCAGCCTATGACAGAAAAAGGCTGCTCACAAACTTGCATGAATTTCGTCTGGATCTGACCATACTTAATTTCATGGGAGTGTCCAACGTGTTTTAAAGTCTGATACAACTGTTAGCATTATTCCACAACACACAAGTAAGTACCTTTTCAGAATTTCAGCCACCGCAACCTTGCATGAATTTGGTCTGGATCTGACTTAATTTCATGGGAGTGTACAACGTGTTTTAAAGTCTGATACAACTTAGCATTATTCCACAACACACAAGTAAGTACCTTTTCAGAATTTCAGCCACCCAAATGTTAATCTAACCTAGAACCTCCTGGTGCCTACCTCTATCTGCTTCTGGTGTTCACTGTCATCCTGCACCATCCACAAACCTGCTCCCGGTGGCTTCACACAAATGATGCTCAGCACAGGGCTTGTCCCAAAGGCTGAAAGTGTTTGCCTCTTTGCATGAGCTCATCCAACAAAGGACAAGTCCAAGCTTGTGTCTGGATGGGGAGGACAGTTATTTTATTCTCAAACCATTAAGTCTCCTTTGGTACCAAATAAAAGTATGAAAAGAGACAATTTATAAGAGCACAAACTGGAGAGGAGAAGAAGCTTCCGCTTTAGGAAGCTGGCAAACACATGTGAGACAGATTAAAGGTGATCATTCCTGGAAAGAACACCGAGCTGAACTCCTGCGTGGCTCTGAGTAACTGTTCCTGTGTGGAGTTGTGTATTAATCATATCAGTAATATGTGCATCAGCCAGCATTACACAATCAGAAGTTCAGCCAGCCGGAACTTGGGCGCATCAGATATCAGCACACCTCTGCACATCTCCTGTGCCTTTGTCTCAGGACATTTTAAAAACAGCAGGGCTGATGCTCACCAAATACCAAGTAAATCCATATGGTGCATATGCACCATGATCAAATTAAACCACATGAGTAGAACATCACAAACAGAATCATAAGTGCAGAGTCAAGGGATAATCCACTTCTTTTGCTGACTTATTGCACCACTACTGCACAGAGGATGACAGAACCAAAACTCCTGGCTATAGTATTTACCAGACTGAAGACATAACCTTTTGGTTAAAACCTTCTCTTTCCACCACACGAGTGTGTGAACTTCAGCAGCAGTGTTGCCAAGATACCAGGAGGAAAATCTCAAGACATTAAGGTAACACACTATTTAAAGGCAAACAGTACAGCAGAGCTGAGCTGGGGATCTGACAAATTGCCACTGCACGTTCTGCTGTTACAGCAAAACAAATCCCTACCTGCATTAGCCATTCCTCATTACTTACAAAGTGGATTTTCATATCCATTTTACAACAAAGGAGTTTAGAGGACTATGATGTTCTGAAGTGGTCTTCACCATGGCTTGGCATCTAGTCAAAACGACAACAAAGCAACCATACAAAAAAATGCACGCAGCTGGTAATTTGTGGCACATACAGAGCCAAACCCCAACAAGAACACAAGATACTGAACTGATAAATTATAAGGATGATGTACAAAAAGACAGAGAAATGTTGGAAGCAATTTTCTCTTGCAGAGCCAAGGCAACATTGCAGCTCAAGTGCAGGAAAACTGAGAGTTAAACATTTCCACATTTCAGCCTGCAACTTCCTAACTCCATTACCTTTTTATTAATTGCATTTGAGACTTCACTAAACTTGAGCTTGGGCTATTTTTAAAACCTATCTGACTCAACTTATTGTTGCTCAGAACAAAGATTAAACTTCTAATTTAGCTGCAGATAATGACAATGCTCAGGTCAGACCCCCAGTGTAATGTGGTAGGGTGTCCCAGTCAAACTGATAGGTGTTCAGAAAAACCCCAAAAAACAAGAGTAGCAGAACTGGGGGAAGATCTTCAGTGAGAGGGGAATCTTTCTGCCTTCCTCCCAGCTGAAGTTACTGGAATTAATGACTCCTTAAGCAGGGACAGATTTATTTGAGTGTCTCCCCTTGGTACTGACAGCAGGGCTCTCACCAAGGAGCATTTTTGTACACAGCAATGGATCTTTCCTCAAACTTCCACTTTTGGTAACAACATCCCCCTCTGGCTCTCTGTGTTCCCACACAGTCCCTGCTATTTCTCTATTGATCTCAGCATTGTAAGTCAATCTTTCAATTACTCAGACCCTTGATGTCTTTCTGATGATTTTTTTTTGCCTTTCCCTAATGATCGTTTTCCTTCCAAGTTCCTGATCCTTTACCCTTATTTTATAAATCATAGAATCATATAACTGTTTAGGTTGGAAAAGGCCTCAAAGATCAGAGAGTCCAACCATTAACTCAGCACAGCCAGCCCCACTGCTAACCATGTGTCCAAGTGCCACATCTACACTTCTTTTAACTCTCTCCAGGGATGGTGACTCCACCACTGCCCTGGATTTTACACTCCTTCAATGCCAGCAAAGGCCTCAGGTATTTAATCAGAAAGGGCTTACTCACTCCCCCAAATAACAGGAAAAAAAAGATGCCAAGATAAGGGAGGATAAGGGTGTCTTTTGTCTTTTGATGTGTGGCATATTTCTCGTTAGTGCTAATCTTAAAGAGCGGTGCTAGTGGAGATTAATTGAATCACATTCATCTAAAAGAACTTGTCCTTATAGTTTAAACTCTTCCTTCTTCAACTCAAGGCCACTGTGCCTCCTACTACCACCTATGGGAATGGTAAAAATCCCCACCTTCATTACACGGTTACCTTCAGGAGCTTAAAAGAATATTTATGCAACAATCTCAGTCCTTGGTCATTATCTGCCCGAAGAGACAGCTTCAGCTCTGCAACAGCTACTGAAATCAGCTGGAGTTAGGAGTGCCTTGCCTCCCAGACAGGTACCAGGCTTTTCAAAATCATTTTAAAGTATTTTTAAAGTATTCAGGTACCCAAATGACAGCAAGATGTGTTTCAAACATCACCCTAGACATTCCTCTTGTGGAATATGCATCCTGCTGTTTTCAGTCCCACTTTCAGTTTGAGTTGCTGTTTTTTCAGGTCTGGTCACTGAGGTTTTCATCAACATAGTTAGCTGCTCTCTCAAGGTTATCTCAAAATTTAATCTCAGGTCAGTTTACTGTTTCCTCTAAATACACAGTAAAAATAATAAATGCATTGCTTCCTATGATATCCCAGTGTCACACAAAACTTAATGCCTCCTCTCATCCCCAGATATCTTCATTTAGTTACTCCCTTCTTTTCTCTGCTGGTCTAAATCTGCAGACTTGCATGTGCAAACAGAGACTGGGACAAACACCTAAGCATCTAAGCAGTCAATAAACACAAGAAGGGCCACCAAGATTTGCTGACAGCACTAAACAAACATCTGATGTTATGATGCTGCTGTGGTAAGGCAGGAAGATGAAATTCCTTTTGAAATATGAAGGGATAGAGACAAGGCAGAACAAACCTGCTTGAAATCTCAAAGAATTTAAGCAAACAAGCTAATCAGGGCAGCTGGAAGATTGGTGAGAAGAGAATGATTTGGGGAGAAAAAGCACGCAGCAAGCCAGCCATTCTAGTGTCCAGCTCAAAGCTTCTGCTGTCACACAGCCAAGGCTATTTCTATTTTCAGTGGGCCATGCCTAGAGATGAGTATCACACACCAGTTATTAAAGCAAATTCCTGCATTCAAATGCATACACAGAGCCACACTGTCAGTGCACACAGACACACAACTGAGACCACAGGACCTTCAAAACCTTCCTGCTATTTGCATATTTTGTTTCTGTAGTGTCTCTATTTTAAAGCCCAGATCAGCTGTTAAGTTTTACTCCATCTAGTCTCATACTATCTGTGCAACTTGTAGAAGTGCTGCAGCTAACATCTGCCTAAACCACACAAACACCATGGAACAATTGCTTAAAAATTATTTACACTAGGTGAATGGAATCATCTGACACAGAATTTGAAGCTCATTAAACAGCTCCTTGACAAATATTTGTCAGCATTTCTCATTTGTAATTAATTATATTGGGCTTTACCTGACGATAATTTAGCATGGTCTCAAAACAGACTAATGCCTGTGTGCTGAACAGAAATTAGCTCAGCAAATGCACACTGAGAAATTGTGACAGTTTTATGAAGCAAGAATCCCCATTTAAATGCAAGTCCCCCGCTTCCCACCCCACTTCTATCTGGGCTTTATAAATATCTGTGTCCCATTTCAGGCTTGTCAGATGAGCTGCCTGAGTTGAAGCTAAACAAACATCCGCAGAAAAAACTCATTACCTTACTCAGTGTTCAGAAAACCTGAAACCAACTGCTTACTCCACAGGGATGGTCAGAGCTGACTCAGGAAACATAAAGTACTTCCCAGGCTTTAAGCCATCTTAACATTCAGGTCAGATTTCCTTTCTCATCACAGCAAACCATCTTCACCATGGCACGTCAACAGCCATGTCACATCAGTCTCTGCACCAGGGGGTAGGAGGGAGGCAAACATCTTCCTGAAATCTCACCTCACCAGAGAGCTCTGCAAAAGCCTCCTTGCCAGCACTGCCAGAGCACATCATGGAGAAAGTCACTCCAATGGATTGATTTATCACATTCTGAGAAATGACTTTTCCCTGTCAGGCTGGTGTCTAAAATGCCCACCTGGGTTTGGAGAACCTCATGCTATTATTGCTGGTAACAAACACACCAGCAGGGCAGCACAGGCTCCTCCAGGCTGGGAAAAGCCACAGCTGGACAAGGCACTGGTCACCCTAACACAGGCACAGAGTGTCTGTGCCTTCCTGCTTTTCTAGGCTGGACTTTTGGGGAGCTCAGGGCAGCACCGTGTGAGTAACTGCTCTGGAGGGAACCACCGGGCTTGCTGCTGTCAGTCCAGCAAGGCCACTCAGGGAGAATCTGGTGACCCATTGTAGGACCACATCTCAGCTGCTTTACTACAGATTAAGGGCTGCTTTCTGAAGACTCTTTTCTGAGTCTTTCTCAAGACTCCAAAATGCTCCCCAGTGTAGGGGACAGGCCCCTATTGCACACAGCTACATGGAAGTCTTGCAAGGCCAGGCAAGGATCAATCCAGCTACATCTGCAATGACACTGGAATTGTTCAGCTGTCACTCCAAGACAGAAAAAAATACACAGCGAGATCCCACTGTCTTCATTTTACTCCCTCTTCCTGTGTATTCCCCACACAAACATTAGAGACATCAAGGTATGGGGTGCCATAAATGCAGAGACAGATAACCAGAAGCAGATGGCCTCTATTTCAACACCAAACAATTTACACTTGAGAAGTATGACAAGGCTACTGACACCTGGACAGAAAAGCAGTTCCCAGAGTGGGAGCTGGTTAAAGTTTTGCTTCAAGGGATGGGAACTTTTATCAACATAACCATAACACATTGGATGACTCCTCCTGAAGTTATAGTGGCATGGGATCTGTGCTCTTGTGCAGCACCTGTGTCCCTTTGCCATCCACAAGCTTCACACAACCTGGTATTTTGCACAGGTTGGGCTTTTTCAGTCACCCCAACAAAAAGCAAAAGCATTTAGTAAAATACAGGTGAAATCAAGCTGTGTGGAAGTTCTTATTCCTTTTTTTTGCAACTTGATACATAAGAAGGTCCTGGGGTGACACTTCACACCCCCTTACAGCTGCAAGGTTGTCCTCAGAAGCAGAGAGCTCAGCCTTGTCCTCCTGCAGTGGCTGTCCCCTCCTGCATGAGCCACCACCACCTGTGTCCCCTCTTCTGAACCATGGCTTAGATTCACCAGTGGGTGAAAAGTTCTGAGGTTTCCTTCTCACAGTTTTTCACACCAAGCAGACAAAACACTGTCTCCACATCCTTTCAGCTGCACTAAGCCCAAGGAAGGCTGAAGTTCAAGCACAAGACATGGGCTCAGAAAGTTTGTTACATTCTGGGCACAAGCGTCTTCTGGAACCTGGGGAAAATCTCCACGGCCTCCAACGAGCTGGGGCAGACCCACAGCATGAGGTGTATTAACACCAGGACACAGCACCCACAGCATCTTGACTCAACTCAAACACATCAACACCTAAACACCTCACCAAGGCTGAGGCATCTCGCTCCACCAGCCTCTCACAACCTCCTCACCAACACGAGAATTACAACAAAAACTTCAGGCTGCTGCATGCAACACACAGAGCAATTCCTGCCACACTGGGGTTGTGCCTTAGACACCTTCATCTCCCTCTGATCTTCAGAAAAAAGTTTCTCAATGTACATACAGAGCTGCAGGAAAAAGCACCTAACAACGATTTTGTGACATTATTTCTTAACACAGCATGAAATCGTTAGGTCAAAACGTGCCACCTATCACATGAACATTAAAAGTATGTCAAGTCTCAGTGTGCGAGCTATTGTTTTATCTGAACGTGATATTAGCTGGCAGAACTGGGTAATGTATCTGTGCTCCTTTTTAGTGCTACAGGATTATGAGAGGATGCAAGTAGTAGCCATGCTTGGCTTGGCAAAGAGAACACAGCAATTATTTTCAAGTAGAAAATAAACAAATAAGAAGTGAAACAGAATAAAGACATTTTCTAAAATGCCCAAGTTCTAAACTTGCTCTTCACTTCCTCTCCAAAAAGGACTATAGCCAAATTCTCGAGTCCTTATTCCCATAAAAATGCTTAATGACACAAACTAGGGCTTTGTTTGAGGAAAACCAGAATTTTGTCTGAAACAGAAGCATACAAATTTCTCTCCTACACATAAACACATATTCACACTTTTGGTCTCTCTGGTTTGAGCAAGGCACTTGCGGATGGGCTCACCAGGTGAGAAATGGTGGATAAATTGAATCTGGACATTACCTCAGCATTTGTTCCTTATTGCTTACACGAGTCTAACACCAACCATGTGGAGGTTTGTTAGAGTGAACAAATCCTCCCTAATTACACCAAAGTTCTGTTGGAGGCATAGTGTGGATGAATACAGGTGTAACCAAGGACAAAATCTGGCTACAAAACAAGAAACAAAACAAACAAGGAAACGCAACCCTGAAAATCCACTAAGTATTACTGGCTAAATATTTAAACATCTTAAAAGCTACACAGATTTTTTTTTTTTGTTCAACAATCAGCTTCACCTCCACATTTATTTTGACAGCACATCATCGTTCCAGTTGTGCCTCCAGTGCACGTAAACCCAAATAAATCTCTTTTTCACCGCAGCAAACTTCTCCTGATCAGAACTTACAAACAACAAAGCCCTTCAAACGCACAGGCTGGAGGTCCCCTTCCATCAGCACCACGAGCCTGGCCGGGCTGACAGCGGCTCCACGCTCGCGAGTGGCTGGGCGGAGGGAACACGGAGAGGCGAGGCCGGGCCGGGCGCAGGGAAGCGACGCCCGGGAAGCCCCGCGGGGCTTCGCCTCCCTCCGCCCGGCCCGGCCTGGGCTCTCCCAGCCCCTTCCTTCGCGCTGGGGATGACTCGAGCCGCCCCCCGCGGGGCCCACTCGTGACAGGCCGGAGGGAGCGCGGCAGGCCAGCCGGCCGCCCCCCGCCCGCAGCGGCACCGCGGCCGCCCCGAGGAACGCGCGCGGCCGCTCCCCCCCGCGGCCCCGCGGACACGAGTGGGCGGCCCCGCCGGGCCGCGGCGGCGCGAGAAAAGTTTGATCCGTGGGAGGGGAGGGGAAGGGAAGCGCCGCCGGGGGACCGCGCACAACTCGCCGCTCCCCGCGCGGGGGGATGGCCCCGGCCCCGCCGCCCGCCGCGAGCGGCGCGCCGGGCTGCAGGTGTCGGCGGCAGGAGGGAGAAGGGAGGGCAGCGGGGCACCCCGGGGACGGGGAGGGGGCGGCGGGACCGCCCCCGAGGGCACCCCCGGCGGGCCGGCCCGGGGACCGGGGTCAGGGGCGGGGGGGGGGCCGGGGGGCGCCGCGGGGGCCCCCCCCCCCC